>NC_142771.1:10466250-10805000 GCF_988280905.1 Pimephales promelas | reverse complement strand
TATATATATATATATACACACACACACACACACACATATATACATATATATATATATATATATATATATATATGTATATATGTGTGTGTGTATATATATATATATATATATATATATATATATATATATATATATATATAAATGTGTGTAACCAAAATAAAAGTTTGTGTTTACATAATGTGTTTGTACTATGTATAATTATTTTGTATATATAAATACACACACATGCATGTAAGTATTTATTTAGTGCATGTATATACTATATTTAAATGTATACATAATTTACATTATATATAAAAAATTATATACAAATAACTATCTACATGCATGTGTGTGTATTTATATACACAAAATAATTATACACCGTACAAACACATATATTATGTAAACACAAACTTGTATTTTTGTTGCACACATACATATATATTAATATTAATTAGTAAAAAAACGTTTTCAACATGTATTTATATTAAGTATAATCTTATCACGTATATATTTTTATGATATATATGAAGAGTTCAGATGCAAAAGCCTCTAAGTGCCATTTGAAATTTTCTTCTAGAACAATTATTTTAATCAAGCTTGTATATTAAATTTCAGTAATTTCACTTTAATAGCAGTGAAGATTATCTATTAATTGTCATTTAAGTGAAATTACTGAACTTAAATATACAAGCTTGATTAAAATAATCATTAAAGAAGAAAATTTCAAATGGCATTTAGAGGCTTTTGCATCTGAACTCTTCAAATATTATTTTCCAGTAAAAAGAAAATTGGTAAAATGCACAGGTCACAAAAGTATTAATTGATGGTTTGATTTGAATCTCTTCATCGTTCAATTTAAAAAGCTTAAAATCATTTAATGTATTGCAGTCACTAATAAAGTCATCAGCTGTCAGGCAAATAACACCCTGCTTACGTTTAGTGTGTGTGTGTGTGTTTGACAGAGGAGTGCGAGACTCATCCAGGCCAGCGTGAGCAGGCAGAGGCCGTGATGCTGGCGTGCCGTTACCTCCCCCCCTCCTTCCTGTCCGCCCCGGGCCAGCGGGTGGGCATGCTGGCCGACGCCGCCCGCACGCTGGAGAAACTGGGCGACAAGCGCACGCTCCACGACTGCCAACAGATGATCATCAAACTCGGCAGCGGGACGACCGTCACGTCCACCTAGCCGACTGCACACCAACACACAAGAGCACTTTTACCAACACACCCCAACATCTCACTCTTCACTTCAGGCCTCAGTCATCGGCTCGTCTCCCCAACAGTTCACGACTGCATATCCAATAACAAGATGCGCGGCGGGACCATACGTTTTTGATATGAAATTAGTTATTTAACTTATTTATACGCCCTACACAAAGACTGAACGGTCCTTTGTGTAACGATGCACTGCGAGTGCTGACCGATGGTGTTTCTGGACGCCGGTGCTCCAATTGGACATGTAATGTAGAGCTTTGCTTTACCGTTAGCACCTTTTGAGAGAAACGAACATTACCGTAGACGGGGGGGAAAGTGCTTCTCTCAACCATGAGTTGAATAAAGTAGTTCCTACTTTACCTGTGATCGTCTGGGATGAATTTGCATATTGATTAGACAAAAATTAAGGCTTTATGAAAGTTGTTTCTTTGTACATATTTTAACGGAGTGTATTTATGATGGCCTGACGCTGTAGGTGAGTATTTGAAGAGCGGCGCTGCTGAAACCGAACCGATTTGAAGTAGTCGGCGGAAGAAGACGGTAGCCACAGTATGTTCACACGGTCACCTACACACAGAGCCCATTGAATCCACTGTTTAATTTGTTAAGTCTTCCATTGGAGTCGGCATATCCAAATAATTCGCATGTCGTCGAAGAAGTGATCGTCTTTATCCAAAGATACGATTTGATACCTGCAGCTCTTGTTAGGGGGAGAACCATATTTCTATTTCATTTCTAGCCACAGTTTATGTACAAACTCTGATTACTAGACACGTTTTATATCCGCAGTAACCGTGAGATTTGCAATTGACATTCATTACTCTTACGCTAACTTTTCTGTAGTGCTTGTGATCAATTCTCAAAGATGAAACGTGTTTCAACTTGCAGATATAGTATATTCTATATTGTCTTCTATTTGATTTATTCTTAAGATTGTAAATAAAAGTCTTTTGTAATGAAATGCTGACGACTCCTGATGTTATGAGCAAACGGTTTTCAACATTGATGATAGTCGGAAATTTCTCGAACATCAGATCATCATATTAGAATGATTTCTGAAGGATCTTGTGACACTGAAGACTGGAGGAATGATGCTGAAAAATAATACAGGTTTGATCACAAGAGTAAAGTACACTTTACTATATACTCGCATAGAAAACAGATATTTTACATTATAATAATATTTCACAAAATTATTGTATTTTTCATCAAGTCAATGCAGCCTGAACACGAGACGTTTTTTGTAAAAGCCGATTCCAGTTAAAAATTAGGATCATTTTGTGAATTAAAACCTCTAAGCTAAAATTCCAGTATCATATTTTTGCTATAACAGTAATACGATATTACGACAGTGACAAACATTTAGGCTTAAACTGTGATGGGTGTTTTATAGAAGTAAGTTAACGGTAAAAATGTTTTATGCTATGCGTGTGCAGAAATTTATTTTGAAAAATAAAAAAGAGAAATATTTAGAGTAAAAAGTGTTGTTTTTATATGCATGGCAACTTTTTAACATTCTTTCGTTCGGTGACTCTCCTGTTCGAACTCGTTGAGCTTACAAAGCTTAAACTTTATTTTTTTTTTTTTAATGAGTGATCATTTCGCTTGATAAGATCCTTATTCATCGGCTGAAATCATTTAAAGCCCTTTGAACAATTAGCAGTTTGCACTGAAACTCTCTTTTGGACCTTGAACCGTTTGGTTCCCACTGAAGTCCATTATATGGAGAAAATCCTGGAATGTTTTCATCAAAAACCTTAATTTATTTTCGACTGAAGAAAGAAAGACATGGATATCTTGGATGACATGGGGGTGAGTAAATTATCAGCAATTTTTTTTTAAAAGTGAAATACTCCTTTAATTTACTTTATTTATTTTTAAAATTGACACGATAAATTACTATATGACCGATATATGATGAAAAAATTAAAGGTAGCCTACACTGTAGATTATTATTTTTTTACTGTCAGCATTTAACAATTTAAATAATGAGTAAATTGCCTACATCACCGGTCCTTCCAAAATGTGTTTTACCCTGCTTCACAATAGGGTGAGCCTATTATAAGTGTTTTGTACCTACAAAACAAACGAGAAAAACAAGAATTAACGTTGGCTCGGCTTTTCGGAGATGGAAAGAAGGGATTTGAAATGTTATAAAATCAGATATGACGTTTGTATTACTCGACAGGTGAGTAAGGTGTTTTATTGAACAGATACATTTCCATAATTATCTCTCTGACTGACATAGTTCATAGTAAAGCATTATCTATGGTGAAGGGTCGTTTCGTGTTAATGTGTTATGAGCAGTGTGAAAATAATATTCATCCGCACAATCACGCAGAGCCGAAGTACAACCAAAACAAGGTTCTTCCGCAATATGCACGCAGTTTTGTTTTTAACCACTAGAGGGCAAATAGTAACCGCACATCTACTTTTCCTGCATGAAAGGAATATTCAACCTTAAAGGTATAATTTCTAGAAATAAATACAGAAAGGCGTGTTAGCTGGTGGTTGGGTGATGAGATGTGACTAACTCAACTTGAATGGGTTTGTTTCTAAATTTTACCTCGCTAAACCAACAGAAGCCTCAGCAGAGTAAATAAAGGTGCTGTTTCTTTGCGTCCAGATGTCATTTCAGACTACTGGCTGTGAGACACAGACATCTTTAAGGATAATAGCACTGAATTAGTGTTGAGCGAAAACAAAACAAAATGTGATTTTGATCTCAATTCTAGAGACAGCTGTTCACACATATTTCACAGCAGCGTTACATAACATAAAAAATACCAAACACACAGACACTTTGCAATATGAGCTGTGGACAAACACAATAATAAAAAAAAACAGTCCTTTTAATTAATTGTTTTAATAACTTTTGTAAGCAATAACATATTTGTTTTATAGAAAATAAACATCTCTAAGAAATACTATACACAATTATAATAGTACATCACATATTACATTTAAACAGCATCAAATACTTATATACACAATTACTTAGAATTAGGAATCAAATAATTACGTGATGGTTCTGTCATCTCTATGCGGTCTTACCTGTAATACTGCAGTGAAGTGAAGCATATACTGTATGTTAGTCACATATACATCTGGATTAAATGTTTATGGATTCTCATGTTTGGTTTTTCACATTGTCTTCTGCGTCATTTCACAAATAACATGAACAGAAATGTCAAATCTGTTTGTGGTGTGGATCTCTTCAGCTTAAAGGTCATCCAAAATTACAATATGCCATTATTTACTCATCTAGGCTTTAAAAAAAAAAAAAAAAAAAAAAAAAAAAAACTCATGTGACTTTCTTTCCTCCTTTGAGTGATTGAGAAGAATGTCCAAGCTGCCATTTTCCACTCAGTGAAAGTGAATGGAGACTTGGCTTGTCAAGCTCCAAAACAAAAGTATCATAAAAATCTTTTTCAAGAGTCCTAAATTTAAAGAGAATTTTATTTTTTTAAATGTGCTGTTGCTCTACAATAATATGGTATTTTTGTTTATTTCATTGAAGAATGAAAGTCGTAAGGGTTTTGAGTAATAAATTTAATAAATTCCTTTAATAAATTCTGAGAAGCTGATACACATAATACGAACGCAGTGCTGGGGAAAGTTACTTTTAAAAGTAATGCGTTACACCCTAAAAAAGTAACTAATTGCGTTACTTTTTTATGGAAAGTAAGGCTGAAGGCTGAAGGAAATGCAAATCACTTGCATTACGTATTTGAAAAATTAGCAGAGATACGTTGTTGTAAATTTAAAAGTAATGCGTTACTTCACTAGTTACTTGAAAAAGTAATCCGATTACATTACTCTGATTACAATGCGTGACCCCCAACACTGTTCGAACGCAGGATATTCTCCCACCTGTCGGACATCTCAGTGGAGCTGTTTTGTCTTCGAATGCACATGAAAATAAGCCTACACTTGGAGTAGCAGTTTATTAAAATAATGCATTTTTTTTCCTCATGAAATCAGAATATTTAGACCTGTAAAGCACACCATGTACAATTTCATTTTTTCTTCTTTGTAACATGTAAGTGTCCATTGAAATACATCCAGTGTTGCATGACATCTTCAAATTTCAATCCCCCTTTCCACTGCGGAAGCACGTGTGTGCCAACCAGCGCTCGGGGCAGCAGGCCAAATCCACCAGCAGGTGTCCCCGACTGATAACATCCGCTCCAGAATACGGAATAAAATGGAAGAATGGCACATTCAGATTCATAACAAAAGTGTCTTTCCCCTTTTTCAGCTTTTGGTCATGAAGTATCGTCTGTTTGAGCCGGGCCGGATGGATTGGGAGATGATCTTGGGTGAGTATTGCTACAGTATTTTTGTGCTTCGACTGAAGCCCTAATTAGATGTCCACAGCAACTTACAGCACACAGGCAAACGCATGTCCTTGTTCTACTGCATAGCAGACATTCACCAGTCTTCATGCGCCAGTATATATTACAACGCCTGAAAAACAGATCCATTTGAAATGCGTAAGAGTGGAGAAAGGCTTGCTGAAATATTCTTCGTTCATATACATTAAGCCACCACATGTCTTCTCTTATTGTATGGATTTCTCCATTTTTAAAGAT
The DNA here is from genome assembly GCF_988280905.1 of Pimephales promelas. Taxonomy (NCBI): domain Eukaryota; kingdom Metazoa; phylum Chordata; class Actinopteri; order Cypriniformes; family Leuciscidae; genus Pimephales; species Pimephales promelas. Next base: position 10,799,208 of record NC_142771.1, on the reverse strand, counting down.
TGAAATCATATTAGGAACAATATCACAGTTATTTCACTTAGCTTTCCAGGTGTTCATTGTTTTCTTACTCAAATGGAAATGCTAAAAACAAAACATTTTTACTTGGGAATATTGTTTTAATCCGCAGTCATTTTGCATGTTTTACAGCATCTTTCCATTCCGTGAGTCTTATGTAATATACCTTTAACTAACATGACATCATCCTCCAGGAAGTGGCATCATTTTGGAGGGAAAACAACAGATAACAGAAGGTAATGGATTTAATGAATTCGTTGATGATTTGATATTAATTCTTTCCACTTGATAACGTCCCATCTGTTTGATCACTTCAACATCAATATCAACATTTGAAAAGATGTTTTGAAATGTCCAAATAGCCTCCTTCACGAAAAGTTGATTACTTACCACAGAACGGCTAACTAACGTTAGCTTGTTATTTCCCTTCTGTTCATTGTCTTGGCAAATGCTATAGCACGTCATTGATTTATTAACCAAAAATGATCGGATGACTGATGTACAGACGACAATGCTGATAATGACGAAAAAATGTGATGTAGCCTACACAAATTAGCTGAAATTGTACATTATTAACTAATAATAATAATAATTACAATAATATAAGCTGTATTGCCCACTCTCGAAAATAAAATTGCAGGAACGGTTCCTAATTGCGCTGACATTGATGTTATAGTTGTTATGTATCTCTCCTCCTCCGCAGCTTTTCTTGCTGCTCTCGTTCTCTTTCCCTCCTCTGCTCTGGGTCCAATCTCTCGCTTTCTCTCTGATCTCTGAACTAATCCCTCTGCTTTAAAGCGCTGGTAATCGGTATCTCTCTCACAGCGCGATTTAACTGCAGCCTGGTTAGTGTTTGTTAGGACTGCATTGATATTCATCATCACGTTCTCGTGTTGCAAACAAACGTCTTAGTTCAGCGCGAACTGCTTAAAGGGACAGTTCACACAAAAATAAAAATTTTGTCATTAACACAAACTTTGTTCTTCAGAGATCTTTGAAACACAAATGAAGATCGAAATCTGAGAACTTTCTGGCCCTCCTACACACACACAACTACCACTTTGATGCTTCAAAAAGTTCATAAAACTAAATGTGATTTGAGCCATGTAGTCCAAATTTTCTGAAGAGACTCGATCACTTAATGATGAACACAATAAATTTAGGCTTTTATTCACATATAAACATTCATCAACTCACACATCAGTTATGGTAAACTGAAGCTCAAACTTGTTCGCTTGATGTGAAAACAACTGAGGTTCATTCTCGTGTTACGCAGCACGTTTGAGCTTCAGCAAGAACCAATGAGGTTCATTCTTGTGTTACGCAGCACGTTTGAGCTTCAGCAAGAACCAATGAGGTTCATTCTCGTGTCGCAGCACGTTTGAGCTTCAGCGAGAACCAATGAGGCTCATTCTCGTGTTACGAAGCACGTTTGAGCTTCTACAAGAACCAATGAGGTTCATTCTTGTGTTACACAGCACGTTTGAGATTCAGCAAGAACCAATGAGGTTCAGTCTCGTGTTACACACAGCACGTTTGAGCTTCAACAAGAATCAATGAGGTTCATTCTCGTGTTACGCAGCACGTTTGAGATTCAGCAAGAACCAATGAGGTTCAGTCTCGTGTTACACAGCACGTTTGAGCTTCTACAAGAATCAATGAGGTTCATTCTCGTGTTACGCAGCACGTTTGAGATTCAGCAAGAACCAATGAGGTTCATTCTCGTGTTACGCAGCACGTTTGAGCTTCAGCAAGAACCAATGAGGTTCATTCTCGTGTCGCAGCACGTTTGAGCTTCAGCAAGAACCAATAAGGTTCATTCTCGTGTTACGCAGCACGTTTGAGCTTCTACAAGAAACAATGAGGTTCATTCTTGTGTTACACAGCACGTTTGAGCTTCCTGAAGATGTTTTTTCTCTTGACAATTTCGTCAAGGTTCGATTGAGCTTCTGTTTATGTTCGCTGTTCAATGTTTATATGGGAATAAAAGCCTAAATTAAATCTTTTCATCCTATAAAGCGACCAGGTCTCTTAAGAAAATTTGGACTAAACCACTCAATTCATATGGTTTAGTTTTACAATCAATTTATGAACTTATTAAAGCGTCAAAATGGTACCCGCGCAGCTGATGTAGGGACAGAAATCTCTCAAATTTCATTCAAAAGATCTTAATTTCTATTCTGAAGATGAATGAAAGTCTTATGGGTTTGAAATGACATGAGGTTGAGTAATTAATGAGAGAATTTCCTTTTAACTCGGATAAGAATCGGTTTACTAATCTGGTATTTACACCATTCGGCTATCGGTGCACCACCTCTCAGAGAATCGCATTCAAACCTGCCTCCATTTTGTTTGCAACAACCTCCAATGATCCAATCAATTCCCAAAAGACAAAATCAAGCCCCACCCTACATGTTTTTCTAATTTCAGAGATGACGATCTCAACTTCCGTTTCATGCCGACTTTAATATGTATTAAACTGTTTTTCATCTGTGTTGATTTTTTGAGCACCCAATTTAATATGAGATGCGTGCCGACTCTGCCGAGTGTCAGTAACAATGGCCAAACGGCTCTGATGCAGCTAAATTCACCTAAATTCTCTCAAAACGTGAACAATATTGTTTTGTTGCCTGGCTAGAATATTTCCTTGAGGAAATGCAAATAGCAAGAACAGGAGATAGAACGGTAGACTTCTCTTGCCCTGCCTGCTGTGCTGCCCTCTTCGGCCCGACTGTGCTGCTTTGCTGTTGTCATGTTCTCAAGCCACGTGAACCTACAAGAGAGCTCGCCGCTGAGTGTGTGTGAGCACAGAGGAGAAGAGGAAGATGAAGAGGAGGAGATTTCCTAGGAGACCTTGACGGGGGTGGTATCTCTACCGCTCGCTTTCATTAAAGCGGCAAATTGGCATCCCAGAGACCCAAAGCCCTTAGATCCCCCTGCTGATGTGTGCTCTGCTTGTTCTGAACTTTCTCCTCTGCTCTGTTTGTCTGTCTGTTTCTCTCTCATTCTGTTCTCCTCTCCTTTTGTCGTGGGAGGGCGAAAGAGGAAGGGAGGGGTAGAGCTGGAGAGAGAGCAGGGCGGGGTGTTTTGATCTCCATCCAGGTTTTGCCTCACGGTCTCAGACCGAAAGCTGCTGAATATCATTTTTCTTTCTCACTTTCTACCATGCCCATTTTCTCTGTCTTTCTTGCTCAGTCTATCGCTTTTGCTTCCTCTCTCCCTGACCTACCTCAGTTGTAGTTCACAGATTGCCTTTAGGTGGCGAATGCACTAGCAAATTGCAACAGCATAAGAACGAAGTGGCATGTGAAACTAAGGCTTAAGCTAAGGTGAGCATTACTAATATTTCCCTGGTTTCACAGACCAATTTTGATCCTAGACTAAAAATGCATATTTGAGCTGCTTTACCTGAAAGCTACTTGCATTGACACATCTTTAAAACATCTCACTGCCATTGTTTTGTCTCAAGATGCACACCAGTAATGTTTATTTTCCTAAGCCACATTTACAAAGGCTACTTACAATAACTGAACTAAGGCCTAATCCAAGACAAAAGCCTTGTCTGTGAAACCAGGCCTACATTTCTTAATACAAAAAACCCTAAGTATTCGACTTTGCCGTGCACCTTGCCGTATTGTTTTTGTTTTACGAATATGAATGATAGTGATGTGGATTGTTGAGGAGGGGAATGTTATTACTTTCCAATCGATTCAGATTTGTTTGCCTGATGGACAATGACATAAGCCGCTTTTCCACCGTCGGGCTGAACGTTTGCGTAACCGTTCCATTGCGTGCCGATCCAGGCCAGCTGGTACGGTTAGTGTTTAATTTTTTCCACTGTAGGGCTGACAACGGCCGGTCTTCAGAATGTAATACAATCATCAGTCATTGCCTTTGTAATGCAAGAGTTCACGATATGAGATGTGTAGAGGGCACGTTATGGAGGAAGGCTCAGATATTTTTGGTTTAAACGTCGCTCAAATAGAGCGCTTGGCCAACTACAGAGAAACTGAAAGCTAGGCAACAGACAAGTGACCAATTTTGAGTTGTGACGTCACTTCACGGATTCTACCAGCACGGTTCAGCCGACCATTTAGACAACCGCGCCAAGAACGGTTTGTAAGTGTGTTGTACCAGGCCAGAGACTATTTATATAGTGACATGCCACTTCCTCAATCCTTAATACAAATCTATAGGGAAAACCCGTATCACCAAAGATGGCGGTTGTATGCAAATGTCCCGCCCCTCCCGCTGGACAGCCAATCGTCTGCTTTTAACGGTCAAGCTGGGAAACACTTAAATACGTTACTGTTTGAAAAGACGGCAGATTTGATATGCAGTGTATGTGTGCGTTGTGTAAATATCAGACATCCCAAGTCTCCCAGAAGTTCCGGGTGTCTCCCGCAGATTGATAGCGGCTCGCTGATGCTCGCAAATTAGTTTAAATATCCCGGAATCTAGAGCGAGCACATACTGTGTTTCAAACTGTGCAGCGCACGCGACAGAGAGCGAGAGAACCCTTGCGCATGCGCAGTAAAAGTATAACCTGTGGGAAAACAGCGCTTTAAACCTTATTTTGGGGCAAAGTCATCAAACTTTTTCAGCTATTTTTATCATATTTTACTGCCGTTTCTATGCAGGTTTTATGTCCCGGTGACCAGTGAAAGTGCAGTTCTGACTCTCTGCCCATTCATTTAGATAGAGCCTGGTCTTGTTAAGTCCGAAATAGCTGCCCGGAGGTGTTGCCAAGATGGCGGCCGAGTGGCATGACTTGCCTGAAAGGACTTTGACCAGGCTCAAGTGGAAACACAACTGGAACTGTTCCTTAACGTTTTAAGAACCGTTTTAGGATTAGGAGTGCGCAACATCAGTTTCAGATATGTTTTTGGGATGGCTCTCTGCTTCATGCAAGAGCCAAGACCTTGAGTGAAATAGGATCCAGTAATAATCATCAGGCAACACTTCTAAATATCTCCTTTTTTCTTCTCTTCAATATCTGTGGCTCCTAAAGGGGAACTAGGAAACCGAGAGAGCCTAGAATGTCTAATTAACATCCCTTCACTAATTTCTGCTGTCAGTAGTGAGCGGCACAGTCAATAGCAGCCAGATAAGGGTAAGATATGCTCAGGGCTCATCTGTTGCCCTCAGAGATGGTGCTGATGAGGAACTGTGCTCTGCTGTCTAGTTTCACTCCTTGGTGTTTTAATGGGGGTGTCTTTTAGATCACAGATGTCCGTTGCTGTGTGCAAATCCAATTCACCAGCTTACCTTGTGATCCGGACATCTAACAGAGAAGGTCTCTTCTTGAAACGTGCAGCCTGGAAAGAAGAATCAAAGGCATAAATTAGAGAATCCCATTGAAAACGCAATACAAGATCAGCTTGCACTTTTGTTTCTGACTAGACCCATCTCCAGTGGTGTAACCACAACTTTCTATGATGGCAATTTCTTATGGGAAAGAGCAATGCATGATGAAGGCCATCTAGTTCCAGCCTCGGATGACACACCATTGTCTAAACTAATGCATATTGCCTAGAGCAGAGGATATCTGCCACTTCCAGTTGAAGGCTTGAAAGTAATAAATAGTCACAAAAATTGTAGTAAGTAAAGTAGATATCATGTTTGCCTGAAGCAAAAGAAGTTAATTAGGTGAAGTACTTAATAAAAAAGTATTCTGTCAGCACCATTGTCAGGTTTACCTACAACTAAAAAAAAGTATAACTGGTTGTTTTTACTTGTTGGTCAGAAACTCCCTGTCATGCCTTAAGTTGATATTATGGAAGTATGCATTCGATTCAGTGTTCCATATAGTTGGGGAAAAGCCCAACTAGTGGAATGTGCACAAGTTTAAAGTAAGTAGCCTAGCTCATCATAATTATAACCTCCACTGAATCAAGCCGTGCATCGCATCTCGTTTTTCCGCTGAGGTAAATTTAAGGCTTATTCCCAGCGTGAATTATTTCAAAAATGATTCAACGTAAACTATATAACCTGATGAAGCTTGGTGATTTTTTTTATATAGTTCACATGGGTGATTACCATATGAATAGTCTGCTGCGTATTATAATCAGCTCAGACGGTAATAACTGTACCTCTCATTGGTCTCATACGGATTACATAATCAGAACATTATGTAGTAGTTTCAAACTTTCTATTGACAGTCTGATGTCTGAGGTTCATTCGCTGAGTTTCAGTTCAGCAGAAAGAGGAAATTGTTTTCTTTATTTTCTAATGATTTACTCTTTTCTATATGACCAAAAATGACAGAGTATTTGATGTCCCCCCCCCCGCTGTTATCAGGAAACAATGCAAGGGATCATGCCGGCTTCTCCGCCTACCCAAGAAGTGTGTTGTTGTGCTCTAAACAAGATGTAGGCTATTGGCAACAAATATATGCAACAGCCAAACAGTATGAAGAAACGTTAACGTAACTAATTTGCAGAGCAGAATATCAGATGAACTCTTATTCTGTGTGATAGGAAAGGTAGTATACAAAAGACAGAATGAGTTGAGAAGGGGCATTTAAGGGCCACCCACACATGCAAAATAAATATTAAAGTATAATCTAATTTTTTACCCATGAACAAAAATATGAAAATCTAGCTTAAATTTTATAATCGATAAGTAGAAAATCAAATGACCAGACAGTACACGGAGCGACCTGTTTTGTTATACAGAGCTTCATGTGGAGTGGAGGGTGGAGTCATTGGATGGACAGTAAATATTGTAGACAAACAAACAGCAAATTACAATATGTCAGAACTCTTACCCATCTCTTTGGCGCAGACATAATGGTACCTCTGAGTACAGCTCTTCCAGCTGCAGCAGATGGAAGCTCCTTCCCCTTGGCACCTGGAGCATTTCTGTGATGAGACAGAAGGCCTGAGGGTCTTTTCTCTAAATTATCGACTCTTTCCTTCACAGCCCCCTGAGCCACCACAAGTTGCAGATAACATAGTACATCTAATATAATGCTATGCCCACTAGAGTCGAAGTATATTATTAGGATCATTATTATTATTTATTTATTTTTTATTTTTTCAATGTTCTATTACTCTGTTTAGAATGGAACCGTAATATATTGCTTACTGTTTAATGAGTACTAATTTATAAAAAAAAAAATTGTATACTGTTTCATACAGTAGTGTGCATAGTTATTTGTAACATAATTATGTGTAAAAAAACAAACCAAAAAAAGTATTGTGTTGGTGTCTAGATGTAGACGTGCTCTTGTCTCTCTCTTTTTTAACAGTACAGGAAGTTATTAATGTAGGGTGCTTAATATAAATGAAACACTTACTGTATTTGCAGATTTCTGAACAGCCTCCTTCAGCCCAAAGAGTTTGCCTGCTACCAGGATTATGCCTGTGGTCCAGACAGCACAAGCTTCATGAGCCCAGTGCTCTTTCGCCTCAGCTTCCATCTGCAATCTCTGCAGAGCCGATCCACTGCCCTCCTCGCCAGCAGGGGGAGAAGCTCCACCAAGTCTGCTCTGCAACAAGAGCAGTCTTTTGAATCTCATCCGCAAGGTTGGGCGGGTTCTTAACGGTTCCCTAATTGCCCTTTTCCCCCTCCTGGGATGCCAGCTGTGTCCTTCATTTGCACTATCTTGATAGGCGTCCTTCGCACATGCACTCTGTGAGTTGGTCTGGTCTGCGATGCATCTGACCTCTGTCTCATTTGCACAGTTGCTGTTTTGCCTGAAATCATTCCTGTGTGTTGAAGACAGCATTTTTCGTGGTATGCAGTCCTCGGGATAATAGGGGCCGCACAAGTCCCCGAGCTCTCTGTAATTTGCTGGCTTTCCACATAGGCAGCACGTTAGACACCTTTCAATTAGACTTTTGTTAACCAAGGGCCCCTGGAGCATCACTGAGGAGTTTGATACTGCCTTGGTAACAGTGACTAGATTTTTCATTTTAGCTGCACTCTTTTTTCTTGCCTGGCTGAGCATCTGCTCTTCCTCAGGCCTGTTAATGATGGTACAAAGAGATGCTAGCTCCAAAGGCCTGTCAATGTGTACATATGGTCTGAAAGAACATTTGCCATCTCCTAGTGCTAGATGCAAGTCTGATGATGTCCCCTTCACTGTTGGGGGGAGATCATTGCTGCATTTTGTCTTGATTTTTGGTCTCCGCACTACAACTTTGAGGACATTAAGAACCTTTTTTTTCGGGCCAGACTTTTTTTTCTCCTTTACTTTGTCATCTTCTGTTTGACTTGAGAGTTCCTCCTGTTTCTTTTTGAGTGATGGCCGTCTGCCTCGTTTGGGTTTTATTTGTGGTAAGCTAAATTCTGTTGGTGGCTCCTCATACTGTGTCTGTTCACCTGTTTCTGGTAAAGAGAGGGAGGGTGGAGGTGGGGGTAAAATAATAGTCTGGTTAGGCTCTTGTTTTTCAACAATGGGGGTGCTTTCTTGTGGCTCAGTGCCTTTTCTTCTCTTCTTTCGTTGCTTCAGATGCATCTCGTGGTTGTTTTTAATGGCTCTCTGTTTGGCTAGTCTTGGTGTATTGATAACTAAGCTCCCGGCCTCCAGGGCTACGTCTGGTACATCGCTGCTCTCTATGGTGGCCCACGTTCTCCTCTTTTTCCTTGGAGTATGAATTCTTGTGGTTTGGGGCTCTTGTGTACTTGAACTTGTTATTTCGGCCTCCATGTGAGTTACCTCAGGAGCGTTCATTGTCTCCTTCAGCTCTGGTGCCTGTGGCACTGATTTTGATGTTGATTCATCTGGTACAATATCTGGTTGAATATTTAAAGGTTGCTTTTTGGACCCTGGGGATGTGATTTTCTGTACCATTGCCTCATATTTAAGTCCCCTGCCTTTCCGAGGAGGCAAATATTTGGTTTTAGTGGGACACTGAGGAGGTAAAGAAGCCATATCACTTATGTCATCAGTGGGAGGGTTATCAACGGTTACGGTGGTGCTTACAGATTCTGCTTGCAAATGCTGTCCTCTCTTTCGCTTTCCCTTTGCAATACAGACTCTTGTGACTGTGTCTAATGGGGGCTGCTGTGTCTTTACTTGAATCTCGTGCACGACTTTCTTTCTCTTTTTGGGATCTGATAATGGTAAACTGTATTTTCTTTTGATGGAAACGATCTCCTCATTTGGTTCTTGAAGTGACTCTGTAGATACATCCTTCTGCTTAGGTAATTCAAGATTTGAAGATTCGGTCTTACATGACTGATCCACAGTAACATTCTGTATTTGTGAGTGCAAGAGCATTTCTGAAGTTGTCTCGTTTGATTTATCACTCTCCTTATCTTCAGTCAACTTTTCTTTTGTTTGTTTTCGTGATCTCAGCACCATGGACTTTTGGTCTCTTGCTAAAGACTTTACACAACAGCTTTCTAGAGTGGACTCCAAAGTGGAACCCAAAGTTTCATCCTTAGTGTTGTCCACCACACTAACAAGTGTGTCCGTAGTTAATGCGGTGCTCACATCTTGCAAAATAAGTTCATGTGTTTCCTTGGTATGGTCTTTTGTATCTTTTGTATGGTCAATCTGAATATTTTCATTTCGTTTAATTGATTTTATCTTGGAGGTGATGCCTCTTGGTCTACCTGGACCTTTAGTTACTGACCCCTCAATTGGCTTTGACTCTGATGTGGTTTGACTTGGCTTTGGAACAAGTATTTCTCCTGCTAAAGCCCCAGTCTTTGAGACTTGTTTAGAACCAGATTTTGGACCAGGTTTAGGACCTGGCTTTACTCCAGGTTTTGGGCCAGGCTTTGCATTTTTTGTGGATCCTGTGCATTTTAAACTTAGTTTGGGGCCAGTTTTTACACTAGGCATAACCTCAGGTTTAGGACTTGGTTTTGGACCAGGTTTTGAAATTGATTTTGGACTAGGCTTTGGACCAGCTTTTATATTTGATTTTGGACCAGACTTTGGACCTGGTTTTGGACCTGGCTTCACACCTAGCTTTGAACCTGGTTTTGGACCAGGCTTTGGACCTGGTTTCCTTCTCTCTTGAGGGCAGACCTTTGGGCTACTTTGCGAACCGTATGACCGAGTGCACATCCGCGATGGTAAACTCTCTGTCACAAGTTTCTGTGTTTGGCTACTTATATTCTGGTGGGCAGTTTCCATTTGATCAGGAATAAGAGCGCTTTTGCTGGAGGGCATGCTGGGATTTTGGGCAGAAGGCGGAGCACTGTCTCCTTCTACGCTTAGCTGCCTTCTGATTCCTACACTTGAATGCATTGGTCTCCTTCTGCCCCGTGCATGTTTCTTACCGAACATTCTGGTATGTTCAGATGGGGCCAAAGGCTCTGGCTTGGCTGAGGGAGTCACTGCACTGGGACAGCTTATCCCTGGTTCCATATCCTCATCCCCTTTCTTGGGAGAGGGTGGGGTGTCAGCCCAAGATGGTGCAGAGTGTAGTATTGACTTGCCTGGCAACTGAGGAGAGTCAGGCTCCAGTACCTTTGCATCACTACGATCGATGTGATGGTCCCTAGCCTGAGCCAAAGGTGTTGTTTTCTCACTGAGAGTTGAGAAGCCACTTTTGGCAGTGTGAGGCTGAGGTGCAATGTCACATATGGCTGACCTCCTTTCACTGCCTCTGTGTGGTGCATCCTGGTTAAAGCTTTCTGCAGGTTCTGTGTTGACTTGTGGCATGTTTCCCATCTCCTCAGATGTACATGCTCTATTATTAATGACCTCCTCTGTGGTTGTCAGATTCTCCTTTTCATCTCTCACCTCAGTGGAATTATGGGAAAAGACAGACGACTGCTCCTCAAGGGTGTCCACTGGTCCCTCGGTGCATGTGAGGCTATCTGCTGAATTCTCACTCTTTGAATTTTCTTCTTTATCTGGCAAATAAAGATTAGTGCCTGAATTGTTGGGCGATGTTTTCACAAGCATTTCAACAGTGGCCTGTGGCTCTGATTTGAAATGTTCTGACTTTATTTCTTTTCCTTTATTACATTTGTGATTAAGCTCAGAAAAACAGTCCATCTCTTCTGAGTTTCCTTTATCTAAACTGTATTTGTTTTGCAGACCGTGGTAGATATTTGTTTCATATGAATAACCTTCCTCTAATACTGCTTTATTAATTTTATGAAATATAGAAGGACTTTTCTCATCCTCCAACCACTTCTCTTGCTTTTCAGTGACCTCTCCTTTGCACTCATTGTCTGCAGACATCGTTCTTTGTCCAATTTCCTCTTCATCAACCATCCTCTCAGTCCATGCTGACTCCTCAAAGTTTTCCTTTAGAGTACTCTCTGAACGCTTTATGTCTGGTGGTGAATTACTCTCTTGTTTCATGGGACTTGGAGCTGTTACACTGATGGGTGACCTCTCATCTCTAATGCAACGGAGAGAGCTGTTGGGCTCCTCTCCAGTCAATACTCTCTGTACTCTGGGGTCACAGTTGAGATTATCTTCAGAGGCTACACTCTGGAGACTTCGAACTGAGTCACCTGACCTAACGGATACATCATCAGCTGAGTTTAAGGAACAAGTGGACACTGTGTCAAGGCTGAGACGTGGGTGTGTCTGGGTGTGTGCTTGACCTTTGTCCTGACCAAAATAGTAATAGCTCCTGTCCATCTGGTCCTCAGTGCTGCTAGAGTATCCTCCCTCCTGTAGTTCTGATGTCATGGACCTGGGAATGCTATATGCATCAGGTGGAGGGGGACCATGTTGGTTATCAGGACAAGATGACTCTTCCATACCCTTTAACTGACCTCTGTAGTCTTCTCCCTTTTTTGGAGGATTTCGCTTGCTGGTCTTTTTGTTAGCCATAAGGGCCTCTGACAGCAGCAGCTGCTGAACATTGTTAGAGATGTTTTCAACCTGAGATGTCAGGGCATTGAGGCTCCACAAACTGGGGTTGGACAGGAGCTTTTCCGAGAATCGTTCTTTCATGGAGCCAGAATAGCTCTGGGACTGGTGGTTCACACTGGGTGATGAATGGGTATTAGGAGGCATCAACATATTTTGGTCTTGCAAACTTGAGGACGAGGAAGCTCCAGGATTAATGGGAGGTTGGCCATATTGGAATGAGTCGGGATTTGGCATTAGGGGGGATGGTGTAGAGTTATATGACGGAGATCTTCCCACAGACCTTGCAGGTGAATGACTGGAACTTGGACTGCAGGTCTGGTAGTATTGTTCTGGTGATCTTACAGAAATGTCTGTAATGCAGTAGTTTTGCTGGGGCTGATTGTAGTGCTGGAATTTCTGAAGGTTCTCCTGTGTACCAGACATTCCCTGCAGGGAGCCTTGTTCAAATCCAGACCTTGATGGAGTTTGTTGATAACCATAATTATTCTGAGGCCTGTATCCACTCTGCTTTAAACTGCTGTGATTGCCGAGTTGTCTTCCATACTGTGCATTAGTCGGTATACCATAGCCTTTGTAGCCATGTGGCATTGTATTACATTTCTCCATGTAAGATGATGAAGATGAAGGGGGCTGCGAGTGCTGAGGGAAATGGAGGTGGCCCTGTGGATACATTAAAGGAGATGGTGCTGGATTGGGTGGGAGGCCCTGTTGATGGGAACTGGTATAGGTTGTGGCAGAGGACTGGGAAGGGAGATGGCACTGACTTTGAGAGATAGCTAGCATGTTCTGCTCTAGGTACTGGGATGACCCACTGACCCCAGACTCCAGCCGTCCCACCATGTCCTGTTCAAATTGGGTCATCTGAGCTGACTCATCCCATTTTTGCTGCAAGTGACCTTCACTAATATACTGAGCTGTGTATCCAGGGCCCATGTGATTGCTGTAGCCAGCCTGCATGTGCTGGCTTGGAGTTTTGGCTCCTCTAAATGTTTTTTTAGTCTGAGTAGCACTGCTGCTGGTGTAGACGGGATAGGTCTGCTGTCCATAACAGTCCTTAGAACCTGCTCCCGCTGATGACAACCCTGCCGCAGCTAGAGAGTGTGGCTCATAGCCCTGTCTGGACTGGCTGTGGTGATGTCTATAACTCTCAAGGCGCGATAATTCTTGGGGTTCCTGCTGGTAGCAGTGCTGGTTGCCATGGAAACCACTCCGCTCTCTGAAGGACTGCATGACTCCGGCTTGGGGGCTGTTTGGAAAGAGAGAGAAAAGATATAAAGAGAGAGGCTGTGCTTAGTGGCTTCATTTTCTTATCAGTGATCATTCCCTCATTCAATCAATTAGAATTTATTGCTGTATTTGTCCTAAAACAAATCAAATTATAATGTACACATTATTCATGACGTCAAATCATATCTCTCAACGAGCACTATAAAATTGGACTCTCCCTTACTGCAGCTGCAATCAATCATTATTGTATTATATTGAATCTAGGAATCTGAGCCTATCTATTCCACATTTTGGTGGTTTCATCTTCTGTGTTAATATGTGCAGCTACATTAGTATTAATTTTCTCAAATACACATGATGGTTTTAAAACATGTATTCACAAGGAACATGCATACAAACAAACCAAGCATTTTATCATTGGCTCATGAAGTGTTTCATCAAAATAAATGATATTCAATATTGTGCATGTGCAATAAGAGGACGCTCTCTATTTTCGTATATCTTGCTCAGTAATTTGATACAGTAGGTAATGTGATATTCAGGTCATATTCTCTTCTCAGCAATGACTTCAGAGTTGCAAGTGTGTGTTTTGTAGGCATAGATGGAGGCTGTTCTATTTCTCCACTCCAGTGCTGTAGGCCTGTCGAGGGATGGCCGCCCAGTCCCATCAGACACACACATTATTCATCTCACTAGCGCACTGTCTGAAGCCATCAGGCCCAAGAGCAACGTGCTCTCCTCTTAGCACCCTCCCAAGAGGTCCCACCAACCACTACTGCTTCAGTTTTGCTTGTTTGCTGCTCTGCTTGTTTACACAGTGACCCAAATAAGACCACTTGGGATCTATGTTTTAAGCCTTTAAAAATGCATACATGTGGTGAAATGTTCAAGCTGGAGCAAGTGACATGATGGATCTTGCTTTCCCTTTCGCATATTATTGCGAAACTGCCCAGGTGCGTTAATATGTTTAAGTTATCCCACATTGAATCTGTTGACTTTTTTTGTAGTATCATTGGCATTCAGATTCTGCTTGTATCATTGGCATTCAGATTCTGCTTGAACATTTTGCATGACAGATCCACTGTGTGCAGCTGATTAAAGACTTGTGTGTGGCTATGTTGCTGACACAGCCAGAGATCTGTTAAGAGCGTGGTCTAAAAGGTACAGTACGCTTTCTAGGTCTGCTGAGAGGGCAGAATTTGTCTCCTGGGGTACCAAATAATGACAAAGACAACCGTACTGTAGAACTTACCATACCAGCACGGACTGGCCCATATCCAGAATGAGTCAAAATCTATGGCAATGTATCTCAAACTTACTTCCACAGTGCTACAAAGTAGGTGCAAAACTTTAAAAAGATACATAACTAAAACTTATATTCCTGTTACTTGTATTTGTACGTGTTATTTGCCGTCATTCTCCTCCATGTTGTATTTTTGAAGCTTGTTGAAGCAGAAAAAGAGACTGTTGAGGGGTATGTTTAAGCCAGCTGTGAGCTCAATGAGCTTCTACGTACTTTGAGGCAGAATTCCCCAAGAGACTTTTACATCTAAAATCACTACAAAATCATTCATTAACAGTAGTGACTGCATGTATAAATAGAGTACTCTCTCTTCTATCTGCATGTGTGTTTACCTCAATTGCAGTCTATAAACTTTCTTTCTCTAGAGGCCCGTCTTTCACTTTTACTTTCAGATTGAGCGTTGGACAGTCATCTGATTCAATTATTCATTTACTATGGATTGTATAGGGAGTGTGGAAAGGTCTCTGGGAAATATCTCAAATACTCAAATGTCTGGGTGAGACATTTTATGCTAAAATGAGCCATTCAATACAAGGCAACTTTTTCCAAACTACATGTTAACTACAGTCACTTATTGTGCTGAAGGCTGTAGTTTGGAGCACAATCAAGAGCTATATTATTACCAATTCCTTGTTTTAGAAAAAGGTGAAGAAATACTCTCACACTGATGGGTTTGAAAAATAATAAACCAATAAACAAGCTTTCTGGCATTTTCTGAATCCTTCATAAAACAGCTTAGTTATAAGATTGAGGGGCACAAGGCACAAAAAAGACAATCTGCACATAAGGAGCTTTTAACCAAAGCAAACATTGAGTCAGGAAAGGAGATGCCAAGGAAGAAGGAAATGAAGAGGGAGTGAAGGTCAGGATAGGGGGTCGATTCAATTTCAGCGCAGTCCGTTAAGGACAAGAACTGATCTTGAGGACCAAAATCTGTTTCCTGCAAGACCCGCTCACAGATATGCAAGTTAGATGCTTTGTTTTGTTAAATTGTAATTCACAACCTGAATCCAAACTGCATCACATGCAAATATAATGTTCTAGAGATAATTTAGGGTTATACATTTCTTATACAAGAGTGTTGGTTTTTCAATATTGCTTTGAATGGTTCACACTGGAATGAAAGTTGATAATCAGATCGGAGGCTTTCAACTGGACTGTCTATCTTGGCCAGGCGTGAAGTCTCTCTTTTAGATATGATTTTGATTGACATCACTGCAGTTTTTTACTGACCTTTGAAAGAACAGAACCATACCGAGAAACAGTAGTATCCGGAAAATAAACGGTTAAAGGCATTATCCGCATTAATGGGCACCTGGAATGTCCAGAACATTATGTTTTTCTTCACCGCATTTCAAAAGTTGTTGGTTTGCTCACCAATTTACCTCCAAAACACAGATTAAATAAGCATATCTATTACATTAAGCATTTTATTACATTAATTACAAATGTATTTTCAAATTTAGTTAATATGTCCCATGTATAATTTTTGATAAAATTCCTTCGCTGTAAGCATTTTCATGTACATCATATGGCACACTTTGCTATTTTTGTTTGTTTTGAAAACCATGACAGCATCATAACATTAACACATGATAAAAATAGCTAATTTTAAAGGCATCGAAGGTCTGAATCCCTTTAAAATGGTGATTAATGGCCTAAAAAAGATAAAACTCTATATACACACACTAATTAATGACTAAAAACATCTATGTATGAATCATCTCTTCTTTTTTTACACAAATTCTTTAATTAATGTGAAATGTAAGATTATTAGTTACCATTCGTGTAGTTTTTATACATTTTATTTTTATTTTTCCATATGTTTATTATAACATAAACTCACAAATCATTTTTAAAGCTTGTTCACACCGGGACGAAATTCGCACGCGATATTCGCCGATGTTTAACGCTTCGTGACTAAACAAAGGGCGCCAATGTGCATGTGCAAACCGACACGTAAAACGGTACACGTAAACACGTCATTTTTTTAAAAAAATCGCCTCGGATCGTTTTTTTAGTTTGGCGCTCTGCGTCAAAAACTATCCGACCAATGAGATTGCCACTTTTGCTCACGTGTTTGGAGCTTCTGAAGTTACAGTAAAACACAACTTGGGGGCGCTCAAACACAAAACGGTCTTGCCGAGCACACATATGCAACGGCAAAGAAGATATACGCCAAGTAGCGTCGCCGCCTACACAGCCAGGAAGAAATAAGACGAGGAAGATGCAAGGCAAGATGAGTGTATGCATTTGTGTCATTAGACAATGAAAAAAGATATGACCGCTTATAAATCTTTTTTAGGATTACGTAAAATCATCGCAGATGTGGCATTGTCCCACATAATTCAAATGCCTTTTTACTGACAGCCTCATGATTCGAAAACCATGAGTCATAGTCTCCACAATGTGATGATGCGTCTGGCTGCAGAAGCAGGCGATGCTTTTGAATGACTTGCGCGGAAGATACAAACACCCCAATTAGCTTCGAATTGCACTCAACACTTTTTTTCTCCAGAATACTTTTTGCTGCTTCTTCTATTACGAGGCTGCAGAGAGTGCCCTTTAAATGCTAAAACCTGCCACCGTTGGCATGACGACGCTAAGAGGAGTGAAAAAGCAAACCTGCCCTCCCTGCAGTGAGGTGCCTGGTGCCCATTTCATCTGTGCCAGCGGTGCCCAAGGCATCACACCTCAGGGGTCTGAAATGAGAGCTGTTCAGAGACGGTGCTGGGTTAGGCATAGTGAGAGCCCTCTCCCTTTGATCGATTTTTTTTTATTTTTTTTGTCTATGCATTAGAGTGTGTGATACTAAGCGAAAGATGTGTGGTGTGTGCGCGCAGGTAAATCAAGTCTAAAGCTCCTCTCTGAGAGTCCTGATGCCCAAATAAAACCTAAATAAGATTGAAGTGCATGTTTGCACCAGCACGATAGGCTTTAAGCTGCTTTGTGGCAGACTAAAGGAACATAAATGCAGACTGCTGATGGCGCACAACATCTCTCTATTCTCAGATGCAGAAAACGACAGATACAGCTACTGCCGGTATGTACGCATATAACCAGGCACATAGTATCTAGAGAATTTCAACTCTACATATAAAAAAAAGACCTGCTTTAAATAGGGGTGCGGGGCTGATTGATATTCTTCAGCAGGTCTGCGTGTGCATGAGAGGGCATTAGCAGAGCAGAGGGGTGAGATGCAGCAGATGCAGGGTTTTGCGGCAGGTGAGACTCTAGTCTCCCAGTGCCTCGCTCCAGTGAAGCAGCGCTCAGCTTTGATCTCAGCCTCTCTCTGCTGTAGCGCTCCGCTGTGGCCACTCTCTCGACACCCCAGCCCGCACTCACGCTCGCTGCATTTCGCATTTTCCGTCCCGAAGATCGCTTACATTGATCTTTCAGACGGAATGAGAAGTCTCAAATGCTGGCGTGCCGAGGGATTATTTTCTTTGAGACAGACTTCATCAATAATGCTGGTACAAAGGCACAATGACATTACTGGCCTGAAATGCTATATGCCTTGCTGCGCTCAATAAGGGCACAGTCATTTATTTCTCCCTGTGAGGCACGCCACTTTGCGCTTGTTCCTGTTCTGTGCCTCTTCAGCTCTGCTAATTTATGATGCGAAGCGGTCGGAGTGTCACTCACGCTACCGATATCTCTATCACACATCTTTTCTTTCTGTTTCATATCTCTGCACCACACACCTGCTCAGTCCAATGTTTGGCTCCACTTTAACTACAGATTAACCTTTCTACCCTGAAGCGGAGGACACTCTGGCTGTGACCTTGAGACGATGCTGTGTGGTGTCATGGTTCAAAACCAAGTAAGCTGCCTACCTAGACACATATTGGGGCTCAGTGTCTCTATGATTCCCAAAAATGCTGTCTCGAAGGTTGCTATTTAGTTCAGCTCAGTACGTGCACATCTTGATGCCAAAATATTTGGCATGAGGCCATGATGCCCAAACACATTGTTTGCATAGACAACTACCTTTGCTGACCAGATAAGCAAATTGTATGGTGAAAAATGCCATTTAGGTATAGAGCTTTCTCTGGAACTATATGATTTTTACCAAGTACATCTTTGTTGATCCTGGAACAACATTCCAATCAACCAATCACATTTTACTGTTTGTCAAGGTTAGGCTTGCAACCAGGGTTAGGTGCTTCTATGTCAGTGTTATTCACCAATCATTTCCCTTTGGCTTTAGGGATATGTTACGGGTAGGGTTATGTTTAGGGGTTGGGATGAGGTTAGGACTAAATTTTCAGACAGGAATGTTGTTCCTGAATTAAGGGATATGCCTTAGTTGGCAAAATCACAGTGACCATGCCTGTGATGTCGCAAAATGCAGAATTTACAATTGGTCATGTTTCAGACCATGTTTCTCCACACACCTCAACCTTTTGCATTTTCCTTGGTGCAGCTTTGGAAGGACATATCATGGTACTCTGTATGAGCACAATATCAGAACTTCTCTGAAGCTAGGCCACAAGATTTTGCCAAATTTAACTATTTTGCGTAGCATATCTTCGTTTCGGCTCACACCCCTTGGAGAGAGAACCATCAGAAAGAGCGCCGCTCTGCTCCAGCAATGACAGCTGACATGGACTATCACTTGGCTCTGGTTCTAAGGTTGGTGTAAATGCAGGACGAGGGATGGAACTGGCTGCAATTCAAGGTTGCCACGTCAAGGATGTGAAATAAAGGACTTTATAATACAATTAAAGAAGAAATGGGTGAAAACAAATGGAGGTATATGTGATCAAGTTCGGGGGGTAGCAGAGGTGTGCATGTCTTTTTTTATTTTGCGACTGAACCTCCGGCGATTCTTGGAAGGTGCCCTTGATGTTACCGGTCTATTCATTCTCCATGTATGTCATCCCCAACTCTTTGCCTTATCAACCACCATCCTGTTACCTGAGGAATGAGCAGGGGAATTTTCTAGCTCTGAACGTCCAGATGGGCTGACACTAAAAGCCTCTCATTCAGCAATCCACTGACAGTATGGATGAAATCAGAGCAGGGTGAAGGGATAGACTGCAGGCAAAGTGGGAATGAGATAGAAGGGAGGAAGGGATGGATGGTTGAATATGGAATGGAAATTGTTATTGCCAGGCAGTTTTGTCATTGATTTCTCTACCCCCGCTTTTCTTTTTGGCATCCTAGTCTAGTGGAATCAAATTGACTCTAGGACGAGGCTCACAATGTCTTATGGAATCCTGTTTGGGATCTATTGTTTGGCTTCTTTTAGACCCTAATGCTGACCGCCTCCACACGCCTCTGTGTTTACTTCCTACTGAACGCAAATGCACACATCCACACAACAACATGCTCTTTGACAGAGAGCACAAGCCGTTCTATCCTGCCGAGCCTGGGGTGGGTGGTGGAGGAGAGGATTTGCTCTTTGAAAAGTGTCCACAGATTCGATTGCTCTGTCAGAAACGCTTTCTCTGATGCTCCGAGAGTCCATGGCTTTGCGAATGAGGTCTAAGACAAAGGGACGTGCTAGCTTTGGCATATTTATTTCACACTCTTTTTAATTCTCTTGTTTTCCTTTTCTCTTGCCGTCTCTGTCTGTCCAAACCTTCTGCGCCGCTGTTTGCTAGGGGTGTGTGGTGGGGGAGTGTGGACAGGGACGGGTGAGTGAAAATGTGCTGGTGGATCTCAGCCAAGCCAGCAGAGGGCTGGGGGAGACGGGATTCTTTGTTCTTTGTTGATGAAAAGCGGCATTGGATCTCATCTACCTCAGCCTGACATCAGGGCACTTCACAAGCAGCCAGTTCACCGTGATTATATTAAACCCAGGCCCAAATTACTCCAGTCGCCCTAATTAAACTTTAATTCCCAATACCACACAAATTACCTGCAACGTAATTGAGCGAAGCGCCATGGTTTAAAGAGGGCTGTGTTTTTCGACTGCAAGATAAAGGGCCTGAGTGCAGGGATAGACTGAAGGTCATGTCCTCCTGCTGGGAAAATGTCTCTTTCTCTCTCTCTCTTTTATTTTTTGAGTGGATAGAGGACAGTGGTGTCCGTGCTGCTTGGAAAATGGAGCAGTCAGCTGTGGCTCCTGTCTGACTCGATGTGCCCAGCACCTGGGTGAAGTCTACACAATAGCACTCCAGTTCTCTGTCTCTCATCATGCCTGTCTCATTCTGCCGCCCTCTATACCCTTTTAACGCAGTCCTTGTGCAAGTATTCTCTCTCTTTTACCAACAGATCTCATAAACATCTTCATCTACATCTTCCTTGTGCATAAATGTGCATGCGTGGTGATCTGTATTAAGAAATATAATTTATGTCATTGATTTGACATTAGGACAGCAGGGGCCGGTTGCACCAGCAATGCGCAAGTAACAACTTAGCCAGCCTAGTTTTGACGTACATGGACACTTAGTTGAAACTTACACTCTACTAAATATTTTTGCTTTGCACCATTAAACTTAGTTGAAGCGCAACTCTACTTATAAACTAAATATTTATGGAAGCCTCCAATCAGGAGTAACGGGTGGAATAAAATAGCAGACAGACTTCAATTCTTTAGAAATACTGTATATGATAATGCTGACATTTACACTTGCAGAACATTGTGTGAAAAGACTACTTTGTTAGCAGCTCCTCAACATGAATCCGTCCTAAACAGCGCGCCGCTGTGTGCATCTGTCCCATCTGGCCGTGTTGGGCATGCCAAATACACTCACCTAAAGGATTATTAGGAACACCATACTAATTCTGTGTTCAACCCCCTTTTGCCTTCAGAACTGCCTTAATTCTACGTGGCATTGATTCAACAAGGTGCTGAAAGCATTCTTAAGAAATGTTGTCCCATATTGATAGGATAGCATCTTGCCGTTTGTTTGAGATTTGTGGGATACACAACCAGGGCACAAAGCTTCTGTTCCACCGCATCCCAAAGATGCTCTATTGGGTTGAGATCTGGTGATTGTGGGGGCCATTTTAGTACTGTGAACTCATTGTTATGTTCAAGAAACAAATTTGAAATGATTCAAGCTTTCTGACATGGTGCATTATCCTGCTAGTAGTAGCCATCAGAGGATGGGTACATGGTGGCCATAAAGGGATGGACATGGTCAGAAACAATGCTCAGGTAGGCCGGGGCATTTTAAACGATGCCCAATTGGCACTAAGGGGCCTAAAGTGTGCCAATAAAACATCCCCCACACCATTACACCACCACCACCAGCCTGCACAGTGGTAACAAGGCATGATGGATCCATGTTCTCATTCTGTTTACGCCAAATTCTGACTCTACCATCTGAATATCTCAACAGAAATCGAGACTCATCAGACCAGGGAACATTTTTCCAGTCTTCAACAGTCCAATTTTGGAGAGCTCTTGCAAATTATAGCCTCTTTTCCCCTTTTGTAGTGGAGATCAGTTGTTGTTCTGCTGTTGTAGCCTATCCGCCCGTATGGATTTTACATTCCATCAAGAATGAACTTATGAGCGGCTGGTGTAACCCTACCCTGTTGTGTAAAACCTCCTTCAAGTATTTCAAGACCCATTCAAAGAGTGAGCCTTTCTTGTTTTTTCACCCTTACATCATAACTAAAAAAGCGTTTTCTTAAATTTGAGCTTTAAAAAGAAGAACAGATTAATGTAACATTAAACCAGACACATCAGGCGTTTGTGAGCTTAACTTGCTTTGTTGTTTGAGATATTTTACAAAGAACTGCAACAGTGCCCCTTGTGGCAATGCTGATAATGCAACAGCTACTTGCATTTTAGAAATTGTGCTCTGACGCATTCTGCAATTCAATAAAGTGTGAAATCGAATTTGCTTATTTGTGTGAAGTTTGTTTCAGGCCTTAGTCTAGCTGCTTTGGAGATTTCACTGTAATTTTTGTCAACTCTACCAAACAATAGCGGCTGTGAGGGTTTGTGGCTGAGATAAAGTGTGTTTGAATGCCTGCTTGTGTTCAGGCCAGGGGAGGGTTGTGTGCTTGTGTAGTAGTTTGTTCTAGGGCTATCTCTGCACATACATGTGTTCTAGGTGATAAATGTGTGTGTGGTGCATGGCAGGTTGTTTTGGGATATTAACTCAGCGGCTCAGTGAATGGCTTACAGGCTCCTGACTCACTGCTGTTTGGGTGTTTTTACCAGTAGATCATCACTGCTGTGCTGAGTCTCCTTGGAGAAGTACCATCAATCTGTGCGTATTTTTACCCCAAGCAACAATCAGTAACTGTCTTCATATTGTTATTTATGCGCGACATTCACGATGCACGTCTTGGTGGCTCGAATGATTACAGGAATTATCATTTTTGTCATCATTTATGCTCAGTTCATTCAAAACCAAGTGTGACATTGTTTTGCCCATGGAACTAAAACGAGACAGGTTAGAAAAGAAATCCCAAAAGGAGTGTTCATGTTGCTCTTCTCCATAAAACAAAGGCATTGCATGACTAGGGATCGTGAACATCCTCGGAAGCCATTTAACACCTTAGCATGAGGGAAAGACCAAAAATTGTATTTGTTATAACTGATAACCATTCACTTTCCTGCATATCCAAACATGGCACGTTCCAATATTGTATGATTTCATTGGAAAAGAGCAGTGTGAACATTCTTCAAATGATCTCATTTTGTGATAGTCTTACAGGACCATGTTTTTAATTCACAACAAAAATATGTCTATTCAGATCAAGTATTGAATACACAAAATGTGTGTATTCAGACCATGCAAATCTGGTCTTGTGAATACAGCTCAGATTAAGGTCTCTTAACGGCATTGGCATTCGCCTGTGTTGGGCACTTTGACACGGCGCCACGCAAGAGTCATGTCTACACACACATTCTCTGACAGCTTAGAGCTTTGAGGCAGGAGAACACACTCTCTCCCTCACAAGATTCCCATCCTCACATATGCGCGAGAGAGAGAGAAGTAGGTGGTGGGTGGGGGGAGTTGTGGCTCTGAAGCGTGAAAGCAAATGATGCCGTCGGCCTGCTAAGTCTCTCACCAGAAGGCGCAAACAGCCGTGCCTGAGAAAGCAGCTTAACATCACACGCAGGAAGTTCAGGGCCGCGATGCGACAATGGTGCCGCTGTAGGGCGTGGAGCAGATGCAGATGCCAGCAACTAATGCAAAGACTGGCAGAAGCTACGCCGATCATCGCCGGTTCGCCGAGGTGAGCGGCGTGGCGCCGACTGCGGAACTGCAGCAGGGTTTCCATTCACCCGTGGATTCAGGTGCACTCCGCCGTGTGCGTCATGAATAACTGATTGGAAGCTGGAGGCACAGCAGGTTTGAAAGCCCCCTTTCATCGCCTGCCTGTCCCATTTGCATAGGATGCTTGATTTGCATACATATGAGGTGAAAGAAAGGACTTGTGTGCGAGAGATATGCATTCCTCCATTGAGAATAGATCGTAAAAGAGAGAAGCCTTTTCATCAATTGTCATAGGTGCCTCTGTCTATCTCACTGACCATTGCTAACACCTCAGAGAGCTCAGATGAGACCTCCATTAAAATTCTCTCTTTCTCGGTCCTGTCTGCATGAAAGGGAGGTGGTGACAGTGAAGGGAGAGAGGGAGCGGCGGGCTGACAGCATGCATGTGTGCGTGGGTGTGCTACTCCAGCGCTGCCAATCCGCTGCAATCCCTCAGTTCAAACGCATTGATTCGCTCCGAAGCCTCAAGTCCCCCCTACAGACACGGGCCGTGGCCACAACACCTACAGCACGGATGTGTCCCCTCCTCCAGCTCAGACATAGGCGTGGTAAAAAGCCATGGATATAAACCTTACAATTGCACGTAAATGTGCTTTGATATATTGTGCACAATTTTGATTTGATTCAGATGAAAATGACACCATAAGGCATGAGAGGGAGTGCGATGTTGTGAAGTCACAACTAAAGAGTGTTGTTTGGAACGACAAAGGCTTTAACAAGACGGATACATGTTTTAGTGGATCCCTACCCTCATATGACCTCATAAATTGATGCTAACACCATGTCCTAACTACACGCGACGCCGCGGCGCGCGATAAAAAGGTATCTTTTCCATGTTAATCAGAGTGTTTGTCCTAACCAGACGCGACGGCGACGCGCAACGTTTCTAATTTAGAAACGGTTCCTATTTCTGCGACGTCACGGCTGACAGATCCGCCCACACAGAGATCTCATTGGATGGAAGTTCTGCGTATAATGAATATTAAAGGCCCTGTTTAAGAAAAAGGTAAAAATATTTTATCGGATGTGCCTTTCATTTACACGGCGACGGCGTTTTTGAGGCTCAAAATCGCAAAAAAGTCAGAGTGGAAATCTTAAAAACGCTCCACCGCCGTGTTCCCGTGTAAACGGTAAAAACGCAAAAGTCTGCTGGACGGTGAAAGTTGTACGCAGGCTCGTGGACTTGGTGTTGTTCTAGTATGCACTCCTAGCCGCCTGAAGTGCATACTACATTGAATTTCATACACGTTTGCGTCTCCATTTGCACGCGGATTTCCCACACAAAACGCTCGTCTAAAAAAAAGATGACGCAATGCCACTTTTGCGTTTTCTCTTCAGAATCGTTTCCGTGTAAACATAGCCTAAATCATCAAATAAGGATGACGAGGAACTGATCGTCGAAGTTGCCACAAGCGATAACGGATAATTTACCTCAGATTTTGAAAGCATATAATATAGCGTTCAACTTCAAAATGAATTCTATGCAAACATACAACTGTACTTCATCACAAAATTAGTCAATGAGTATATTTTGTTGATGTTTTTTTCATTTTTAATAATGTTATTTCTTGATTTGATTATGTCCTACCCATTTCCAATGCGAGTACGGGCCAGCAGTGCACTTTCACGCTGTTCTGAATGGTGATTTTTGATCGACGTGTGGCGTCTCACAGTCTAGTGTGGACAGACACACTTGCTGTCGCTGGAATTTTATCGCGTCGCGTGTAGTTAGGACATGGTGTAAGACCTATTCTGTGTTAATAAAACATCTCCTTAAACATGTAAATCAAAAGGCAATGATGCAGTCGGCGTGAAATGGAAATTCACCCATCTTCAGTATTTTCTAAATGCATTACATTGATCTTATTGCGAATGATTCATCAATGCATGTTTCATTTTTGTTAGTTTTTTTCCATCTCGTAATTTTTTTTAATCATCAGTAAAACGGCAGACTGTGATGTACTATGACTGAACTAAGATCTTACCATAAATTTGTTTTCCTTTCGATAATCCACTGCATATGGTATGTACGTCATATCTGTCTCACATCTTGGCATTTATGCATACGAACGCTGTTTTCTGAGAATGTCTTAAGAGTATTGTGGATAGAGAAGAAAATAATGATCCTTGCTTGCAGAATAATCATATTTGCATATTCATTTACGCTAATGCAAGTTATTAGGACATTCACTACTACTGTGGCAATGCAATCAATGCACCTGCTATAGTCAATCTAAACAACAAGCGGGCGTTGCAATGCAGGAAAACTTGACAAAGCTGTGTACACCGCACTGCCATTTCAGGTCCAGTTCTATCAGCTCTGTTGATTATAGTAGGACAGGTTGGTATATTAGGATGCATGCTTGTAGTGTTGATTAGAAATAAACGCACTCCCTCATCTCTCAACCCCACCTGCCGGATTTATCACCTCCTCAAAACGGCTTGATCTGTTCTGGTTCCAGTATTTACAAATCAAGCTCTGAATGCACAATACAGTACAGTCTTGAGTGCCTTATGCCTCAGTTCCAGCTTAGTAACAGTGAAAGTTTTTTGCATCATTAACTGTTACTATATCATATATTTTAGCATGTCTAAATTGATATATCGGAAGCTATGATTGGAACTGTCGATTTTATAAATTAGTTATCATTTAAAATCGGGCTAACATAATAAGCTACAGTTTCGTTCAGATGTTACCCTGCATCCAAATATGCCCACTTTATACCTGGAGATACACAAAATGCAAAAGGAGTACGTAGTATGTCCGAATTCACAGTGTTCATAAAACAGTAGGTGAAGAGTAACTGGATGACCTAGACAGAGATTCGGAGGTGCACATCATCTGATGTTCACTTTAATATCCCATGACGCCACGGGATTGGAGTTGTGAATGGCAGACCGTGATGTAGGACCACTGTTTAGGAGCCACGACCACATGATTGGTCATCTTTCGTCTGTGGTATGTGTCCCGGGCAGAAGATAAAAAGTAAAAACTCAGTCTGTGAGTTTGATTTCCAGGAGCGCAAATAATATGTAATCTCATAAATAATATGCAAATGCAGTTACATGTGCCTGTGAGGTCAGTAGCTCTGAGAGTTTCATATGTGTGTGTTCACTCCATCAGGCATACAGGGGCTCACACTTTGTCTGCGAGTGTGTCTCCCTCAGCCCTCAAGCTCATTGATTTTCTTCCTTACCTCCAGCCTGCCTGTATTAGCCCATCCCATCAGCGCCAAATCACTCCTCATCTGCGCTGGCACAGTTTGTGCAATTAGTCGCCCGCGTCCGTGGGGATGAACCAAGGAAGCGTGTAATACTGATGCCTCTCTGGCTCCACAACGACACCGCCCGAGCGCAGAGGCTGGAGCCGGTGCCAAGCTTGCCTACTTTAGTTCGGCTGCTACATCATGTGGCATCTGCAGTGAATCGCCCACCTGGCATGAAGACGCCACAGGCTGACCGTCGTGCCGGACACTTTTATGCGGTCTGTGAGGCAATTCACCACAATATGTAAATTCGGCCACACTTTAGATTAGGGTACAATTCTCACTATTAACTAACTATTAACTTTGACTTTTGCCTCTTAATTACTGCTTGAGTTTAGGTATTATTTAGGATTAAGGCTAGTAACATGCATATGCTGATAAGCAGCTAGTTAAAGGGGTCCTATTATACCCTTTTATGAAGTTATGGTTTTTGTTTTTTAGGGTGTATGTTCTTATGCTTGATTGTTCAAAAAACATTATTTTTCACATATTTTACATTGTTACAGCTCCTCTTTCCCCAGTCTGGTTTGAAGCCTTGAACACCCCGGTTTCAATGAAGCCCCTCCTTCCGACATATAAAACGTGCTGTGATTGGTTAGCTGGCCCAGTGTGTTGTGATTGGCAGCTCTTAGCAAATGTCCCGCTACGCAACGCATTCTCACCCCAAGGCGTCACCTTTATCCATGCTTCAATATTTTACGCTTTAGGCGCCCTTTAGCGTCAGTTACATGACGCGATCATACGGCGTCATCTAAAGGCCAATTTATACTTCTGCGTAGGGTGCGCGCAGTAGGTACGGCGTAGCATACGCAGAGACGCGTCCCATACCGCGTACCCTTCGCCGTAGCCTGACGCGCACCTCCTCAAAAATTTAACTACACGTCGCGACGACGCGGACCGCAAGATCGGCGATTGGTCGGCTTGGTAGCATCGCATTTCCTCCTACACATTTCCGCACGTGCCTTCTCACACATTTCCACATGTACCATCTCCTCCGACGTCTTCTCTCATTTCTGCCTTTCAGTTTTAGTAATTTCACTAAAATTAACTGTTTTTCCACCTCAATAAGCTCCAACTCCAACATGATCCGCTCTCTTTCAGGCTTGTAGTAACCTAGTCGCAACTCGGGCAATGTAAACAGTGGAACATTAAAACCCTCCGCTGCCAACTAGTGTTTCGGAGCAGTACTGCAGAGCAACCAAGACCTGAACGCAGAACTATAAATGCTCACAAAGGCGTCGCCTACGTGCGTAGCCAACGCCGTTCACAACGGCGTACCCTTGACGCAGAAGTATAAATTGGCCTTAACTGATGCTAAAGGAAAGCGTCAATTGGAAGACGCGGTTAGGTTTAGGTCTGGGGTGGGGGTAGGGTTACACGCGATCCTAGGGCGTCATCTAACTGACGCTAAAGGGCGCCTAAAGCGTCAAATATTGAAGCATGGTCAAAATGCTAGTCAGTTAGGTGACGCCTTGGGGGTGAGAATGGGCTGCGCTACGTCATAACTCTCAATTCTTCTATAGTGTAAATATTTGTGAAGGCTTCAATTTCAATCCAATTCGAGCCCGATTCAGACCCTGACAATGTTAACGAGCAAAAGGATCATGCGGGACGGATTTCATGCACAGACTTTGCGAGCACGGACTTCACAGGAAGTTTCAGAGTATTTTTGTAATTTTATTATTTTACATTGTCATCCACCATTTAATCATGATATTTGTCGGAAAACTATGATACTACAAACTATAATTGATTACAAAACTGTGGTTAATGTTCCTAAGGAGCAGTGAACGGTTTTACAAAAGCAACAGAAAACACTCTGTTCTCCATAAAATGTGCATGTAATAATGTTCAGGATTGAGTTTAAAATCTATTAGGAAGGTCAAACAAATGAGTTTTGTGAAAAAAAAAAAAAAAACGACAACACTTTCTTCTCTAAAGCAGCTCAGCCAGGCCTCGTCCAATTTCTTTGCGTATGGGCGGGGATTATTTAAATGAGGAACTTTATGACTTCATAAGATCCGGACAAATGGCGTTGTAGTCCAAACGAGCCGTTCGTTGTAGTTCTTGGAAAGTGGATTCTGTTGAATAAAATCTCTCCCTTTGAAGTGGACTTTGAGCTCTGTAACCTTGCAGATCTTTTTTGTGCTCCGACAGCAACATTACACACTAACTAAAGTTGAAATAGTGAGAATTGGACCCTAAACTAAAGTGTTACCACAGCTAACATCAGACCACGTCTCATTGACATTGAGACGTGGTCCGGAAACCACATGTTCATTTTCTCGTATTTGAGGCGTGGTTTACGAATGCCCAAAGCCGTTTATTGGGTTCTACGAATGTCTATCAAATGCGCCTGTACGTAGCTCATAGCCAATCGTTTCAATTATACCAGATCACGTATGTCGAGCGACAGAAATTTGACGAGGAAGAAGACGATGGATCCGAGATTTATTTAAGTTGTAAACTACTTAGAACAATATCTAAGGCTGCATCGAAAGGTAACTTCACGTCTGCAGCCATGTTTGATCCATAAGTATAAACAAACTGCTCGTCACATAGACGTCATCATCGTCTTGCTGCTCCCTCCCCGTTCTGTCATTGGTCCCCTCGCTGAGCCGAAAATGTGGTCCATGGTAACTAGATTCGCGCAGAAAGCGTGTAATACTGATGCCTCTCTGGCTCCACAACAATACCGCCCGAGCGCAGAGGCTGGATAAAATCGTGCTGTGCAAAGGCAGCATGGGGAAACACAGGCTAGTGTTACAGTGAATTCTCCAATATCTTGGCGGCGGTTTCCACAAAATAAAAGTTGATTGAGCCCCTCTGTCAAGCAGCATCTTATAAGACTATGTGACTGGATTCCAAGTGTTCTTAAGAAAAGATTGAAAGTAAATATGATCACTTAAATTTTCACTTAAAGACTTTAAAAGTAGTGTGAACTACAGAAATGCTGTTGTTGCCTATTTACTAGTGTGTGTGTGATGTGTGTGTGAGAGAGAGGGGATATAGTACGAATGATGTGTGTAAGTGTGTGTGTGTGTGTGAGAGAGGGGGTTTAGCACAGAATAGTTTGTGTGTGTGTATCAGTACGGAATGGTGAGTGTGTGTGAAAGAGGGTACACTACGGAAGGATGTGTGTGTGTGGTTACAGTATGGAATGGTGTGTGTGTGTGAATTAGGGCAGCGGTGAAGAGCTGGGTCACAGCAGGACAGCTCTGTTGTTCCTGAGGGAGGGCCTGCCGTGCAGCAAGCCGGTTATTTTTAGGAGGGTGACTCTGACGCTAACCTCACAGGTACTTGTCTAAAAAAAAAACTGGGGGTACAGAAGGAAACCGAAGGGCATTTCTTTCGGCTGTTTTGGGCCTACGAACGGCACGGCAGTGAACCAGTACTTTCTTGCCATTATATAAAAACACCGTCTTATTTTGCAGCACATAGTAGCACACTACCCAGAATAAACAGCGGGAGAGCTCATACATAAAACATTGAAATCAAAGGCGTTCTCCTTCCCATCCGTGGCAAAATGGAATTCTTTCATCTCATCATGATTATTTCAATGCTATGCATCTTTTGAGAGCACCAGAAGATCTGTGCAGAAACGTGAGTGTTTGTGCTTGGTCAACCCCGTGACTCTTTACACACTCCGACATCTGACATCTATCGCCTCCAGACAGAGACTGCGGTCACTTCACATCCTCCTTATATACGACGCTTATTTTGGGCTGCGTGCGTCAGCGCTCGCGTGCGCGCACGCTCGGTGGCTGAAGCTGAATCACACATGGTGTTGACAGAGCACGTCTTGGCACACAGAAGCTCGTCGCCCTCGTTATCTTTTAATTCGAGCTATTTTGATCTTCCGTGGAAACGCGGCGCTTGAATGCAGGTGAAAGCGCCGCACATTGACGTGTTTCGCTGATTTTGTGTACTTAAATCGCTCCCTCTAGCTGAGCGCTCACACCTGCTCGAGATCGCCTGCCCCCGCGCCGAACGGCTTGAGCGCGCACACTGGCCAGAGATAAACAAGCGCGCTCTCATCTCTGGGGAGGTAACCATGGCAACCGGCGAGCTCATTTTGAGCTGCCTGTCCTAGAGGCAAGACAATAACAGGTTTCAAGGCCAATGTCACTGATTTTTTTTTTTTTTTTTTTTTCCAAAGGGAAAGCATATTGCAAACCAAACAAATTGTACCCAATTGATAAAATTGATGTCACGGACAAAACTTACTAAACAAAACGGTAAACATTTTAGTCTCAATGGTGGCTGCTATCCATGTCCGCCCACTCATACACACCTACTGAGTGCTTTATGGCTTAATATGTCCAGACCTGAACATCACTGCCACGCTCTTGCCTGGAAAATGGAGGCAGTTTTGATCGCGAGCACAAAAACGAAAGAGCTGTCAGTATGATGCCTCGACCTACCTTCTAATGGACATGAAGACATTAGAGAGCACTCACGGCTACTGAGAGGGGAGAACAGAGACGGGAAAGAGGTATAGCGCTACAAAAATCATTGTATTAATCAGTAGTTCAGGCTCGGTTTCCATGTACAGAACTGCAAACTCACAAAAGAGGTGAAAAAGGTTTATACATAAAGTCACCCTGTAGTCAATTATTTTATCCCTTAAAACACATCTTGAATGTAACTCTAAACCCTTGCCTCATTTAGTAAGTGGTCCTATTGATATGCAAATGAGTAATCGATCTCCCGCCTCCACTCACTCACCCCAGAGATCCACACGTTGATCTGGGGTGCGTTTCCCGAAAGCATCGTTAGCCAACTATGGTCGCAAGTTCCGTCGTTACCAATAGAGTACGATGGAAATTGCGACCAACCTGCGACCATTGGCTAACGATGCTTTTGGGAAACGCACCCCTGATTGGTTACAAGGTCATTTGTGACGTCAGAAACACCAGCGATTCACCGTGTTTTTGAGACTGTCTTTCGTTCACTGCAGTTTTAAATACTCAACTTATGAATTTACACATGGTTTGTCTTAAAGCGTATCAAACACCACATAGACATATAAACAACATTAAAAGCTGTGACAAACAAAAAAGTGTCCACAACCAGCCAGCCAACCAGCTTATCTGGTTTTAGCAGGAACCATTTTGATATATTCTGATTCAAAATGCTGAAAAGCAACTAGTTAAACATTTTGAAACTAGGCTTTTTCTCATAGAATATATTTTTAATCAAGTTTAGTCTTTAACAGCTTCCTCTATCCCATCTATCTGTAGGATTAACCTGACCAAATTCCAAGTAAACAACCCTGCTGAATAAAACTCGCCTACGGTAGTTTGCTAGCTGGTTTAGTTCACCGACTCCCCCAGAAAGGGGTTTTATAAGGGCTGCCTGGAAATATTTTGATTTTGCTTTGCTAAACCTATTCAACAGACAACATTAGATGTTAAAACTGTTCAAAAATACAGACGTGCGCAAGGACAAAGGAGAGACCACTGAGATGAGAGGGAGGGAGAAGCAATTGGACATTCAGCGCTCGCAATCCTTATCAATGCATCTGTCCATCCATCCAAGCCGCACTGCCTCATCTCCCCTGTGATCTCTCTCTCTCTCTCTCTCTCTCTCTCTCTCTCTCTCTCTCTCTCTCTCTCTCTCTCTCTCT
Source organism: Pimephales promelas (assembly GCF_988280905.1). Classification (NCBI taxonomy): domain Eukaryota; kingdom Metazoa; phylum Chordata; class Actinopteri; order Cypriniformes; family Leuciscidae; genus Pimephales; species Pimephales promelas. The sequence continues at coordinate 10,766,774 of NC_142771.1, read as the reverse complement.
CTCTCTCTCTCTCTCTCTCTCTCTCTCCGTGTAATATCTGAAAGAGGGGAAGGAGGGGTGAACAGCAATAAAGCAGACAGCAGCCGCAGCTCTGAGGCAGGCTGGATCAGGCATAAGTCAATAAGCTGGCACATTGCTCTTATGACTTAGGATATATTTTCAGCCTCCTCTGTGAGCCCCGTGGCAAGGCTTGCCTCGTTAATATTATTCCTATTTTTAATTATTGGAAGCACCAATCAGATTTCCACAGGTGATTGAGTCTCAAAAGGTCGATATGGTCACAGCGCATGTGCAACTTTGTGCATTTGATTCAAATTGAGATAATGTATTTAATCCAAAGTATACAACAAATACATTTACATATTTTATAAAAATACCCTGCAATTGTACTAAATTGGAACAAGCAATTTTGTACTTAAGATATACTTAAGTATATAAGACTGCTAAAGTGGAACTAATGCAAGTATACCTGAGGTACACTTTAAATATCTTGTGATATTATAGAGGTCATACTATCCTTACCAATTTTACCGAAAATGTGCTTTGTGCAATAAATAAGCACTCCAAATAAAGTCTGATTATAATTCAGTAAGTCTTAAGCAAGTATGTAAATGTGTTTGTAGTATACTAAGTATGAAATAAATGTATTTTAAATACATTTTGGTGTAGGTGTTTTTTAGTTGGGTATACACACGCTAATTTGCTTTGTGCGCAACAACAAAACTGCATAGAAAACCACTTAAAATAAAACCTTGTGAAAATGAAGTACACTCTAGAATACTTAAAGTTTTACTGAAATAAAATACTTCAAAAATATACTTAAGTGCAAACTCAGGCATAATTGCATGTTATTTACAAGTGTATTATTGTTAAAATTTATAATAAATGCAAATAACTTTTTATTTTAGCCACTAATGTTTAAAATTACTTTGAATGTACTGACCATCATTTATGATTAACGAAAGTTGACTTAAATGTCATTTCTACTGAAACTTGTTTGTCATGTATTTTTAGATGTAATGAAGTTGAAATTTAGTACATTTAAAACATTAACTTTAAAGTAGGGCTGTCAAATGATTAATCACATCCAAAATAAAAGTTTGTTTACATAATATATGTGGGTGCACTGTGTATAATTATTATATATATATAAATACACACACATGCTTGCATATTTAAGAAAAAATATTATTTATATATAAAATATTGATTTTTATATATAATATAAATTATACATAAATATATATACATGAAAATATTTCTTAAATATATACAACCATGTATATATATATATATATATATATATATATATATATATATATAAATATATAAAATAATTATACACAGTGCACCCACATATATTATGTAAACACAAACTTTTATTTTGGATGTGATTAATAGCGATTAATCAGCCCTACTTTAAATGTAATATTGAATCAAGTACTTTTCATGTGTTTTCTATGTACTTAAGTGTGTCACGAAACAGTAATGAAAGTGTGCGTTCTTTCAGTACACATTCATATAATTAACGGAAAGTACCGTTTAAAAAAGATGTGAAGTACACTACAAGTACACATTATTCAATACAATTAAGCACACTTCTTTTTCACAAAGGCACTTGTCAGCTGGTCAGCTAAAACAGGCAGAGAGACCTGCTTGAACCAGACTAGCAAAGCACCATTTACTTATTCATTTCTTCTTTTCTTCAGCAGGGCACTTTTTTTCTTCTTCCTGTTTTCAGTTTTGACAATCGATCCAGATTGGGTGTGTTTATTGATGTTGGGTAAGCAAGCTGGCTGTCATGTTGACAGTGTGTCTAAAACGGAATCACATAGACATGCACTGGTAGTGTGTGTGTGTGTGTGTGAGGCGTTAGGAGCGCAGTGCAGTAGGGTTGCAGTAATTACCTTTTGCTCCAGCAGAGGAGGAGGCAGTTTAAACACAAACACTCCCACTAATAAGTCTCATATTACCGCCAGCACACTGTCGTCTCCCATTGACACCTCCTGAATACTAAATATAACGGGTGACCTGTCGCCTGAGCAAACACCCAACATTCAACCCGAAAATAGTCATATAATCATTGCGATAACTCTGAAGCTATTCAGTTTCAGTTGAGGTAAAAAAAAAAAAAAAACTGCATAGAGCTGCTTTAAAGTGACTTGCTGAATGTATTTGTCAGGGTTCTGCCATTTGTCTGTTTCATGTCTCTATGTTTGTGTTGTGTGTCAGCACATGGCTTTGTGTTTGTGTTTGCCAAGTCCTGCTCTGGTTCCACCCCCTTGTTTAGTCCTCATTTCAAGTCAAGTGGCGTGGGTACGCATTTTCAGCTATCCGCCTGTATACGCGTGTATGTTAAATGTCCGAGTGATTGCTTGTCAGTCAGTGCTACAGCCGGTGTCTCCGTCAGGTCTTTGTTCCTGATGTTTAGTCAAATCCATAGTCTTTATTTTGCTCTAGTTCTTCCAATCTTTATTTTTGGTTCACCTCTTGTTGTTTTCTGGTGTTCTAGTTTTTGCTGTTGTTTTTGTGATCTCTTGTTGTCTTGTGTTGGTTCCTGAGATTAGACTGGGTCAGGGTCTGTGTGCAGAGAGTATCCGGTCTCTGCTTCATGGTTTCTGGCCTGGTCACGTCCTCCGCTGTTCCAGCGGTCACCCACAGCTGTCCTGTCGTTGTTTCCGGTTGACCTTTCTGTTTGGACTGTTCCCGTGTCACCCTACCTTGTACTGTCTTCTGTTAATAAAAATCACTCCCACTGTCTGAATCCTGACAGTACTGACAACAAGCATTTATGATTTATTTTCTATTGAAATGCACAGTTGTAATAACACATTTATGAAGTTGCAATTAGTAGATTTAAAAAGCATCTTTAAATGTAATATTGAATCAGACAATTACGATTTTTTGGGTTTCAAATAAAGATCCCTATTCTCCCACAATTCTGAACAAAATAATATGTCATTTATTAGAGGTGTTGACAAAATATTAATTGCTGCAGCAGTCAGATTTTTTTAATCGTTTTGAAAGAATGATTTAATGGATGAATCAGCATTTTTGAACAAATCTCTTGAATTAATGATTCCATTACACTTACTTGTCGCCACCTGCTGGTGTAATGATGTAATCGATACAATCTTTATTTAAAGGGGTGGTGAACTGAGAAATCAAATTTTCCTTGAGCTTTTGACATCTATGATGTCATCATATTACAAGAATATCCTGTAAGTTTCAGGCTTGCAAAGACTCCTTTTTCAAAGTGGGGAACTATAATGTCAAAGAGGATAAAACACTACCCCCGCAGAAGAAGATCAACGTCTACTTCAACATGGCCTACTCTTTAGCCCCGCCCACCGATTATAGGCCTACCTCGTGATGACACACCGGATCGAGCTACCAAACAATACAAAATATTGTGCTTCCTCTGGATTCCTATTGAGAATGAGGAGTTGACGTCTTTGTACAGAGGCCATCCCCTCTCCGCCATATTGGTTGGATTCCCACGGCAAAACAGTATTGATTACGTGTGTTTTTAGCTCTGTAGTAGAGGAGTTTCTCGCAATACCGCACTTTTTTACCATACCTGGAAGTAACTGCTGCCTTAAAAACTCCTCCAGTAACTCACACGATACATATAGAAAACATAGGAACAATGGAATTAAGTTTTTGGGGTTACAGAAATTGACACAGCAGGGAGAGTCTGATCTAACGAGGAGACACCGGATTACTAGGTTTGCTGATGCCTTTAGTATACGATTTTCACTGTTTGCTGTGCCTTAACCTCTTAACTGTCACCCCCCCCCCCCCTTTTTTTGAATAGACATGAAAATGCACATTTCGAACTTAAATGGTTGTAATTCAAGAAGGCTTTGGAATATAGATATGATTGGTCTTGTTTTAAAGAAGACATTTGGCAGATTTTTGTAGAAGTGAAATAAATTAAGAAAGTGAAACAGAAAAAAGTTATAGAAGTTTGAGTTTATGGAAATGTACAATGTAAAAATATTAATTATTCATATTTTACATAACATATATATTTTCAAAACCTGGGCTACTCTAAAACGGCAGAAAGATCAAAGCCAGAAATCTGAACAAGTTGTGTTTCAAATTTTAGGTTGATATCTCAAAAAATGAGCTTTCAGTAAGATTTTGTTTGAGCGCAGTACCAAACTTTTTCACTAGGGCACAATCAGACTCCATTACTGCCCATATAAGGGCGTCTGCATTTCCATTCGTGTTTTGAGTGATATGAACCATTATTTTCACAATTTTCATACAATTTCTGAAGTAGAGATCCTATTCAGAAGTAGTATGGGAAGTTTGGCAGATTTTGAAATGAATTGAACCTCTAAGAAACACATACAAAGAACACGCATGTAAGTCATAGCTAGCTGCCACGTCACAAATGGTGAATTTATTATATTTTTTCTTGATATTTCAAACTTTTCAGACCTTTTTTTCCAAAATAATTGAATGGATTCTATCTTTTGAACTTTTGGCATGAAAACAAACTGAGGTATCTACCATTTTTTCATGATTTTTCATGTTTACTGCTATTTTAAAATAAAGGTCTGAACACGCCTTATGAGTATGAAAATATTCTTGTTGCATATTGATAAATTATGGCTCCTCTGTAATATATTTAGAAAATCAGTCACCAAATATGGAAACTAGAGATTGTAAGCTTTCAAATGATAAATAGTGTGTCAATATTATTTAAGGTATTTACTAAGATATTATTGTTTTAAAAATATAGTGGCAAACGTCCCACCTGTGGGACAGTGACAGTTAAGTGACGAACATACAATGCAAAAGTGTTGTTTGAGTGCCTTGTTCATTACTTTTTTATTTCATTGAAATAAATGTTTGAAACAACTTGATATGGCTTAACAATATTTATTGAGAACTGAAATAGGCTATTTGGACATAAGTTTCATGGACAACATAAGTAATAATAATAAAATAATAATACTGTTATTAGTGCAAAAGAACAAATATATTGATGGTGCTTCTCCAAATACAGCTGTTTTGCACTTTGTGTGAGTTTGTTCCTGTAAGGTCCCTTTTCTTTCGCCTTATCTTTCAGCATTGCTTTACTTTCTTCCTTTTTTTCTCGTATTCTTAGATCCGTCTCTGTCCTGCCAAAATAATAAATGCGCGAAAATTTAAGAGCTCTGGAATGTTTAGTCGCGTCTATGGGTTCTAAAGGCGTTGCCCCTGGTAACCGATAGCGTCTCCTACCATCATGGCCGACCGGCTCAGACCCCGCCCAAATAGGCACGTGACTCCTCATTCTCAATAGGAACGCATCAACTTTATTTTTAATGACGTTCCAGCTGATGAGGGTAAAACATTGTCCGTTGATTGATTGAAAACTTTATTGAACAACAATCCACATGAAGTGTTCAAAAGAATGAAAACACAAGAAAGCCCAAAGGCTTGTTTCCATTGTGGTCCTTTCACTGAGGATTTTTTTGTAAACAAGACTGGATTTGCAGACCGATCGGTGCTGTGCCGTCTATATTGGATCTGACAGGAATGGTGCAACACACGGACTCTGGGTCGATTTTACAACATTGGACGTTTTCAAAACAATTTCCCCCAAGTGCATCGATGGGTGAGTTGAAACTCATTATTATTATTATTTACACTCATTACTCATTACTCACAATATGCAAAACTGTTATCCACTCACAGCAGTGGGTGTTTACTTTCAAGTCCTCAGTGCAAGACGCCCATAAAAACCGAGCGTTTTTCAGCTAGGCTCAAAACTAGAGTACAAAATAGCCTATTACTTACATTTTGATGTTTTTGAATGCAAAAACCAAGCGAACGTTATAAGTTGACCTCAGACAACAATATAATACATTTTAAAAAGCCAGTTCATGACCCCTTTAAAGCACTAAGTTAGTTTCAAAAGGTGGTTTACTATATTTTGGTCGCAACCATAGACATCAGCGTTAAACCCAAACTATATTTCTGTGATAATATGTATATTTGTAACAGAAATAATAATACTGTGTGGTTGGAAAGACACTTTCATATGACGCTCTAGCTCAGCGGCAATGCAGATTTGAATGTCCGCTTTGGTTTTGTCAAAGGTTTAATAGACAGAACAGAAGAATCGTTGTCATTTAAGAATAAGATCGCGTAGATGTTTGAATCGAGATTGTGATCTTTTAATGATCAATAATGCGTCTCTATCAAGTTCTTGACACATCTTAGCCAACAAATCAAAATATAGCATACGTAGCCTACTTCTTTAAAACATGGCAAGAGTTTTAAAACAAAATGATTTAAAATTTAAAGTAAAAATCTGACATTATCACAAAGGGCACTTTATAAAAGTTGGCTTAAGAAACATAGTAATAAAAGCGCACTCTATGGAAACTCGTTTCCGATACAGAATAATAGCTACAATTTTAAAGATAATTGTAACTGTTTATCTTGCAATTCTGACTTTATTACACACAACTGCGAGTTTATATCACACTTTTTAAGTAAAAAGTCAGAATTGTGAGAAAAAAGTCACAATTACCTTTTTTATTTTTTATTCAGTGGCCGAAACAAGCTTCCATAGTCTTGTTAAGTAAACTTAAGTGGTCTTTTATTTCATTAACCCTATTATTATTTCCATGTACATTTTTAAAAAAAAATACTTTAAGATATTAAACACTTCATTAATTACAATTAAGTGCACTTCTTTTTATTTTCACAAGGGTCAACAGGCCTTTCAAGAATGCGTAGCATAATTATTTGAATATGGGAATAAAGTTGTACAGGAAGAGGCGGGACCACAGTTAGTACATCTGTCCGTCCGAGTAGGTGTGCTCAAAACATCTACTTGCAAGATTTGACATCAACATCACACATTTTTATCAAACTTAAGTTGTTCCTCAGAGATGCATTCAGCAAAATGGTAGTCTTCGCTTTTGAGGAAGCTCTTGCTATTTATCATATAAAAATCCTTGAGTGCCATCTTACGCTAAGACTAGGATGGACTTAGCTCAGAAACTCTACAAGGAAAATGTGTGTGTGAGAGAGAGAGACACATTTCGACCGTGACCTTGGGTCTGTCAGCGATGGATATTGAGGAAGGACTGCGTAAAGATTCAGAGGCTGAACTGAGAGTCTGTAAGCCAGAATCCTGTCACGAATATCACCTCCATTACTGATGTGAGGGGAGAGGAGACGCACTTAAAGTGGGTTTGTTCCCTCCCGTACCTCTCTCTATCCGTCTCGCTCAACCTCTCGACTGTGAGGAAAGTGATGTCATCGCGGCTCTTGTTCCACAAAGGCAGGGAAGCGTATTTTCCTATGTTTCCTAATGTCTGATGCATGCATGCACAACAACAAACCCCATCTCACTCTCGTTCTCTCTCTCTCTCTTTCTCAGTCTTGGCTCGTACTCACAGTGGTCCACCTCTTTACCTCATCTCCATATTTAAAAGTGCCAGTGTCATTGTGTATTGCCAGGAAAATCGAGTGATTTAATCAATGGGATGGAGGGGAGAGAGCTTCAGATGTAAGTGATGTAATGCACAATAGTGAATGCGCCATCCGTCCCTTTTCTCTGCACCCCTCTATTCAGGGAAAGCCGGTGAACGGGTCAAGATGAACATGAAGCTGCAAACCATGCGTTTCACACTTGGAATGTAATCAGCCACTGGACGTCCAGGTGACAACACCTTTAGACTGTCTTTGAAAGAGAGGGAGGTGGGAGTCAAATATAGAACAGGAGCATCTTAAAGGCCCTTGAAACGTGCAGGATTATTCAACGTGGATCGAACAGCCCCTCCCAATAGCGTTTCGTTCACCGTGTAGAAAACAGTAAATGTATTTCAGCCATTCAGCGTCTGTTTATAGTGTAGTGGGCGGGGCTTCAGATTCTAGAGAGCATTTGTTTGGACAGAAAATATGACGAGAAGCTGAAGTGCAGAGTGATGTCATCAAAATCATTGATCCATATTGGCGGAAGTGAGAGACTGAGTTTTGAATGCTTATATTTTCTAAATGCAAATTTCGTCATTGTCACACTTAGCCTGGGAAAACCCAGACAACTTGCAAATTTAGATTTGCTCTGAAAGTTAGTCTGGCAAAGAGCTCATTCAAGGCCATTTCCAGTCCGCAGAAATCGTGGCACCAAATTAGAAACGTTGGGGCGGGCTTTACACGATGACAACAGCGATGGGATTTTGAAGCAGATTTTGTAGCCTACATTACAAAGATGGATGCCGCTTCGAACATCACTCGTTCGAATCAGCTATCGCATCTGTTTTAAATGATTTGAACATTTCCTTTTTGTTAAAAACAAAGCAAAGAACAACTCTCGGAGATGTTTCTCCGCCGGCCGCCACTCTGTATACGTCATCTCCTTCATCTCTCTGATTGGTTTTAGGTCTATCCGCGATGTCCGTTGGTGACGGCCCTCTGGAAATGATTTGTCTATGACACTTTGCCAGAACATAACTCAGTTACAACTGGTTTTAACGAGGCTAGAGCCCACCAGCTTATAGATAACAATATGGCTAACATATAAAAGGCAATATTGATTTTGATTTCATCGGGACATGATGCTGCACTCTTGTTTCACAATCTCACAAGAAATCTCCTAATCTCACTCAACTAAACTTTAATGACTGTTTGTAAATGGTATATTTATATATTCATATCTGCAATTTATTTCTGAGTGAAAAGGATACATACACTTCCAGCCCTTTCTCATCCCAAGGCAACAAATACTGATACTTTTGACAATGCCTATAGACCCCTTTTGCGCCGATATTACAGTTATGTCACGGCGCTAGCTGGAGGCAAAACAAAGTGAAAACTGGAGGCAGCCAATACAAACCAGCACAGATTCGGCTACATAATAAGGAGCTTAAATTATTGTTACTATTATTAAATGTCATCTTGTTGTGTTGTTTGGTGCAAGAATTGATGAAAAATGAATATGCTGTATCTGGAATTTTTATTTCTAGAAACTATTCACATCATTAAAGGGTTAGTTCACCCAAAAATGAAAATTCTGTCAGTATTTACTCACCCTCATGTTGTTCCAACCCTGTAAGACCTTCGTTCGTCATCGGAACACAAATTAAGTTATTTAAGATATTAAGATCGCTCCTGCATACTAGTCCATAGGCTTCTTGAGGGAATGACTCTTGCTAGCATCGAAAAGCCATTAAAGACATCGTTAAAATAGTCAAAGTGACTACAGTGGCTCAATTTTAACTTTATCAAACGACGAGAATACTTTTTGCGCGCAAAGATAACGACATTATTTCAATTTTTTACTTCCTTCTCTATGGGCCTGTAGTCAGTTAACGTAGTGTGATTGCGTAAAGCTACGTCACACGTAGGCTCACTATTGGCCGACACTGGTCATGTGTGTGATGCGTGTGACGTACAATAACAGAAGCTTACGCTATTAAACTAGTAACTTCACTCGTGCAGAGGGAGAAATAAACGAATAGTTAAAATAAAGTCGTTATTTTTGTTGTTTTTGCGCACAAAAGTTTTCTCATCGTTTGATAAACTTAAGATTGAGCCCCTGTAGTCACTTGGACTATTTTAACGATGTCTTTAATGACTTTTCGAGGCCATCAATTGTCATTCCCTCAAGAAGCCTATGGACTAGTATGCAGGAGCGATCTTAATATCTTTAATATCTTAATTTGTGTTCCGAAGATGAACGAAGGTCTTACGGGGTTGGAACAACATGAGGGTGAGTAAATATTGACAGAATTTTCATTTTTGGGTGAACTAACCCTTTAACATTGCACCGTAATTTCACTCTTTACATTGTCGTCGTCTCAGCGCTGGCTCGGCAGAACTGCGGATCGTACACACAAGTCTTGTACAGGAGCATATATTTATAGGGATCTAAAGATGCCCTCAGTTTCTCTTTACGATCGGTTTCTCTATCAGGTAGGTGTAGAAGTCTGGCCACTCACCCGAGGTAACATAACGTCAATCCTGTCAGATCATCCATGCATGGAGTGAGCGTGTAGGCGGCTACGGGTCGGCCAATCTGGTTCCGTCCGTTAAAAATAACTTTTGGAAATAACAATCGTGGTCCTGGACACTGAGTGACCTTACACATTAAGATAATATCGGATTTTCTCCAGTCATTTTTAAAAAACAAGCCAACAATACTTGCTAACTAGCGTTAGGGAAGCGGCCAGAAGGGTTGGTTCTGCCTCCACCTAAGCTCCGCCCACAAAAAAACGTCACCATGTTTACCAACTGCATCCAACGTACATGGATGGCACGCTTTCTGCAGATATATATGGGCCAGAAGGCGCCTCCTAGTGGTCCAACCCTAACCCTACCCCACACCTAAACCTACCCATAACCGAAGAGTGTTATAGTGAGGCTAAAGGGTATCATGTGCGTTGGATGTATAAGCATTGTCAAAAGCGTCATTATATGACGCCCTATGAGAATGCATTGATACTTCCATCATACTCTCTCTCTCACACACACACACACTGACACACACACAGTTCCAGACCTCTCAGACCTAACAAACTCCTTCACACAAATGTCAGCGTGGATACTTTAACTGAAGCGACTTAGCCTACATAGTGCAAGATATTTCTCATACATCACACACTTACATGATGTACAACACTACATCTCTGCTCCCTTAAAGTCCCCGTGAACCGGAAGTTGCAAACGATTTTTCTCCAGTGCTGTGACGTATTTCCAAGTGAAACGGAATATTGAACAGAGGGCAGGGTTTTACTCTAGCGCTCCTCCTCTCCATCTCTCGCTCATAGCAAACTAACGGTTTGAGGGGAGTGGTTACCCAGATAGCAAACTGACATTGAATCAACGTGGAAATATGACATCGAAACAACGTTAATCTGACATTGTTTTGCTCATCGAATTAACGTTGAACCAACGTCAGACGCGTCATTTTTTCAAAACTAACGCAAAATCAACTTGAAATCAACGCGTTGTTTCAACGTTATGAAAGCAAACCAATTTTCGATTTTCATTTAGCTTTGAAGAATGCCGCGTCTGACGTTGGTTCGACGTTAATTCGATGAGCAAATCAACGTTGTTTCAATGTCATGAGAGACGTCGTTTCCACGTTGATTCAATGTCAGTTTGCTGTCTGGGTAAGCGTTTCCCCACCCAAACTGTGAAACCTACGTCATCAGAAAAAGAAACCGTTCCAGACCGGAAGTAACTTTTCAGATTTTGATTAAAGATTACTAAGGTAAAACATTTTTTTAATATATATTTACTTGCACGGATTAATTGTTCACCACAAGACTAGTAATATGCGCTAGCAAAGTAAATGGGTTCAATTTTGATTTCACGGGGACTTTAAAACATAAACGGAATTATCCACACGCCACATATGTACAAAAATTTACCATAACACCGCCCCCCATTCAGACATCTCGCGAGCAAAATAACAGTGTGTGTGTGTGTGGCATGATCGTCCCTGTGACATTGGTCTCTCAGCGGCATGGAGACTGGATTGACGAAGGTGGGAGGAGGACGGATAGATAAAAAGAGCGCGTGAATGAGTGGAGGTGGGGTTCTGGGAATCGGTGGCTTGGAAAATGGGGGGAGGACAGAGCGCTAATGGCGACGAGACGCAGCTGGCTATAGACGGAAAGGACGGAGAGAGACCTAGAAAATGACATTATCCTTTTGTTTTGTGCTGCTTTTAGCTGCTGATTTGGAGTGTGTGGAGGCGAATGTTAATGTCAGATCGCAGGGGAAGAAAGGCTTGAACGCTACTGCTCTTAAGTGACATAATTAAAGAGAAAGAAAGAGTATAACGAAGCGTGAAATCCTAATGAGAGCAATGAGATTGAGCTGTCTCTCTCTCTCACACACAGTATTTTGAAGGTTTTTTGTTTTCATAATGAAGCCAACTTATAAATGATGTCTACTAGGCTGTATGGTATACATTTATACACTAAATTATTTATAACCCTGCCAATCACTATTATGATTTTTAATAAATAAATAACATTCCTGCGTGTTGTCAATTTCATCCAAAAATCAAGTCATCTTTTCGCATGCTCTTCCATTTTATCTGTGGAACAAAACATTCAAAGTGCTTTTTGGACCCGGACGTTTTTCTAAATATCTTTTAATGTTAGAAATAAAGTTATGCAGGTTTGGAACGGTAAGATAGATATCGAGTAAATGATGACAGAGAACTGACATTTTTTTAACAGCTGCCCTGAGATCAGCTGTTCATAGTTCATAGAGAACGTCTCCTTGTTTGGAGCTGCGCTGAGATCAGCTGCTTTGTGTCGAACCTCTATTCCCATCAGCCACCTCTGCTCTGAGACCAGCGCGCACTTCCCAGCATAACACCGAATAAATTATTGTGCCGTATTGGGGTGATAGGGTTTCAGAGCCACATTTAGAACGGAGAGATAGTGACAAGAGCAAGAGGAAGCGAGGAATGAATCAGAGAGAGGGATGGTGGGGCGCATGCACATGAGAGATGCTTAGTGTTAAAATTGGCAGCTAGACGAGAGAACGAGAGCGGGCGAGAGCGAGACAGGGTCATAGAGAGAGCACAAGGGAGAGATAGAGAGACGGGGAACGTGAGAGAATTGTTATCGCAAAAATACATAGAAATGGGGGAAATGAGATGAGGAAAGAGAAAGGGGGAGATGGAAACAAAAGGGTCGCACAGAGAGGGTGAACGGGAAGATGTGTGGTTTTAAAATAGACAGACATGAAGGGAAGGCAGAGGCGCTGTTTTCTGCTGTTTTAGTGTGTGATAAAAATGAGGAACACACACACACAGTAAATTGCTGAGAGGCTGCCAAGCTCACGTTGACCATGCTGTAGAGCTTGTGTGTGAAGACGGCTAACAAAATCGACTCACAACACAACATGCAATGCATTTAGTGCTTTCTGAGCATTGAAGTCTCTTACGCTCACAACGGCTGCATTTACTTCATCAAAAAACATCAGAAAAGATCGTAATATTGTGAAATATTACAATCTTTGTTAATATTAAAATGTCATTTATGCCTGCATCAAAGCTGTATTTTCAGTATCATTAGCTGCTCCAGTCTTCAGAGTCACATGATCCTTCAGAAATCACTCTAATATGATGATCTGATGCTCAAGAAACATTTCTGGTTATTGAAAACAGTTGTGTGGCTTAATATTTTTGTGGAAACTGTGATAGATTTTTTATTTTTTTTTCAGGAATCTTCAATGAATAGAAAGTTTAAACCCAGACAGCAACATAGTGTGGGCCCACATCTGGTACAAGTTCATGTGCCAGATGTAAATACTATATTTACACTATATTGCTGTCTGGGAAAGAACTTTTTTTTTAATAGTAATATTATAAATTACTTTACTTTTGATCAATGCTTCTTTGCTACATAAAAGTATTGATTTCTTTAAAAAAAACTTTTTTAAGGCTTTATATACACTGTAATATATATATATATATATATATATATATATATATATATATTCATGATTTGTAATCACAACATTTTTTTCTTTTGTCAAATCAACTTAAATAATTTATGTAGTTCAGATAACATAATATTTTGAGTTTCTGATGATTAAATGTATCTCCTTAATTGTATTAACTCAATTTTTCCATTTCAATGAATGTAAAATTTTAAGGCAACCAGGTTACTTCATTTTTTAAGTTAAACCAACAATATTTTTTTACAGTGTAGGCCTATGCAAATTTTGACCATGACTGACTTTTTTTTTTTTGTGATGGTTGTTCTTGAGACCCTTGTTTGTCCTGCCAAATGTTCCTCAGAAATACCCTACAAATTCTTCAGTTTTCCACCATCTTTGCATATTTGAACCCTTTCCAGCAGTGACTGTATGATTTTGAGATCCATCTTTTTTTTAAACTGAGGGACCCAAACACAACTATTAAAAAGGTTCAAACATTCACTGATGCATTGAAAACGTTTTCAATTTGAAGATCAAGTCCAGACAGCAACATACAGTAGTGTCTGCCCAGATCCGGAAGACCTCACAGGGTACCACTCATCTCCACCACAAAAGGGGAAAAGAGGCTATAATTTGCAAGAGCTCACCAAAATTGGACAGTTGAAGACTGAAAAAATGTTGCCTGGTCTGATGAGACTTGATTTCTGTTGAGACATTCAGATGGTCGAGTCAGAATTTGGCGTAAACAGAATGAGAACATGGATCCATCATGCCTTGTTACCACTGTGCAGGCTGGTGGTGGTGGTGTAATGGTGTGGGGGATGTTTTCTTGGCACACTTTAGGCCCCTTAGCGCCAATTGGGCATCATTTAAATGCCACAGCCTACCTGAGCATTGTTTCTGACCATGTCCATCCCTTTATGGCCACCATGTCACAAAGCTTGAATCATTTCAAATTGGTTTCTTGAACATGACAATGAGTTCACTGTACTAAAATGGCCCCCACAGTCACCAAATCTCAACCCAATAGAGCATCTTTGGGATGTGGTGGAACGGGAGCTTCGTGCCCTGGATGTACATCCCACAAATCTCCATCAACTGCAAGATGCTATCCTATCAATATGGGCCAACATTTCTAAAGAATGCTTTCAGCACCTTGTTGAATCAATGCCACGTAGAATTACAGCAGGCCAAACACAGTATTAGTATGGTGTTCCTAATAATCCTTTAGGTGAGTGTATAAATATCATGTGGTTGCTAAAGCGCTATGCAGTTGTCGGTGTGTATTAGGTGGTTGCTGGGCATTTCTTTGTGCTAGCATGTTGCTATGCTTTATGGTTCCTCTTAGAACTAAAAATAATTGTACACTGATCTGAAGCACACACAACGTATGTCTCCAAAGAACTGTAGAACCCAAGAACCTTTATTTGAACTGTGTTTATGTGGGCGCACATGAGTGTGAACAACACGATGTTTGTGTTGATGATTATAGTATTGATTTGTGTGGCTTCAGTATGACTCACAGCACAGCATCCATGTGTCTGCCTCTCTCTCCACACACACACACACACACACACACTGGGATCTATCAACAGAGCACATTCTCTTCACATAATCACACACAGACACACACTCATCCATTCGTCCGCTTTCTCTACCTCCCCCGCCCATACAGCTGTCTGTAGTGCTTGTGTGTGTGTTTGAATATGAATGCGCGTCTTTTCAGATTGCTCTGCATGTGTATGCGTTTTAACTCTGAAGATGCATCTGTGTGTGTGTGTGCATGATATATACAGTTATCCCGAGTGTGTGTCTGTGCGTGTACAAATTGGCTTATGAAAATAGGCATATGAAAACACACGCACTATGGCTCTCACAAATGTGTGTGTGTGTGATTAATCACAGTCACTACATGTCTGCTGCTGCTCTTGCTTGTCTATGACAGTTTTGAACAGAACACTGCATGCATTATGCATCAATAAACTAAACCGTTCAAACAGAAGTATGCTATTATTGTCACATGTCGCATGCTTAATTTAGTGAAAGGTGTTGCATCTTGGAATTAAATGGGTCTTTGCATACTGCAGAAGAGTAAATGTTAGTATGCAATACCAAACACAGCCTCAATGTGCTCAGCTGTATACTACACATTTTGGTTATTCCATGCAGACAAACTGGTACTCCCTTCATGCACATGTTAGTACAGTATGCTATTCTAAACATGGCCATCGCTTGGTGAATATAGCAGCCAGGTCATCTAGGAATTTCTTGCATAAAGAACATACTGGAGAAGCATTAGGAGTATGTGTTAGTGTGCAATTCTAACCATAACTGTAACTCCCCTATAGTTTACACAGTTGGAGGTTTGTAGAATGTAGTAGGTTATTTGATAATCCATGCATTCAACCACCCTTCATGCACAATATACCACAAAAATAATAAGAGAAGTATATAAGTATGCAATTGCAAACATATTTACAATCTGCTTTGCTGATATTAGGCGTCTACATGCACAATATACTGTATGTACTGCAGAAATAGTGAGTATTATGTTAGTATGGTGCTCTTAATACGGCCCTATGTTCTCTATACTGCACAATTTAGCAAATGTTGAAGGTTATTTGGGTGTTTCATGCATGCAACCTCCCTTGAGACCTAGAAAAATGATAATAGTAGTATGTTAGTATGAAATTGCGAACATATACACAATGCGCTTTGTTGTATATTATACACTAAAACATTTTATACATTTTAATAATATCCAAGTTAATACTTGTTCAAAACAATCACACAACAAAGTCTGCACTATTTTCTTTTATTTTGATCAATAAAATAATTCATTTTTGTTCAATGAATATACTGTCGTTAAAATATGTTAATATACAAATATATTTTAAAAACACAAAAACTAAATTATTTCGAAAAGTAAAGATTCTGAAAGTATTGAATGCGATCCCATAATAATTTAATATTGATTTACAGTAGTAAAATTAAATCATTTTATTATATGATATTATTAATATATATATATATATATATATATTTGTTTTTTTGTTGTTGATGATTTCATTATAAATATGGTGATTATCTCTAAGGTGAACACCTAATATAATATATGATATCAACCATATGAATAAAACCATGTCATGTCACAAATGGAAAAGTCAGCCAGATATTTATTATCATGTTAATTATTGTGCCTTTCGCCCAAACAGCAGGGGCGCTTTTTACCCCAAATAACCCACAAGCAACATATTCTTCCGATATTGAATAACTGTTACTTTCACAACCTTGAACAGAACTGAAAATCATTAACAAGACCTTTGTCCCAAAATATATTCAATAATTTTGGCGCTTTCAATTTGCTACTTAAATCTACAACATTAAATATTAGATCAAATTAGCACATAATCAACTTTGCGCTGCTACCTGCGATCGCGTTTTTCAAGAATCAGACAAATTTCCCCATGCACCTTAAAGTTTTGTGCTATCTATCTAGTGATTTAGATTTATTTACCTTTTACCTCAGTGTGTCTTTAAACCCGTTGTACCCTACTATATAATGCACATTTTGGCAAATAGGTTATTTGGTTATTCAAGCTCTGTAATGGTGCAAATAGTACGAGTAGTATGGTAGGATGCTATTTTGGAGCATAGCCTACTTCAAAAGCCCAGAGACAGTGTGCATCGCCTGTAGCAGGACTTGTGTTAGCAGTCTAGGGAGGCGAGCCGAGATGCAGAGGAGAATGTTTGCGTGTCCTTGTGTGTGCGCGGATGAGTACAGACAGGCTAACTGCGCCGCCAGTGTGTCCGGAGTATGACTGACATTAATAATGGAAGCGCAGCTAGTTAGCGTCACACGGCCGAGAGCAGTCTGCGGCGTGACAGTGTGCTCCGGCCGGCTAGCGTGCCTGTGCATGCGTGTGTTTCTGTGGAGGAAGGGTGTGTTTCTGTCACTCCAGCTTTCGTGGTGTCCGCTTTGACGGGCCCTCCCAGGCGATGAAAGCACTACAGCCTACACACGCACTCATAATTACGCACACGGCCGCAGACGCACACATCACACAGACAGGCAGTGGGTTGGGCATCTCTGGTGTCTGCGTCCCTTCATCTGCAGTGTTCTCCCATTCGTTCTCTCTTTCACTCTGTTTTGACGCGGCGTGTGTGTGCCGGCAGCGTGCCTGCACCATTATCAGCGCCGGCGGCGCAGGAACCCATTGTCTTTGCCGACGGTGAAGTGCCGAAGGCATTGTTTTCCGCTGCTGGTGGTCGCCTGTATCCACGCACAGTTCAGACGTGCTCTCTCAGTTTTTTTTAGCCAAGTGGATTTTGAAAGCCAAATACATGGGCTGCAAATTCTAGTGATTCGATTCTGATTTTGATTTAATACAGATACATTTGGCTAAAGATCAGGTACAGTAGGGCTAACATGTTCATTTTTTCTCAAGGAACCAAGAAAGCAACATAGTGTCTGCCCAGATCCGGCCCACATCTGGTATGTGTGGATTCAATGCGTACCAGATCTGGGCCGGATCTGGGCCGACACTATGTTGCTGTCTAGGAAACAAATCTCTCTTAGGGGCTGTTTACACGGCACCGTTTTCAACTAAAGAAAAACTTTTTATGCGAGTCGGATCAAAAGTCGGATCCAGATCCAACTCCTCCCACCTTACATATGCCTAAACCTACCCAGCTCCACCCCCTGATCCCTAAACCTACCCAGCTCCACGCCCTGATCCCTAAACCCACCCCTAAACCTACACAGCTCCACCCCCTGATCCCTAAACCCACCCCTAAACCTACACAGCTCCACCCCCTGACCCCTAAACCCACCCCTAAACCTACCCAGCTCCACCCCCTGATCCCTAAACCCACCCCTAAACCTACATAGCTCCACCCCCTGACCCCTAAACCTACCCAGCTCCACCCCCTGATCCCTAAACCCACCCCTAAACCTACCCAGCTCCACCCCCTGACCCCTAAACACACCCCTAAACCTACACAGCTCCACCCCCTGACACCTAAACCCACCCCTAAACCTACACAGCTCCACCCCCTGATCCCTAAACCCACCACTAAACCTACCCAGCTCCACCCCCTGACCCCTAAACCCTCCCCTAAACCTACCCAGCTCCACCCCTGACCCCTAAACCCACCCTAAACCTACCCAGCTCCACCCCCTGATCCCTAAACCTACCCAGCTCCACCCCCTGATCCCTAAACCCACCCCTAAACCTACACAGCTCTTCCACCGACCCTTAAACCCACCCCTAAACCTACACAGCTCTACCCCCTGACCCCTAAACCCACACCTAAACCTACACAGCTCATCCCCCTGATCCCTAAACCCACCCCTAAACCTACCCAGCTCCACCCCCTGACCCCTAAACCTACCCAGCTCCACCCCCTGATCCTTAAACCCACCCCTAAACCTACCCAGCTCATCCCTCTGATCCTTTAAACCCACCCCTAAACCTACCCAGCTCCACCCCCTGACACCTAAACCTACCCAGCTCCACCCCCTGACCCCTAAACCTACCCAGCTCCACCCCCTGACCCCTAAACCTACCCAGCTCTACCCCCTGACCCCTAAACCTACCCAGCTCCACGCCCACAGAGATGTGTATTCATGGCCCACTTTACTGTCCCGATACACAAGAGATCGTCTCTTTCCGTCCCCAACCCCGACACACACTCACACACGCTTGTAACTCAACACACACACGCTGTTTGACGCAGCAATCTTTATATCCAGTGAACTAATCGTGTCTGCCAGTGAAGACAAGCTTTGAGATCTTCTCAAATCAAACCAACACAGTTGTCAGCTTTTGTAGTGCTATGAAAGGATAGTTTTTGGCTCCTTTTCAAAAGCAGAGCCCTTTTTGACTATAGTACCTTGTTGTGCAGTCCTTGACGCTAACATGCCGTCGCTCTCCTTCTACGGTTATATAATTCAAACGGCTGTTTGAGGCCGCAGAACTTTTCAAATGCTTCCGTGCTGCTGTGATCACGGGGAAAAAAAAATCATCTGCAACAGTACGGCTTAAAATCACCCCCCCTCCCCCCTCCTCCTTTCATCTGTTACCACCGGCCCCCGAGAGTCGTTAAAAATCCCACGCAATCCTCCGTGTTGCCCCACGGACTCTCGAAGAGATCGAACACCGCCACTGGAGATCTCGCACCACCTGTAGGTGCCCTTGATAGTGTCGCACACTCGTGGCCCGGGATGTGCTGATGCTAGGTGGTAAATTGGTCTGTGCAGCTGGTCTCTCCTGAGGGGATGTGGTATGGATCATATACAGTCAGAATTGGGACACAAATAAATCACATGCAAATGCTTTCACTCGGTCTCTGCGGAGGCTTGAACCTGAGCCTTCCGCCTGAACCGCTAGATTTGAGCTTTGCCATATATGCAAAGATTTCTATGCCCCTTTCCACTTATTACTTATTATAAAATATTATTAAATACTTTCAACTCATCAGTGACAACACTTCATAGAACACCCTAGAAACCACTGGACGTATCACCCACGTGAGTGATGCAGCTAAACACTAAAAGCGTACGTACCGGTACTTCCTTCATACCAAATTAAGCGAAGCTCAAAAGGAATGGCTCTTTTTTAATTTTTATTAAGGACTCCTTTCTCAGCAATCAGTTTGTCAGTAGTGAGGCGTGGCAGGATGCACGAGTGTTTGTGTGCGCGTGTGTGTGCAGTAGCGTTCTGGGCCAGTGGACTGGTAAATACAGCGGCTGTGGAGTGGAAATGAAGGCTGGATCTATTTGGAGAAACGATAGATGACCTTCCACTGAGCTGGATGACATCTAAGCGATTTCAACGTGCAGCGCCACACGCTCACAATCGCACACGGATGTGTGTGTTCTGACCATAGACTGTAAAAAAAAGATGGATGACGCCCCTTTGCACTCTTCCATTGGTCAGAAGTGAAGCCACTGTGGTGAAGAGTTGAGTCCCATTGAAAAGATGGCTCCCAGTTTAGGACCCAAGGAATCCGATTGGTTCAAAGCTAGTTTTATGGGTATTCGCTTTAGTGCCTGGTTACAAATCAGAGAAAATCACTTTATTATAGAAGACATATAAGAAGACTTACATGTTGAAAGTTCTCGACTTACAACTAAATTTCGTGATTTCGAAATTATTTTTAAAACGCAACCTACTATGAAAAGCGCTATACAAATAAATGTATTACTTGGATGGCAACAAACTACTTTTATCTTTCATTTTTTATCTTATCTTGCACATAGCTGTGCGATTTAGCATTCAAGCTACACATAACGCCAAAACAGCTCAAGTTAGCTACAAGTTATCGCAAAAACAGATTAAGCTGGGACCCATCTCCTAAGTGGGACCCAGAAAACGAGAGATCAAGCCAGATCACACATTAAAGGCCAATTTATACTTCTGCGTAGGGTGCGCACGATAGGTACGGCGTAGCATACGCACAGACGCGTCCCATACCGCGTACCCTTCGCCGTTGCCTGACGCGCACCTCTTCAAAAATGTAACTACATGTCGCGACGACGCTGACCGCAAGATCGGCGATTAGTCGGCTTGGTAGCATCGCATTTCCTCCTACGCATTTCCGCACGTACCTTCTCACGCATTTCCACACGTACCATCTCCTCCGACGTCTTCTCTCATTTCTGCCTTTCAGTTTTAGTAATTTCACTAAAATTAACTGTTTTTCCACCTCAATAAGCTCCAACTCCAACATGATCTGCTCTCTTTCTGTCACTATTGCTTGTAGTAACCTAACTGCGAGGAATCTAAACACAGTGGAACATTAAAACCCTCTGCCGCCAACTAGCGTTTCGGAGCAGTACTGCAGAGCAACCAAGACCTGAACGCAGAAGTATAAATGCTCACAACGGGGTCGCCTACGTGCGTAGCCAACGCCGTACACTACGGCGTACCCTCGACGCAGAAGTATAAATTGGCCTTAAGACCCGTTCACACTCGATAACTATATTAGCGTCAACAGCAGGTGGGCGACATCGTTCTGTTTATTATAAGCTTGTGCTGTCGTTTTGTCGAATGTCACATTAAATGCAGCATGGATTCTGTCAATATTTTTATCGTTAATCATCTGGGAAAAAAAGCATTCCTCTGAAATTGATATCAGCAACATTGTTTCTCTGCGCCTTATTGTTACAATTGTGGCATGAACTCTGCAGTTCTTTTACATTGAGAATATGGTTATCATAGTCATCGTCCTTGGCGTGATTTTAGCCAACAATATGTTTAAAGAAAAAATCATTTTTGCGTACCCGTACAAACAGGGCTTGACTAACTTTATTGGTCACCATTTATTGGGGGAAAGCTGCCATATTTTGAATATTATCTCATAATTGGGCAGCAGAAATATTAGGCTGCTGTCACTTTAAGAGCAGATGCACCGATCCATTATACTGTTACACACGTGTTTTCTTTCTCAACTGTTTATGTTCACTTAAAACAACTGATTGTGTTTACGTGAGCGCAGGGAATGAGTAAAATTATGTGCGAAACTCAAGCCCGCCTCTCCTCACTCCTCGAGTGAGACTGCAATTGAAAAATGTATATTATATTATCTAAAATCATGTAAGTGGTGCACATTGAACCAACCAATGCTTTGAGTTTAGGGCGGGACTGTCTGTTTGATTGGCCAATGGCAGATGGGGGGAGTGTCCAGGAAACCTTTAAGGAAACAGTTATTATTTTTTTACACTGCCACTACTAGAGCAGAAATCACATGCTTCGACTGTAAATGTGACATCTCGGTTATATGACATCTCGGTTGCGCACGAGTGCTTTCCCGTGGAAATCTGACCCCCTGACCATCGAGTTTGTTGTTTTATTTCTTCTCTTCATCCAATCATTTCCTGTTCTCCGCTCACTCGGAGCAAAGACTGCTGAGCCCAGTGCTGCATAGACAGCGGCATCTGGAGATAAATAATTCCTCCGTCGCTCCTCTCCTCTCGTCCTCCCTCGCTCGCTCGCTCTGCCCCGTCCTGACCTTATGGATCTGTTTTGAGCCGTGCCAGATTGTTGCTCAGGACTCTCGCACCTAGAAAACAGCGGAAGGGGGAGGGGTGCTGTCTTTCTCTCTCACCTCATATCCGTCTCTCTCTCTCTCTGTCGGTCTACTCTTTCCCACTGCCTCTATCTAATTTCTTTCCCATCACCTTCTATTCTTGAAAGAGCCGACGATACCCCTCTCTCTCGTTCTGTTTTTCATGGTTGTTCTCTGACTGACCCTCAGGTGTGTGACAGTTTCAGTGGATTGCATCAGCCTCCACACTATAGTCACTGACAAAATGCGATATAGCACCATGTAGGGCTGGGCGATGTGATGGTATATACTGTGCGTTGGTAGACATGTATCAGCTTTTACAGATTTTGCATGAGCGGTGTAGCTGTATTTACATGGGCAGGACTGCGTTATGTTATTTACACATGGGAGCAATGAGAATATATGGAAAACTGTCAGTCAAGATGGCCAAGAACTTGTTTTTAAGGGCAGAAATGTGAAGCAGGGTTTAGGGTTTATGGTAGCAGGGCAACGGCACAACTTGCCGCATTAATATAGAATGCACTGGAAGTGTTTATATGAGCTATTTTGGAACAGCTTTGATGTGGCTCATCCAGTCATTATAATGTCAGTTTTAGCTCTGTGTTGTGTTTACTTGTGATGCTCTGAAACCACACGTATTATTCATTTATGATAATCAAATCTGATCTTTTGATTTGCATCATAGAGTTTTTATTTGCTGGTTGTTTTTCATTTGATTTTTTTTTTTTTCTTAAATAGGCATTGCAGTGCAAAAACATTTTCTTAATCATTTTTTTTTTTACTTGTTTTCCTTGTTTAAAAAAAATATATTTTTAAAGCATAAATGATCAAGTAAAAATAGAGTAAGGTTCGTGTTTAAAATATGAATGTCATTGGAGTAAGACATGTAAAACTTAATTATTTGATTTACTTAATTTATTTTAAGCATAAATCATAAGGTAAAATATAGTGAGGTTTGTTCTTAAAATAATGTTATTGGAGTAAGAAAACTTTTGTAAAAATTTTGTAAAACTTAATCCTTAAATCTACTTATTTATTTCAACTATTTTATTTTATTTTAAGCATAAATCATAAGGTAAAAATAGAGTAAGGTTACTGTTTAAAATAAGAATGTCATTGGAGTAAGAAAACATATATATATATATATATATATATATATATATATATATATATAGATTAAAAAATAGGTTAAGGTAAATATATATATACATATATAGAGTAAGGTTTGTGTTTAAAATAAGAATGTCATTGGAGTAAGAAAACGTTTATATATATATATATATATATATATATATATATTAGATATAGATTAATGTAATAAATTAATATATATATATATTTTACTGGCAGCTTAGTTATATTTTGGTTTGCATTCATCACGTTCTAAATGGAAAAAGAAAATAATCAAATAGATGAAGTATATTTCCTTTCAAATATGTTATTTACTGGATACCCCCCCCCCCCCCAAAAAAAAAAAATAATAAATAAAAAAAAATAAAAAAAACTGTCAGTGATATAACATGATATGTAGTTATGTAATAATATTAACTATTAATATAGCATTACATAATAATATTGAATGTTACATATTGTATATGGTATTCTATCATATTTTTACTGGAATTTATTAATAATATAATCTGACTCTGTGATCACCCGCCTCCCCCAGCACGCGCTTGGCACATGATCTATAGTCTGCTGATGTCTTGGGTTATTTTACATGCAGAGTGACGCTCTTAACCTTGGGAATACAGTTGCGACCTTTTTTTTCTCTCTCTCGGTAGATGCGTCTATTATATTATTGCAGATGTTAGTATCATTTTTTCCTCTTTTGTAATTCACTCACATATTCATGCTATCCCTCCATTTTTCTCCCCGCCTTCATATTCATCTCACCTCTCCATTCCGTATCTGTCCATCTCACACATACCAACACACACACACACACACTGCGCGCGCTCTCCGCCTGTCAGTCACACTCCCTCTGCGCGCGCGCACACACACACACGCGTCTCTAAATGGATTCTTGCGGAGAGGGGCCGTCCAGAGCATCAATATCAGTCAGCTGTGACACTGCAGTCTCAGTGCAGCGTTTAATAGGTTAGAGCTGTCTTATACCCCTGAGTGTCTCTGATCAAGGGCATGATGCATGCAAAAACAACACACTCGGAAAACACGACGAATTCCCTTGAAACGCATGTAAACAAACCAATACTAGCGATGCTTTCCGGAAAACCTCACTCACAAAATCATCGCATAAAGCGCGCAACACACACTGCATATGCATAATGCGCGTGCATGTCAAGTCTGAAATAAACGCTGAAGTTTTGTGTTGTTTTTGATTTTTTGCCACACACATTTCGTCTGCGGATCCATGGATATGAGTGACACGATCACTAAATCTCACTCGTAGACTCACACAAACACATTTTCGTATAAAGCGCAACACACTCTTCATTTGCATAATGCGTCTTCGATATAAACACAAGAGCACGTCATAGTTTTGCGTTGCTTTTGATTTCGGTTGCAAACATAGCTCACATTTCAGCGGACCCATTGACAAATTGCAGTTTCACGTTTAAAGGCTATTGAATAGCTATAACAAATGAGCGTTTAAACACTGAAAATAAAGGTTTCTTATTGGCACCGACGGCTCCACAAATAACCAATTTTAACATCCACGGAATCATTCAATTGCACTTTACAGTGAATAAATGCTCTTTAGAAATATCCCTTAATATACCTTGATTTTTTCGTAGACAGTTTTGACGCCAACACAACACACAAACTATCCCTTTCCTACAGCATCTGTTGCTAGTAAGAGTTGCCAGATATGAGATCAGTGCCGTAGTTTATCTCGCAATACTCGGAACGGGAGTAGTGCAGGACTAAACTGAACTCAGAGCGCAACGGCAAACACATGTGCAGCCTGTTATCCAACACGCCCCCCTGTCCCCATGCATGCGGCTCTGGAGACGCACAGCAGCGCTCAGTCCCCGCCACTCATCCATCCACCCATCCGCTCGCACTGACATGAAGCGCCTTATATGCGGAGAAACGTGCGTCTCTACCTGCGGCGGTGCTGTGCCTGGACCCCGGTCCTCTGGATCAGGTCCTCCTGCAACGCGGAAAATGGCAGATATTCCCTGTCAGTGGCAGACTCGTCTCTCTCCCTGTCTCTCTCTCCTAGTCTCTCTCGCTCTGTTTCACTTTCCTCCTTCCCTTTGCAGCCATGTTCGGAGCGGAGCGGGGCGGGGGCGGGGGTGGACCGAACGGGGTTGGGGGTTCTGTTTGGAGGAGAAGAGACGAGCGTAAAGGAGAGAAAGGGGGCTCAGGGGGATAAGAAAGCAATTAGAGGGCAGTCCTCTCTTACTTCCAGACGGAATGTATAATGGAATTAGCTCAGGGGGGCTCGCGAGCCAGCGAATGTGTGTGTGAATGCTGATCTGTGATGGGGGGAGACCACCTGCTCTAGCGGGGAGAGAGAGAGGACAGAGATGGAGGGAAAGATGTCAGCTTCAAAGGCTGTCTCACAGGTTGGCGATCTCTCATCGGAGCGGCGAAATGCACCGTGTGTGTGCGCGCGTGCGCGTCAAGAGAGAGTGTTGTGTGGATCAGCCGGGAGTTGAAAGACTTCACTTATATGAGGATAGAGCCATAGACGAGATCGAGAAAGATCACAAACGAGATATTTTTAAATCACTTCTTTCTTGACAGCACTGAGAATTGAACAGAGGACAAATGGAGACCCTGTGAAATCTAAATGGGAGTTTTGAGGTCATTTATATGCTAGGGTACTCGGCCGATGACTCATACTGCACTCACGGACTGATTGCCCAATCAGGTGATGTCTAGAGGGAGAACATACCGCCCCCTTTTGTCACCTGCTACTGATTAGCAAAAGCCAGTAGCAAAACTTATTTCAAGGCTGTAATGTGAACAAACGTGTTTGAGATGATAGTCACTAATGATCACGCGCGTGAACTCGACAATCCACTACTGTGGGCTTTGACCGAAAACAGGAAGTAAATAGAGGTATGTGAGCTGGCTGAATTAATATCGTTTTTATTAATATCTTTCTGCATCTACTGCAGTCAGATTGACTGTGGTCACTCTTAATAACACCACTCACATGGCTGGGCACTCGTAATGACAAATCAAGGATGTTAAGAGGCTAAAAGCAGGTTTAGAACATGCCCCCACGCCCCCATAAAAAGACGATAACACAGTGTAGGCAACACCGATTTTTGTCATTTTTGTTTGTACTGACTGACAGCACTCCAAATGTACAATAAAATGAGCTCAATGTTAAAATTGACCGGAGTTCTCCTTTAATGAAATAAAACATTCCTGACAGACTGCCTAAATGTTATTTTTTTAAGTACATTTTAAATGATTGTTTTAATAATCCTTTGCCGCTAAATTTTTATGCGTCGGCCAACATGCTAAAGCACATGTAAAGTAGCCTATCATTTTTGACCGTGGTGTTATAAGATATTACATTTTAAGTTAATATATTTTAAATGTGCTGAATTGTACCTTCACATTAATGTATATTTAAAAATACTGTATAAATTTCAGTAAAAATTACATAAACAGTATATTGTAGTTATCATGAATGCTTGTACATTCGGCAGTAAGATATTGTAAAACAAAAGACATCACTGACAAAGATGTACGTACTTAAGTGGGCAAAAAAAACACTATTAAGTGCAACTAATTGCATTTAATAATAATTTAAGCTATAATATATTTTCATTTAATGTCGATTATCATTTAATATCCTTAAGTGTCATTACATTTGGTTTTAAAATAGTTAAAGTGTACTAAAAGTGTTTGTAATTTTCAGAAGGGAAGTTCAATATTTGAAAATTCTCAACAGAAATGAACATGAAAGACCAAATGATCAGAGCTGTTATATTAAAAGCCTTAACAAATCTCATTTGGGTCTATTTTTACTAATAGGGCATTTAAGGATAACCATCTGAGATAAAGTAAACACTTAAAAGACATAGCTGAGATCTCCCGAGGTGTTTTCCTCCGGGGAGAAACACTGAGGCTGGAGAGATTTTTATGACGCAGAGTGCCAGTGTGTGTGTGTGCTCACTGACAAGATAAGGTGTGTGTGTGTGTCACAGATTGTGTCATGAATAAAAATAAGCCCAGCATACTAATTGTAAAGAAGGACTCGTTATTAATGTCTTGGTAACGGGGATCAGCCAATCAGCGCCTTTGTTTTGGAGTCACGGAGAGGACACCCGTTTTGCGCGAACTGATAGGTTTCGTTTTTGAGTTAACGGTGAGAGTGGCCGGGAAGCCCATCGTAGATATTTCTGAGGAGAATAGTTAATAAATCAGTCATCTGTGCTGTGATCCGTGCATGTGTGCGTTCAGAGACATGTGAGTACCCTGGTGAATGTTTTACATATGTGTATTTTGGTGTATTAGGGTATTTATGAGTGTTGCTTAATCTGAGGTACTCAGTTGAAATGCAGTATTGTTAGCTAAAAGTTCGCTAACAGCACATTAATGCCTAGTATTATTAGTAATACACTACTATTGTGCTTATGAGTATTAATCTGATACTGCATAGTTATTCATGGAGTGTTTATAATGATTATGTAGTCGAGAACTATGTGTTTTTGGTTGTTGTTGTTACTGAGAGAAGGCTGTTTAGTTTAATAATAAGCTAATGTGTGCTGGTATATTATTTGTTTATTTGATTTAAATAGCTAAAGTTACCTGAAGGGAAGATTATACTAAATGACAAGTATTAGCTTTAATAATTGTATCCTGACAGCATTTTGTTATTTGTATGCTGATATTTTTCTTTTCTTTATTGTTGTTGTTGTAGAACCACACACACATACTGTACATTTTAAGAAGACAGACAATCATCTGTTGGCTGTCAATAAACCCCTTCAAGAGAGTCAGAGCATCCAGTTGCATTCTTACCGATGCACCACAGTGGTCACTTATCCCAACAAGCTATAATTACAGTCCTAGCTATCAAGGTCTTCGTTTCAAATTGGTCCTTCGAGCCGGATATTGTGTGACTGTTGTGAAGGAGGATGTTTCCATATGGTAGAGGTGAGGCGACGCCACTTCCTAATACCCGTCCGAGACGTCAGACACGTCCGCCAACCTGGTTTGCTGATTATGAAGTCTCCCTGCCTGTTGTGGAGGGACCCCCCCAGGCTGCATCACTCTCCTCACAGCCCTCCTATCAGATGCAGGAGCCCTATTACAGTAGTGAGAGGATTGACCAGATGTCAAGCACTTCACAGCTACTTGATCAGTGGAACCGGACTGGTGCTCGCTCTAAGTATTCCAGAGAGTCAGTGTTCTCGGGACCCCATTATGAGAGCACCCCAGCTAGACCACTGTCTCACAGAGTAACCCCAGGGGCTTCACCTGAAATATTAGATGAGCTGCAAAGGATAAGAGAGGAGAACCAAAGGCTTCAACTCATCGTAATGGAGATGCAAACACAGCTTAATCTAAGTAAAGGTCCAGATCCATCACAACACATTGCATTCTCCCCCCCGGAGTACAGCCCGCACGCTCAACCCTCAGTGCACACTGCCGCCACTAGCTCACAAAGACCCACACCACAGGTTACGGCCCATACTACATTAGCACCTGTGCAGGTATCCAGTAAAATAGAAGTGGACGATGAAGACTGGCCCCTTCCCCCCCCTCCAGTGGCAGATGATGAGGAGAAACCACAGCTATCCACTACCACACTGCCCACAGAGTTAGTGGTAGAGTTGATGACATGCCTTAAGAAGATGGGGAGTACTCAGGAGCAGCTTCCTGAAATGTCAGCATCAGAGAACAGTAAGCTGGTTGCATCTGGTCGGATGGTGAGGTCACACCAGCCGACAGAGCCGCAAGACCGTCCACATATTTTACCTCATGTGATTCCTCTTGAGCTAGGCGCAGCTGATGGACAGAGACCCGAAAACGTTCACTCCCGCCAAGCAACAGAGTACATATATCGGGGCCCTCAACCCACCATCCCAGATTTTAGTAGAGGAGACCCACGTGAGTTTGCTAGGCTGAAGACCTCCCTGGAGAATCTCCTCCCCAAGGATGCTACGGAGAGGTTTAAATATCAGATTCTAGTTGACCATCTAAAATTTGAGGAAGCACTCCTCATTGCTGACTCATACACCAACTCTACCCAACCCTACACCGACACGATGGCCTCCTTAACAGAGCACTATGGGCAACCTCACCAGCTAGCATTAAGGCGGATTGCCGATCTGATGGAGGCGCCTAACATCCGTAGTCAGGACATTGCTGCCTTTAAAGGATTTGCCCTCAGAGTGAGAGCCCTGGTTGGCATGCTCGATCAGCTTGGAGAGAAAGGCCATATTGAGCTTCAGTGTGGGTCCCATGTCACTAGGCTTATGTCCAAGCTCCCGCAAGACATGCGGTCTGGATTTCTGAGACACCTACAACCCCTCAGCATCCGTGTCCCTACGCTGTTAGACTTCGCTAGCTGGCTGGAGTTTGAGCTGCAGATTCAGGAGTATGGATATGAATCCCGACCCAGAGAGAACCCGGAAGGTAAAAGGGAGAGACGGAAGGACTCAAAGTATGGCAGGCCAACCACAGTCCTCCATGGAGCGGAACAGTCTTCAAGTGGCCCGACTGTCCCAGTATTCCCATCCACTAGTGCAAATCCACAAGGCAAAGTCACTCTGCCCTGCCCATACTGTACCGATGCCCTGCATTACTTGAACCAGTGCAGTAAATTTAGCCAGCTAACAACTGAGCAGCGGAGAGATTGGATCAAGAGAAACAGGCGGTGCTGGCGTTGTGGTCGCTGTCATCAGGCCGCACAGTGCAAACTAAAGGCCAGGTGCAAGAATTGTAATGGCAGACATCTGGAAGCCCTCCATGACCTTAACATTAGGTCAGCCATAGTGACACCAGCCACAGAGAACACCTCCTGTTTAGTGAGTACCGCCAATGAAGTTCTCTACTTGGATAGGCAGTCTGGCTGTAGTCAGGTGCTCCTGAAGGTAACAAAGGTTGTGCTACATAATGGAGAGCAGGCCCTGGAGACCTACGCGATACTGGATGACGGGTCAGAGCGGACTATGTTACTTCCAGCCGCTGCTAAAGAGCTTAAACTTAAAGGGGAACCAGAGAGCCTCGCTTTAAGGACTGTGCGCCAGGATCTTAGAATTCTACAGGGTATGTCTGTCTCCTTCTCTATTTCTCCTGCCAGTCACCCTCAAAGATCCTACAAGATCCGGAGAGCCTTTACTGCCGATCAGCTGGGGCTGGCAGAGCACTCACAACCGGTGAAGACACTCCAGCGCAAATATAAACACCTGAAAGGACTCCCTTTGCAAACATTGGAATGTGTTCATCCCATGGTCCTTATTGGGTCAGACTACACGCACCTGATCACGCCAGTGGAACCGGTTCGTATGGGTCCGCCTGGAGGACCAGCCGCTGTAAAGACCAAGTTGGGCTGGACTATTCAGGGCCCAACCAAAATCCTCAGACAATATCTCCAGCCACAGCAGTGTCTGCATATCGCCACACAGTCACCCTCTGCAGAGCTCCTTCATCATGTTGAGAAGCTATGGCAAATGGACGTATTGCCTTATAGGAGTGAGAAGATGGTGATTCGCTCAAAGCTCGATCAAGAGGCAGTTCGCATGCTGGAAACCAGGACAGTGAGGGTGGAAGTCGACGGAGTCAATCGCTACGCCACCCCCTTGCTTCGTGTAAAGAACATGCCCTGTCTCCGCACCTCCAAGGATGCTGTACTGGCGAGTCTGCGGAGCACCGAAAGACGTCTGATGAAAGACCCAATACGAGCATCAGCCTATGCAGCAGAGATCCTGAAGTTGGAACAGGCAGGGTATGTGAAGAAGGTAACAGAAGAAGAGCTGAGTTTGTCTACAGAGTCCTGGTTCATACCTCACCACATGGTGAGTCATAATGGAAAAAACAGACTCGTATTCAACTGCTCCTTTGCATACAAGGGCTATAACCTGAATGAGCTTCTGCTACCAGGCCCCACATTGACCTCCAGCCTGTTAGGTGTCCTGCTAAGATTTCGGGAGCATTCTATCGCTATAAGTAGTGACATAAAAGGCATGTTCCACCAAATCAGGCTGCTGCCAGAAGACAGATCCCTGCTTCGTTTTGTTTGGAGGGACCTGAACAAAGAGGCGCCACCCTGCACTTATGAGTGGCAGGTCCTCCCCTTCGGAACGACATGCAGCCCCTGCTGTGCAACGTTTGCACTACAGAAACATGTGACCGACCATAGCCAGCCAGAGGAGGACGTCAGGGTGGCCGTTGAGCGTTATTTTTATGTGGATAACCACTTACAGAGCCTCTCATCCCCTACAGCAGCAAGACAGCTGGTTGACAAATTGAAGATGTTGTTAGCCTCAGGGGGTTTCGAGCTGCGTCAGTGGACTAGTAACGTTCCAGAAGTTATCAGTCATCTTCCAAAAGGGGCGAGATCCGAGAGCAGTGAGTTATGGTTCACAGAATCAATGGAGGATCCACAGGAGCTCGCACTTGGACTCCGATGGCTTTGTGCCTCAGACACTCTGGCATACAAGTGCAGCCTCACTGACCGTCCCACACCTACTATGAGGAATATCTATAGTACACTGGCACGTCTTTTCGATCCACTTGGCTTTCTCGTTCCCTTCGCCACGCGGGCCAAAATCATTGTCCAGCAATTATGGAACAAAGAGAGAGAGTGGGATGACCCGTCACTGCCAGATGACGCCCTCAAGGCCTGGATAACCTGGGAGAATGAGCTGCAGCACCTTCCAGAGATTGTCTTGCCACGATGCTATTCAAGCCCCCCTCTGGATCACCCAAGTTCCGTCAGGAGCCTCCACATATTCTGTGACGCATCTGAGAAAGCTTACGGATCAGTTGCGTATCTTCGTACGGAGGGTTCAGGTGGTAAAGTGGAGGTGGCCTTTCTGACTGCACGTTCTAGAGTGGCTCCTAAGCGCCAGCAGTCGATACCTCGATTAGAGCTATGTGCGGCGGTGACTGGAGCTCAGTTGGCAAGGTTGTTGCCGCGTGAACTCACCCTGGTACTTCATGAAGTGGTACTCTGGACAGACTCCACCACAGTTCTTACATGGCTTCAGTCAGACTCATGCAGGTTTAAGGTGTTTGTGGGCACCAGGGTCTCCGAGATCCAGGAGCTGACTGAGGCCCAAGCATGGAGGTACGTGGATTCTGGAAATAATCCCGCAGATGACATTACGCGCGGGAAGACCCTAACGGAGCTGGGGGGGGAGAGCCGGTGGAAGCACGGCCCAGCATTTCTGCGCATGTCATCTGAGTATTGGCCTACTAAGCCAAAGGCTGAGCAGTTGGACGCCACAGAGCTTCGCAAGGCTACATTCTGCGGCTCTATCACCACCACCCCTCTTCCGCCCTTACTTGATGCCAGCCAATTCAATGGTTTCAGGGACATGTTAGAGGCGGTTGTGAGGTCTCGCCATGGGGCGGCAGGTAGCAAGTCAACGCCAACTGCACAAGACTATCGGGATTCTGAGAGAGATTTACTGAGGCAAGTCCAGTTAGACTGCTTCGGGGAGGACTTTCAACTCCTCTCAGAAGGAAAACCTGTCCCCTCCACCAGCCGGTTGATTACATTAGCCTCTGAATATGATGATCGACTGCAGCTGATCCGGGTTGGAGGCAGATTGCGTCGCAGTGACTTTCTGGACACAGAAACCATTCATCCGATAGTTCTGGACCCAGCTCACCAGGTGACTAAACTCATCATACAAGATGCTGACCGTGATCTTCGTCATCCAGGCTCAGAGCGACTCTTTGCAGAGCTTCGCCGACGGTACTGGATCCTTCGGGGAAGAGAAGCTGTGAAGCGGCATCAGCACTCCTGCCCTGATTGTCGGAGATGGAGAGCAAAGCCTGCAGTGCCACAAATGGCAGACTTACCTCTTGCCCGCCTGCGGTTAATGAAACCACCTTTCTTCTCTACAGGAACAGATTGTTTCGGGCCCTTCATGGTCAAAATCGGACGGCGTAATGAGAAGCGTTGGGGTATATTATTTAAGTGCCTTACTACCCGAGCTGTCTACATAGACGTCCTGACTAGTCTAGACCAGGATTCCTTTCTGATGGCCCTCCGCAGATTCATCTCACGCAGAGGAAAACCAGCAGAGCTTCTGTCGGACCAGGGCACAAATTTCAGAGGGGGAGAGAGGGAAATCCACGAGTCTTTCAAGGCACTGCACCCCACTTTACAAGCAGAACTGGCCAAACATCAGATTGAGTTCAGATTCAACCCTCCAAGTGCGCCTCACTTTGGTGGTGCATGGGAGAGGGAAATCAAATCTATCAAAGCTGCCCTGTATGCTACGATCCAGATGCAGACGGTGACAGAAGAAGTCCTGCGTACGGTTCTGATCGAGATAGAGGGCATCCTAAACTCTAAGCCCTTGGGGTATGTATCCAGTGACGTTGCAGACCCTGACCCAGTAACCCCCAATCTGCTTGTGATGGGGCGGCCCGACCCATCGTTGCCTCAAGTGTTGTATCCAGAGTCCGAGCTGTTGAGCCGCCGCCGCTGGAGGCATACGCAGGTCCTCGCTGACCAATTCTGGAGGACATTTATTAGGCACTATCTTCCTGCCTTGCAGACGCGCACCAAGTGGCAGAAAGAGGTGGCCCCACTACAATCTGGGGCTGTTGCCATGATCGTTGACCCACAACTCCCGAGGGCACTTTGGCCTATTGGCCGCATCACTAAGGTTATCCCAGGTGCAGATGGGAGGATTAGGACAGCAGAGATCCAGGTGAACAACAGAACTTACACCCGGCCAGTTGCCCGTCTTGTTCCACTTCCTGCCATACCTGAGACAGCACCTGAGACCAATAGTCCTTCTCTAGGACAGCAAATTTGACTGTGCAAATTTGGGGGCGGCTGTAAAGAAGGACTCGTTATTAATGTCTTGGTAACGGGGATCAGCCAATCAGCGCCTTTGTTTTGGAGTCACGGAGAGGACACCCGTTTTGCGCGAACTGATAGGTTTCGTTTTTGAGTTAACGGTGAGAGTGGCCGGGAAGCCCATCGTAGATATTTCTGAGGAGAATAGTTAATAAATCAGTCATCTGTGCTGTGATCCGTGCATGTGTGCGTTCAGAGACATGTGAGTACCCTGGTGAATGTTTTACATATGTGTATTTTGGTGTATTAGGGTATTTATGAGTGTTGCTTAATCTGAGGTACTCAGTTGAAATGCAGTATTGTTAGCTAAAAGTTCGCTAACAGCACATTAATGCCTAGTATTATTAGTAATACACTACTATTGTGCTTATGAGTATTAATCTGATACTGCATAGTTATTCATGGAGTGTTTATAATGATTATGTAGTCGAGAACTATGTGTTTTTGGTTGTTGTTGTTACTGAGAGAAGGCTGTTTAGTTTAATAATAAGCTAATGTGTGCTGGTATATTATTTGTTTATTTGATTTAAATAGCTAAAGTTACCTGAAGGGAAGATTATACTAAATGACAAGTATTAGCTTTAATAATTGTATCCTGACAGCATTTTGTTATTTGTATGCTGATATTTTTCTTTTCTTTATTGTTGTTGTTGTAGAACCACACACACATACTGTACATTTTAAGAAGACAGACAATCATCTGTTGGCTGTCAATAAACCCCTTCAAGAGAGTCAGAGCATCCAGTTGCATTCTTACCGATGCACCACAGTGGTCACTTATCCCAACAAGCTATAATTACAGTCCTAGCTATCAAGGTCTTCGTTTCACTAATACCTTTCTGCCTGTAATTGCAAGTCCACGTCTTTATACTCTCTCTACCAACCGTCAAATCAGAATCCAGAATGCAGTCATCAATATCACACTGCACCTCACTTCATAGCTCACTCATCTCAGTCAGAACTCAGAAGTGCAACAATCACACTAAACAACCGGTCTACATTAAAGGACTAGATCTCTGCGTTTCTAAGCGCGCTCTGACTCTGCCTGACAGTATTTCTCTCCGATTGATTTGGGATTTCATTTCTCTCCAGAAATGCGCCACTGTGTGACCTTGAACACACACCACTAGACTGATGTTTTACATGCAGATTTCCTGTCTAGAATATCAAGTTAACACTTCTTTGAATGAATCTACTCTTGTTTTGCTTTAGATTTATTTAGTTGGTGTCAGACTTAAAAAAACTGAGATAAATTCAAATTAAATAAAATTCACAGTAAACAAATTAAAGGGATAGTTCACTTTGTTTTAGCTTACCTCAAGGGTAAGACAAGATGTAGGTGTCTTTGTTTCCACAGTGTTTTCAATTTTGATATTTTTCAGTAAACCGTTCTTGTCTGTCAGTCATATAATGGAGGTCTATGGTCACCACCTCAAAGAGCATGCACAGAGAAGTAAAAATTAAACATGATTTATTGACTCATAAATGTAAGTACACATTGATGGCCTAAGACACGAAACGAGCGGTTTGTGTGAGAAAACGAACAGTATTTATATCGTTTTTACCTCTTGTAACCACAGTCACGTTCAAGTACTCTGAAGGCGCGGGCGCTTCTGTCTGCGCAAGCGCCGGAAAGCGCCGGGTGTTCACTCATTGTTTACAGAGATTTCAGAAGTGTTACCCTTCACTGTGAAGATCTAAACATATTTAGATTTGCAGGAAATCACAATGGTGGATGATGATTTTTTTTTTTCGAACCGCGCAAGAGATCACTTCCGGCGCTTGCGCAGACCAAAGCGCCCGTGCCTTCAGATCACTTGGATGTGGCTGTGGTTACAAGAGGTAAAATCGATATAAATACTGTTCGTTTTCTCACACAAACCGCTCGTTTCGTGTCTTAGGCCATCAATGTGTACTTACATTTACGAGTCATTAAGTCATGTTTAATTTGGACTTCTCTGTGCATGCTCTTTGAGGTGGTGACCATAGACCTCCATTATATGACTGACAGACAAAAACGGTTTGACCTAAAAATATCAAAATTGAAAATACTGTGGAAACAAAGACACCTCTTGGATGCCCTTGATGTAAGATAAAACATATCAAAAATTAATTTCAAAGTGAACTATCCCTTTAAATCCATTCAGGCACTGCGTACTAGATAAGGATGCTGCCTTAAATATTCTCTAGTGGAGAGAACATATTTTTTTTTTTTGTTATTATTATTATTTAAAAAAAAACTGCTTTACAGAGGACAATCATTCCTGATTTTAGAATGCACAACCATTCTCGTATTGTTATTGCTCATGTTAATGATCAAAGGAATAGTTCACCAGAAAAGAAAATTTGCAAAAAGAAATATAGCAGAATTTCCTGGCTCCTCTTTTACATACAGTGAACTTCAACAGTGACTGGAGCGGTCACTCCTAAAACAAATCATTCAATAAAGAGATCAATTCCATTACGACACTACATTCTCTATACTCTATGCATTCTGAAATATAGACAGACAGACAGACGGATAGATAGATAGTAATGTTGCAGTTAGACAGGTTCATTAATGGCTTGTTGAGGGGGAGATTGTCACATGCCTCTTTTTTAGGACTCACTAATGAAGCCCCACACCGCAATTAATGAATGTCTGTCGCTTTCTTCTCCTCCATTTAAGTTACTTTAATGGTGAATGAATGCCTGACAGAGGAATCATGTTAATGAGCGCTGGGTGAGGAGAGAGAGGGAGAGAGAGAGGATCTCTGGGTCAGATGCTCTCATGAGCACATGATCAATCTGTTTGTGTGTGTGTTGGGGGAGAGGGTGTCTCACTGTTACCATAGAGACAAGAGGACAGTGGTCTTGAACATCACTGTTGGGCATGAGGGATGCTCATACTAGCGATGGGAAAGGTTATAAATGCTGGTGTGCATGAAAATAAGAGATGTGGTTTTTCAGACAGAGCAGAAGACACGTCTGTACTGAGGTAGAGCTAAATCTGAGATATTAGTGTTTTCATCTAAACTATTCAACCTCTTGACATGACATCCGGATTTTTGTTGCCTTTGTACTACAGTATAACATGAAAATGTCATGTTCATAGAGTTAAATTAATGTAACATTTCATTTCTGACATGTTTATCCGTTCGTGATATTGTCATTCATCGGCAGATGTGTGAGAATATGTTTACTACTCCGCCAGCTCACGTAAACACAGAAGCGCTGCCATCTAGCGGTGACACAGTGATACACAGATTTGATCAAATATAAATGCAGGCTTGATGTGCACAAGGGACTTAAAAGAATACCAGGCCTAATAATGTGTATGCAAATTTTTTGACCAGTAATGTAGGCTACTATTATACTATTGAAGCAAAATTATCAAAAATGTTAAATAATAAGGTTACCATTTTGCGTGTTGTTGTCAGCCTAGACATATAAGCCTGTAGGGCTGGGCTTCATTTAACAAAGCTACGTTAAATACTATGAAACTAACTATGATAGTTTCATCAAATGATAAACGGTGTTTAATAGACTAAATACAAATGACTTGAATACTATTTTGGTGCTGGTTTTGTGCTTTGTAGTCAATTAACATCCAATATTAGTTCAACGACGCAGATTCAGATCGCTTCATAAATGTTAATTCATCTGTGCATGTAATTTTCTAACGATTTATTGATAACGCATGATGAGGGAACGTCTGCCAATTCCACCAACTGCGTTAAACATAGCCTATAATTTGTATTATTTAAAATTACTTTTTAAATTCCAAAGCTTGTAGAAGGTGGCAATACTGACCTGGTAGCCTTGAGTAAATTAACTTGTTTAAGATAATGATTCATAAAATATATAATTATCAGTTAAGTCTATTTATTTCACTGACACAGATGAAAATGAAAGACTATCAGTCAAAGTTCAGGGGGTTTAGGAGTTTAGGAGGGGAAGAAATAGGGCAGGATAAGGAGACTGAGAAAAAGAAAGATGTAGATGAGAGGTAGGCTATTGACAAAATAATCGAATGCCCACTGAGATGGTTTTAAAGCTATTTATTATCCTTTTTTTTTTTTTTTTTGGCCTTCAAAAGTCTTAAATTGCACATAATTTGGTCAGAGAAATCAAATTTTTCTCGGGGGAGGCCCCATACCCCACTTTTTGTCCCAGTGTTAAGCAATTTTAACATAGTATTGTCATCAAATCAGTGTAGATGGGCCAAAATAAAACCATTAAAATATCAAGTAAATAAGTGACAGGCTACTTGGTGCCACAGCGACACCCAAAAAGTATTGCTATACCACGATACTCAATATGTTGTCCCACGGTGAGTCATTTTTCTCTGTTGCACCTACAAAAAATTTAAGGGTTCCCCCACCTGACAAATCCTACTTTAACAACTGGTACCCCTGTCGTTTTTTTTTTTTTTGGTGCGAAAAAATAAGTTTCTCCAATCTTCTTGAAACTCTGGATTCTGATAGAGGGCCATGAGACTTAGACCTGAGTGCGAAAATGGAGGCTCTAGACCCTTTCAGAGCTGAGATATTGATATTTATAATGGCATTAATGCTACATGGGATCTCAATATCTCAGCTCTGAAAGGGTCTAGAGCCTCCATTTTTGTACTCAGCTCCAAGTCCCATGGCCCTCTATCAGAATCCAGAGTTTCGAGAAGATCAGAGCAACTCAAAATTTCGACCTGAAAAAAACGACAGTGGTACCCCTGTCGTTTTTTTTTTTTTTGGTGCGAAAGTTTCTCCAATCTTCTTGAAACTCTGGATTCTAATAGAGGGCCATGAGACTTAGACCTGAGTGAAAAAATGGAGGCTCTAGACCCTTCCAGAGCTGAGATATTGAGATCCAATGTAGCATTTATGCCATTATAAATATCTCAGCTCTGGAAGGGTCAAGAGCCTCCATTTTTGTACTCAGGTCTAAGTCTCACGGCCCTCTATCAGAATCCAGAGTTTTGGGAAGATTGGAGAAACTTAATTTTTCGCCCGAAAAAAAAAAAACGTAAGGGGTACCACTGTCGTTTTTTTTGGGGGGTTGAATTTTTGAGTTTCGATATCTCAGCTCTGAAAGGGGCTAGAGCCTCCATTTTTGCACTCAGGTCTAAGTCTCATGGCCCTCTATCAGAATCCAGAGGTTTGGGAAGATTGGAGAAACTTAATTTTTCGCCCGAAAAAAAAAAAAAACGTAAGGGGTACCACTGTCGTTTTGTTTTTCGGGCCGAATTTTTGAGTTTCGATATCTCAGCTCTGGAAGGGGCTAGAGCCTCCATTTTTGCACTCAGGTCTAAGTCTCATGGCCCTCTATCAGAATCCAGAGTTTTGAGAAGATTGGAGAAACGTAATTTTTCGCCCGAAAAAAAAACAAAAAAAAAAACGAAAGGGGTACCACTGTCGTTTTATTTTGGGGGTGTTGAATTTTTGAGTTTCGATATCTCAGCTCTGAAAGGGGCTAGAGCCTCCATTTTTGCACTCAGGTCTAAGTCTCATGGCCCTCTACCAGAATCCAGAGGTTTGGGAAGATTGGAGAAACTTAATTTTTCGCCCGAAAGAAAAAAAACGTAAGGGGTACCACTGTCGTTTTTTTTTCGTTCCGAATTTTTGAGTTTCGATATCTCAGCTCTGGAAGGGGCTAGAGCCTCAATTTTTGCACTCAGGTCTAAGTATCATGGCCCTCTACCAAAATCCAGAGGTTTGGGAAGATTGGAGAAACTTAATTTTTCGCCCGAAAAAAAAAAAGTAAAGGGGTACCACTGTCGTTTTTTTTTTTCGGGCCGAATTTTTGAGTTTCGATATCTCAGCTCTGGAAGGGGCTAGAGCCTCCATTTTTGCACTCAGGTCTAAGTCTCACGGCCCTCTATCAGAATCCAGAGTTTTGGGAAGATTGGAGAAACTTAATTTTTCGCCCGAAAAAAAAAAAACCGTAAGGGGTACCACTGTCGTTTTTTTTTTCGGGCCGAATTTTTGAGTTTCGATATCTCAGCTCTGGAAGGGGCTAGAGCCTCCATTTTTGCACTCAGGTCTAAGTCTCATGGCCCTCTACCAGAATCCAGATGTTTGGGAAGATTGGAGAAACTTAATTTTTCGCCCGAAAAAAAAAAACGTAAGGGGTACCACTGTCGTTTTTTTTCGGTCCGAATTTTTGAGTTTCGATATCTCAGCTCTGGAAGGGGCTAGAGCCTCCATTTTTGCACTCAGGTCTAAGTATCATGGCCCTCTACCAAAATCCAGAGGTTTGGGAAGATTGGAGAAACTTAATTTTTCGCCCGAAAAAAAAAAACGCAAGGGGTACCACTGTCATTTTTTTTTCGGGCCGAATTTTTGAGTTTCGATATCTCAGCTCTGAAAGGGGCTAGAGCCTCCATTTTTGCACTCAGGTTTAAGTCTCATGACCCTCTATCAGAATCCAGAGTTTTGGGAAGATTGGAGAAACTTAATTTTTCGCCCGAAAAAAAAAAACAAAACGTAAGGGGTACCACTGTCATTTTTTTTTCCGGGTCGAATTTTTGAGTTTCAATATCTCAGCTCTGGAAGGGGCTAGAGCCTCCATTTTTGCACTCAGGTCTAAGTCTCATGGCCCTCTATCAGAATCCAGAGTTTTGGGAAGATTGGAGAAACTTAATTTTTCGCCCGAAAAAACAAAAAAAAAAAAAAACGAAAGGGGTACCACTGTCGTTTTTTTTGGGGGGGTTGAATTTTTGAGTTTCGATATCTCAGCTCTGAAAGGGGCTAGAGCCTCCATTTTTGCACTCAGGTCTAAGTCTCATGGCCCTCTACCAGAATCCAGAGGTTTGGGAAGATTGGAGAAACTTAATTTTTCGCCCGAAAGAAAAAAAACGTAAGGGGTACCACTGTCGTTTTTTTTTCGGTCCGAATTTTTGAGTTTCGATATCTCAGCTCTGGAAGGGGCTAGAGCCTCCATTTTTGCACTCAGGTCTAAGTCTCATGGCCCTCTATCAGAATCCAGAGTTTTGGGAAGATTGGAGAAA
The DNA here is from genome assembly GCF_988280905.1 of Pimephales promelas. Lineage (NCBI taxonomy): Eukaryota > Metazoa > Chordata > Actinopteri > Cypriniformes > Leuciscidae > Pimephales > Pimephales promelas. The sequence goes on along the minus strand of NC_142771.1, from coordinate 10,725,315 downwards.
CGTAATTTTTCGCCCGAAAAAAAAACAAAAAAAAAAACGAAAGGGGTACCACTGTCGTTTTTTTTTTTGGGGTTGAATTTTTGAGTTTCGATATCTCAGCTCTGAAAGGGGCTAGAGCCTCCATTTTTGCACTCAGGTCTAAGTCTCATGGCCCTCTACCAGAATCCAGAGGTTTGGGAAGATTGGAGAAACTTAATTTTTCGCCCGAAAGAAAAAAAACGTAAGGGGTACCACTGTCGTTTTTTTTTCGGTCCGAATTTTTGAGTTTCGATATCTCAGCTCTGGAAGGGGCTAGAGCCTCCATTTTTGCACTCAGGTCTAAGTATCATGGCCCTCTACCAAAATCCAGAGGTTTGGGAAGATTGGAGAAACTTAATTTTTCGCCCGAAAAAAAAAAAAGTAAAGGGGTACCACTGTCGTTTTTTTTTTCGGGCCGAATTTTTGAGTTTCGATATCTCAGCTCTGGAAGGGGCTAGAGCCTCCATTTTTGCACTCAGGTCTAAGTCTCACGGCCCTCTGTCAGAATCCAGAGTTTTGGGAAGATTGGAGAAACTTAATTTTTCGCCCGAAAAAAAAAAACCGTAAGGGGTACCACTGTCGTTTTTTTTTTCGGGCCGAATTTTTGAGTTTCGATATCTCAGCTCTGGAAGGGGCTAGAGCCTCCATTTTTGCACTCAGGTCTAAGTCTCATGGCCCTCTACCAGAATCCAGATGTTTGGGAAGATTGGAGAAACTTAATTTTTCGCCCGAAAAAAAAAAACGTAAGGGGTACCACTGTCGTTTTTTTTCGGTCCGAATTTTTGAGTTTCGATATCTCAGCTCTGGAAGGGGCTAGAGCCTCCATTTTTGCACTCAGGTCTAAGTATCATGGCCCTCTACCAAAATCCAGAGGTTTGGGAAGATTGGAGAAACTTAATTTTTCGCCCGAAAAAAAAAAAAGTAAGGGGTACCACTGTCGTTTTTTTTTTTCGGGCCGAATTTTTGAGTTTCAATATCTCAGCTCTGGAAGGGGCTAGAGCCTCCATTTTTGCACTCAGGTCTAAGTCTCATGGCCCTCTATCAAAATCCAGAGTTTTGGGAAGATTGGAGAAACTTAATTTTTCGCCCGAAAAAAAAAACGCAAGGGGTACCACTGTCGTTTTTTTTTCGGGCCAAATTTTTGAGTTTCGATATCTCAGCTCTGAAAGGGGCTAGAGCCTCCATTTTTGCACTCAGGTTTAAGTCTCATGACCCTCTATCAGAATCCAGAGTTTTGGGAAGATTGGAGAAACTTAATTTTTCGCCCGAAAAAAAAACAAAACGTAAGGGGTACCACTGTCGTTTTTTTTCCGGGTCGAATTTTTGAGTTTCAATATCTCAGCTCTGGAAGGGGCTAGAGCCTCCATTTTTGCACTCAGGTCTAAGTCTCATGGCCCTCTATCAGAATCCAGAGTTTTGGGAAGATTGGAGAAACTTAATTTTTCGCCCGAAAAAAAAAACGTAAGGGGTACCACTGTCGTTTTTTTTTCGGGCCGAATTTTTGAGTTTCGATATCTCAGCTCTGGAAGGGGCTAGAGCCTCCATTTTTGCACTCAGGTCTAAGTCTCATTGCCCTCTATCAGAATCCAGAGTTTTGGGAAGATTGGAGAAACTTAATTTTTCGCCCGAAAAAAAAAAAACGTAAGGGGTACCACTGTCGTTTTTTTTTCGGGCCGAATTTTTGAGTTTCGATATCTCAGCTCTGAAAGGGGCTAGAGCCTCCATTTTTGCACTCAGGTTTAATTCTCATGACCCTCTATCAGAATCCAGAGTTTTGGGAAGATTGGAGAAACTTAATTTTTCGCCCGAAAAAAAAAAAAAAAACGTAAGGGGTACCACTGTCATTTTTTTTCCGGGTCGAATTTTTGAGTTTCAATATCTCAGCTCTGGAAGGGGCTAGAGCCTCCATTTTTGCACTCAGGTCTAAGTCTCATGGCCCTCTATCAGAATCCAGAGTTTTGGGAAGATTGGAGAAACTTAATTTTTCGCCCGAAAAAAAAAACGTAAGGGGTACCACTGTCGTTTTTTTTTCGGGCCGAATTTTTGAGTTTCGATATCTCAGCTCTGGAAGGGGCTAGAGCCTCCATTTTTGCACTCAGGTCTAAGTCTCATTGCCCTCTATCAGAATCCAGAGTTTTGGGAAGATTGGAGAAACTTAATTTTTCGCCCGAAAAAAAAAAAACGTAAGGGGTACCACTGTCGTTTTTTTTTCTGGCCGAATTTTTGAGTTTCGATATCTCAGCTCTGAAAGGGGCTAGAGTCTCCATTTTTGCACTCAGGTTTAAGTCTCATGACCCTCTATCAGAATCCAGAGTTTTGGGAAGATTGGAGAAACTTAATTTTTCGCCCGAAAAAAAAAAACGCAAGGGGTACCACTGTCGTTTTTTTTTCGGGCCGAATTTTTGAGTTTCGATATCTCAGCTCTGAAAGGGGCTAGAGCCTCCATTTTTGCACTCAGGTTTAAGTCTCATGACCCTCTATCAGAATCCAGAGTTTTGGGAAGATTGGAGAAACTTAATTTTTCGCCCGAAAAAAAAAAAACGTAAGGGGTACCACTGTCATTTTTTTTCCGGGTCGAATTTTTGAGTTTCAATATCTCAGCTCTGGAAGGGGCTAGAGCCTCCATTTTTGCACTCAGGTCTAAGTCTCATGGCCCTCTATCAGAATCCAGAGTTTTGGGAAGATTGGAGAAACTTAATTTTTCGCCCGAAAAAAAAAACGTAAGGGGTACCACTGTCGTTTTTTTTTCGGGCCGAATTTTTGAGTTTCGATATCTCAGCTCTGGAAGGGGCTAGAGCCTCCATTTTTGCACTCAGGTCTAAGTCTCATTGCCCTCTATCAGAATCCAGAGTTTTGGGAAGATTGGAGAAACTTAATTTTTCGCCCGAAAAAAAAAAAACGTAAGGGGTACCACTGTCGTTTTTTTTTCGGGCCGAATTTTTGAGTTTCGATATCTCAGCTCTGAAAGGGGCTAGAGCCTCCATTTTTGCACTCAGGTTTAAGTCTCATGACCCTCTATCAGAATCCAGAGTTTTGGGAAGATTGGAGAAACTTAATTTTTCGCCCGAAAAAAAAAAAAAACGTAAGGGGTACCACTGTCATTTTTTTTCCGGGTCGAATTTTTGAGTTTCAATATCTCAGCTCTGGAAGGGGCTAGAGCCTCCATTTTTGCACTCAGGTCTAAGTCTCATGGCCCTCTATCAGAATCCAGAGTTTTGGGAAGATTGGAGAAACTTAATTTTTCGCCCGAAAAAAAAAACGTAAGGGGTACCACTGTCGTTTTTTTTTCGGGCCGAATTTTTGAGTTTCGATATCTCAGCTCTGGAAGGGGCTAGAGCCTCCATTTTTGCACTCAGGTCTAAGTCTCATGGCCCTCTATCAGAATCCAGAGTTTTGGGAAGATTGGAGAAACTTAATTTTTCGCCCGAAAAAAAAAACGTAAGGGGTACCACTGTCGTTTTTTTTTCGGGCCGAATTTTTGAGTTTCGATATCTCAGCTCTGGAAGGGGCTAGAGCCTCCATTTTTGCACTCAGGTCTAAGTCTCATTGCCCTCTATCAGAATCCAGAGTTTTGGGAAGATTGGAGAAACTTAATTTTTCGCCCGAAAAAAAAAAAACGTAAGGGGTACCACTGTCGTTTTTTTTTCGGGCCGAATTTTTGAGTTTCGATATCTCAGCTCTGAAAGGGGCTAGAGCCTCCATTTTTGCACTCAGGTTTAAGTCTCATGACCCTCTATCAGAATCCAGAGTTTTGGGAAGATTGGAGAAACTTAATTTTTCGCCCGAAAAAAAAAAAAAAAACGTAAGGGGTACCACTGTCATTTTTTTTCCGGGTCGAATTTTTGAGTTTCAATATCTCAGCTCTGGAAGGGGCTAGAGCCTCCATTTTTGCACTCAGGTCTAAGTCTCATGGCCCTCTATCAGAATCCAGAGTTTTGGGAAGATTGGAGAAACTTAATTTTTCGCCCGAAAAAAAAAACGTAAGGGGTACCACTGTCGTTTTTTTTTCGGGCCGAATTTTTGAGTTTCGATATCTCAGCTCTGGAAGGGGCTAGAGCCTCCATTTTTGCACTCAGGTCTAAGTCTCATGGCCCTCTATCAGAATCCAGAGTTTTGGGAAGATTGGAGAAACTTAATTTTTCGCCCGAAAAAAAAAAAACGTCAGGGGTACCACTGTCGTTTTTTTTTTCGGGCCGAATTTTTGAGTTTCGATATCTCAGCTCTGGAAGGGGCTAGAGCCTCAATTTTTTCACTCAGGTCTAAGTCTCATGGCCATCTATCAGAATCCAGAGTTTTGGGAAGATTGGAGAAACTTAATTTTTCGCCGGAAAAAAAAAACCCGTAAGGGGTACCACTGTCGTTTTTTTTTTCGGGCCGAATTTTTGAGTTTCGATATCTCAGCTCTGGAAGGGGCTAGAGCCTCCATTTTTGCACTCAGGTCTAAGTCTCATGGCCCTCTATCAGAATCATTCAAGAACATGCGTTGTAGGTCTATCCAATGAGTAGGTCTATCGAGTGCAGAGGCATTTTCTTTCCACAGCCCAGTGGAGCAGAATCAGACTCGCATTCTGACAGGAAGGTCGGGTTAATTCAGTGTTGCTCCTAACCAAATTTTAAGTTTTAGTTTTCATTTAGCCCAAAAATGTATCTAATCAACACTTTTTAATGATATTATTATAGAATATATAGAATTTTCTACTCCAATTCATTGTTGAAATATACGTAGACATTGGCTGTAAATATAACTTGTTTTCATGACAGATTTATTCAAACATACACATAATAATGAAGACTTCACTAACCGGTTAAAGTATAGTACATTTAGCAAAATGCTCCCCGTCTTGCTATGGTAAATATTACATTGTTTGAAAGTGGTTTTATTTACATCTTTCCGCGGTTTAAATACTAAGCGATTACATGAGACATTATGCATTTCACTAAGTTGTACTGTTTTATACTTCCTGATGTTTATTTAATGCTATAATTGGTAGTAAAGAGAATGTATCCTGCTGTGATGTAAACACCCTGTGTGTGTGTGTGTGTGTGTGTGTGTGTGTGTGTGTGCAGGCGATGAGTATGTTCAGCAGTGCTCTAGCCTCCGGTCAGCTCGGCCCTCTCATGAACCAGTTTGGTCATCCCTCTAAAGCAGTTGACGCAGCTAATAAAGGAGGTGAGTTGTTCAACGTCCTCAAATCAACAATTTGATTTCAAAATATATTGAAAAACAGGTAAAATGTTCATCATTTTAATGAACTTTCATTTGCTTTGTCCTGATATTTAGATGTGGAGGCGTTTGCCAAGGCCATGGAGGGCAGTGATGCCAAGACCGATGATGGTGATTCCAAAGACAAGAAAGATGATGATGAGGACATGAGCTTGGATTAGAACGGCCTTCTGAACACAACCGTGTTTCTCTGAAGAGTTAGTCTCATATTAGTCTGAGATGTTTGCCTGTAATCATTGATTCAAGTGTGTTTTGTATGTCCAAAGCTACACTATTGAACAGTTGACTATGTAATGCCAGTTTGGGTGTGTGTGAAGTTAATTAAAGTGACAAGAAACTTGAAGGAAATGTTTATTGGCAATAAAAATAGTTATTTTAAGCAATATGACAAAAAATATCAAAAGTGACAATATTTCTTGAGTTTTCAACTCCAGTGGTTTTAGATGATAATATACAATGAATCCCTATGGCACACGAGTCTGCTTAGGAACAGCCACAGTAAATTGCTCTTCCTCCAGTGTTTTTAAACATCTAAATATTCCCATAAAACCCATTTAACGGTGTTTGGTCAGGATTGTATCAGTGACATCATGTACTAATTAAAGCTGGAACAAAATAAATCCAGTGCCTTTCCTCTGGTCCTGTCATTGATCAGTGGTGTCTTTCCACTTACAGTGCTTTTCATTTAACTACATACATGGGTGTCATAAAAGTAACCATAAATATCTGTTTACATTAAAGGCTAAGCAAACCCACCACCTGTTGATTTGATAGTGTCAGTGTACGTGGAGTATTTAGGGGTTAATGCAGGTGTGGTCTATAAGGCAGGGCAGCCCTGAGTCCCCACAGATCCAGACACAGATGAGGGTTTTGACAGCATGACAGTCCTGTGGTTGAGTACGGCTTTCCTCACGCACCCATGGAAAGGGAGGACGGCGGATGGGAGACCTGGTACAGCTATGGTATCTGCACACGAGAGGACAAAAGGCTTAATTACATTGAGCATCTTACCTCATTATATCAATGCAAGATTCTTGATTTGAAACCTGATAAGAATTGTAAAAGCGTTCAGGTGTCATACCCGGTTTGCTGCCCAGATAAACGGACTCTTTGCCCCCGTTCCATCCTCTCTGTTTGGGACCCACTACATGTTCACTTGCCGAATCCACGTGTAGCTGGAAGACATTGCTCTTCTTCACAACTAAAATATCAGCTCTGGAAGGGTCTAGAGCCTCCATTTTTGTACTCAGCTCTAAGTCCCATGGCCCTCTATCAGAATCCAGAGTTTTGAGAACATTGGAGAAACTTAATTTTTCGCCCGAAAAAAAAAAAAAAACGTAAGGGGTACCACTGTCGTTTTTTTTCGGGCCGAATTTTTGAGTTTCGATATCTCAGCTCTGGAAGGGGCTAGAGCCTCCATTTTTGCACTCAGGTCTAAGTATCATGGCCCTCTACCAGAATCCAGAGTTTTGGGAAGATTGGAGAAACTTAATTTTTCGCCCGAAAAAAAAAACGTAAGGGGTACCAGTGTCGTTTTTTTTTTCGGGCCGAATTTTTGAGTTTCGATATCTCAGCTCTGGAAGGGGCTAGAGCCTACATTTTTGCACTCAGGTCTAAGTCTCATGGCCCTCTATCAGAATCCAGAGTTTTGGGAAGATTGGAGAAACTTAATTTTTCGCCCGAAAAAAAAAAACGTAAGGGGTACCACTGTCGTTTTTTTTTCGGGCCGAATTTTTGAGTTTCGATATCTCAGCTCTGGAAGGGGCTAGAGCCTCCATTTTTGCACTCAGGTCTAAGTCTCATGGCCCTCTATCAGAATCCAGAGTTTTGGGAAGATTGGAGAAACTTAATTTTTTGCCCGAAAAAAAAAAACGTAAGGGGTACCACTGTCGTTTTTTTTTCGGGCCGAATTTTTGAGATTCGATATCTCAGCTCTGGAAGGGGCTAGAACCTCCATTTTTGAACTCAGGTCTAAGTCTCATGGCCCTCTATCAGAATCCAGAGTTTTGGGAAGATTGGAGAAACTTAATTTTTCGCCCGAAAAAAAAAAACGTAAGGGGTACCACTGTCGTTTTTTTTTCGGGCCGAATTTTTGAGTTTCGATATCTCAGCTCTGGAAGGGGCTAGAGCCTCCATTTTTGCACTCTGGTCTAAGTCTCATGGCCCTCTATCAGAATCCAGAGTTTTGGGAAGATTGGAGAAACTTAATTTTTCGCCCAAAAAAAAAAAAACGTAAGGGGTACCACTGTCGTTTTTTTTTCGGGCCGAATTTTTGAGTTTTGATATCTCAGCTCTGGAAGGGGCTAGAGCCTCCATTTTTGCACTCAGGTCTAAGTCTCATGGCCCTCTATCAGAATCCAGAGTTTTGGGAAGATTGGAGAAACTTAATTTTTCGCCCAAAAAAAAAAAACGTAAGGGGTACCACTGTCGTTTTTTTTTCGGGCCGAATTTTTGAGTTTTGATATCTCAGCTCTGGAAGGGGCTAGAGCCTCCATTTTTGCACTCAGGTCTAAGTCTCATGGCCCTCTATCAGAATCCAGAGTTTTGGGAAGATTGGAGAAACTTAATTTTTCGCCCGAAAAAAAAAACGTAAGGGGTACCACTGTCGTTTTTTTTTCGGGCCGAATTTTTGAGTTTCGATATCTCAGCTCTGGAAGGGGCTAGAGCCTCCATTTTTGCACTCAGGTCTAAGTCTCATGGCCCTCTATCAGAATCCAGAGTTTTGGGAAGATTTGAGAAACTTAATTTTTTGCCCCAAAAAAAAAAACGTAAGGGGTACCACTGTCGTTTTTTTTTCGGGCCGAATTTTTAAGTTTTGATATCTCAGCTCTGGAAGGGGCTAGAGCCTCCATTTTTGCACTCAGGTCTAAGTCTCATGGCCCTCTATCAGAATCCAGAGTTTTGGGAAGATTGGAGAAACTTAATTTTTCGCCCGAAAAAAAAAAAACGTAAGGGGTACCACTGTCGTTTTTTTTTCGGGCCGAATTTTTGAGTTTCGATATCTCAGCTCTGGAAGGGGCTAGAGCCTCCATTTTTGCACTCAGGTCTAAATCTCATGGCCCTCTATCAGAATCCAGAGTTTTGGGAAGATTGGAGAAACTTAATTTTTCGCCCGAAAAAAAAAAACGTAAGGGGTACCACTGTCGTTTTTTTTTCGGGCCGAATTTTTGAGTTTCGATATCTCAGCTCTGGAAGGGGCTAGAGCCTCCATTTTTGCACTCAGGTCTAAGTCTCATGGCCCTCTATCAGAATCCAGAGTTTTGGGAAGATTGGAGAAACTTAATTTTTCACCCGAAAAAAAAAAAACGTAAGGGGTACCACTGTCGTTTTTTTTTCGGGCCGAATTTTTGAGTTTCGATATCTCAGCTCTGGAAGGGGCTAGAGCCTCCATTTTTGCACTCAGGTCTAAGTCTCATGGCCCTCTATCAGAATCCAGAGTTTTGAGAAGATTGGAGAAACTTAATTTTTCACCCGAAAAAAAAAACAAAACGAAAGGGGTACCACTGTCGTTTTTTTTTCGGGCCGAATTTTTGAGTTTCGATATCTCAGCTCTGGAAGGGGCTAGAGCCTCCATTTTTGAACTCCGGTCTAAGTCTCATGGCCCTCTATCAGAATCCAGAGTTTTGGGAAGATTGGAGAAACTTAATTTTTCGCCCGAAAAAAAAAAACGTAAGGGGTACCACTGTCGTTTTTTTTTTCGGGCCGAATTTTTGAGTTTTGATATCTCAGCTCTGGAAGGGGCTAGAGCCTCCATTTTTGCACTCTGGTCTAAGTCTCATGGCCCTCTATCAGAATCCAGAGTTTTGGGAAGATTGGAGAAACTTAATTTTTCGCCCGAAAAAAAAAAACGTAAGGGGTACCACTGTCGTTTTTTTTTCGGGCCGAATTTTTGAGTTTTGATATCTCAGCTCTGGAAGGGGCTAGAGCCTCCATTTTTGCACTCTGGTCTAAGTCTCATGGCCCTCTATCAGAATCCAGAGTTTTGGGAAGATTGGAGAAACTTAATTTTTCGCCCGAAAAAAAAAAACCGAAAGGGGTACCACTGTCGTTTTTTTTTCGGGCCGAATTTTTGAGTTTCGATATCTCAGCTCTGGAAGGGGCTAGAGCCTCCATTTTTGCACTCAGGTCTAAGTCTCATGGCCCTCTATCAGAATCCAGAGTTTTGGGAAGATTGGAGAAACTTAATTTTTCGCCCGAAAAAAAAACCCGAAAGGGGTACCACTGTCGTTTTTTTTTCGGGCCGAATTTTTGAGTTTCGATATCTCAGCTCTGGAAGGGGCTAGAGCCTCCATTTTTGAACTCAGGTCTAAGTCTCATGCCCCTCTATCAGAATCCAGAGTTTTGGGAAGATTGGAGAAACTTAATTTTTCGCCCGAAAAAAAAAAACGTAAGGGGTACCACTGTCGTTTTTTTTTCGGGCCGAATTTTTGAGTTTTGATATCTCAGCTCTGGAAGGGGCTAGAGCCTCCATTTTTGCACTCAGGTCTAAGTCTCATGGCCCTCTATCAGAATCCAGAGTTTTGGGAAGATTGGAGAAACTTAATTTTTCGCCCGAAAAAAAAAAACGTAAGGGGTACCACTGTCGTTTTTTTTTCGGGCCGAATTTTTGAGATTCGATATCTCAGCTCTGGAAGGGGCTAGAGCCTCCATTTTTGAACTCAGGTCTAAGTCTCATGGCCCTCTATCAGAATCCAGAGTTTTGGGAAGATTGGAGAAACTTAATTTTTCGCCCGAAAAAAAAAACGTAAGGGGTACCACTGTCGTTTTTTTTTTCGGGCCGAATTTTTGAGTTTCGATATCTCAGCTCTGGAAGGGGCTAGAGCCTCCATTTTTGCACTCTGGTCTAAGTCTCATGGCCCTCTATCAGAATCCAGAGTTTTGGGAAGATTGGAGAAACTTAATTTTTCGCCCAAAAAAAAAAAACGTAAGGGGTACCACTGTCGTTTTTTTTTCGGGCCGAATTTTTGAGTTTTGATATCTCAGCTCTGGAAGGGGCTAGAGCCTCCATTTTTGCACTCAGGTCTAAGTCTCATGGCCCTCTATCAGAATCCAGAGTTTTGGGAAGATTGGAGAAACTTAATTTTTCGCCCGAAAAAAAAAACGTAAGGGGTACCACTGTCGTTTTTTTTTTCGGGCCGAATTTTTGAGTTTCGATATCTCAGCTCTGGAAGGGGCTAGAGCCTCCATTTTTGCACTCAGGTCTAAGTCTCATGGCCCTCTATCAGAATCCAGAGTTTTGGGAAGATTGGAGAAACTTAATTTTTCGCCCCAAAAAAAAAACGTAAGGGGTACCACTGTCGTTTTTTTTTCGGGCCGAATTTTTAAGTTTTGATATCTCAGCTCTGGAAGGGGCTAGAGCCTCCATTTTTGCACTCAGGTCTAAGTCTCATGGCCCTCTATCAGAATCCAGAGTTTTGGGAAGATTGGAGAAACTTAATTTTTCGCCCGAAAAAAAAAAAACGTAAGGGGTACCACTGTCGTTTTTTTTTCCGGGCCGAATTTTTGAGTTTCGATATCTCAGCTCTGGAAGGGGCTAGAGCCTCCATTTTTGCACTCAGGTCTAAATCTCATGGCCCTCTATCAGAATTCAGAGTTTTGGGAAGATTGGAGAAACTTAATTTTTCGCCCGAAAAAAAAAACGTAAGGGGTACCACTGTCGTTTTTTTTTCGGGCCGAATTTTTGAGTTTCGATATCTCAGCTCTGGAAGGGGCTAGAGCCTCCATTTTTGCACTCAGGTCTAAGTCTCATGGCCCTCTATCAGAATCCAGAGTTTTGGGAAGATTGGAGAAACTTAATTTTTCACCCGAAAAAAAAAAAACGTAAGGGGTACCACTGTCGGTTTTTTTTCGGGCCGAATTTTTGAGTTTCGATATCTCAGCTCTGGAAGGGGCTAGAGCCTCCATTTTTGCACTCAGGTCTAAGTCTCATGGCCCTCTATCAGAATCCAGAGTTTTGGGAAGATTGGAGAAACTTAATTTTTCGCCCGAAAAAAAAAAACGTAAGGGGTACTACTGTCGTTTTTTTTCGGGCCGAATTTTTGAGTTTCGATATCTCAGCTCTGGAAGGGGCTAGAGCCTCCATTTTTGCACTCAGGTCTAAGTCTCATGGCCCTCTATCAGAATCCAGAGTTTTGGGAAGATTGGAGAAACTTAATTTTTCGCCCGAAAAAAAAAAACGTAAGGGGTACCACTGTCGTTTTTTTTCGGGCCGAATTTTTGAGATTCGATATCTCAGCTCTGGAAGGGGCTAGAGCCTCCATTTTTGAACTCAGATCTAAGTCTCATGGCCCTCTATCAGAATCCAGAGTTTTGGGAAGATTGGAGAAACTTAATTTTTCGCCCGAAAAAAAAAACGACAGTGGTACCCCTTACGTTTTTTTTTTTTCGGGTGAAAAATTAAGTTTCTCCAATCTTCCCAAAACTCTGGATTCTGTTAGAGGGCCATGAGACTTAGACCTGAGTGCAAAAATGGAGGCTCTAGCCCCTTCCAGAGCTGAGATATCGAAACTCAAAAATTCGGCCCGAAAAAAAAAACGACAGTGGTACCCCTTACGTTTTTTTTTTCGGGCGAAAAATTAAGTTTCTCCAATCTTCCCAAAACTCTGGATTCTGATAGAGGGCCATGAGACTTAGACCTGAGTTCAAAAATGGAGGCTCTAGCCCCTTCCAGAGCTGAGATATCGAAACTCAAAAATTCGGCCCGAAAAAAAAACGACAGTGGTACCCCTTACGGTTTTTTTTTCGGGCGAAAAATTAAGTTTCTCCAATCTTCCCAAAACTCTGGATTCTGATAGAGGGCCATGAGACTTAGACCTGAGTTCAAAAATGGAGGCTCTAGCCCCTTCCAGAGCTGAGATATCGAAACTCAAAAATTCGGCCTGAAAAAAAAAACGACAGTGGTAACCCTTACGTTTTTTTTTTTCGGCAAAAAATTAAGTTTCTCCAATCTTCCCAAAACTCTGGATTCTGATAGAGGGCCATGAGACTTAGACCTGAGTGCAAAAATGGAGGCTCTAGCCCCTTCCAGAGCTGAGATATTGAAACTCAAAAAATCGGCCCGAAAAAAAAAACGACAGTGGTACCCCTTACGTTTTTTTTTTTCGGGCGAAAAATTAAGTTTCTCCAATCTTCCCAAAACTCTGGATTCTGATAGAGGGCCATGAGACTTAGACCTGAGTTCAAAAATGGAGGCTCTAGCCCCTTCCAGAGCTGAGATATCGAAACTCAAAAATTCGACCTGAAAAAAAAAACGACAGTGGTACCCCTTACGTTTTTTTTTTTCGGCGAAAAATTAAGTTTCTCCAATCTTCCCAAAACTCTGGATTCTGATAGAGGGCCATGAGACTTAGACCTGAGTGCAAAAATGGAGGCTCTAGCCCCTTCCAGAGCTGAGATATCGAAACTCAAAAAATCGGCCCGAAAAAAAAACGACAGTGGTACCCCTTACGTTTTTTTTTTCGGGCGAAAAATTAAGTTTCTCCAATCTTCCCAAAACTCTGGATTCTGATAGAGGGCCATGAGACTTAGACCTGAGTGCAAAAATGGAGGCTCTAGCCCCTTCCAGAGCTGAGATATCGAAACTCAAAAAATCGGCCCGAAAAAAAAACGACAGTGGTACCCCTTACGTTTTTTTTTTTTCGGGCGAAAAATTAAGTTTCTCCAATCTTCCCAAAACTCTGGATTCTGATAGAGGGCCATGAGACTTAGACCTGAGTTCAAAAATGGAGGCTCTAGCCCCTTCCAGAGCTGAGATATCGAAACTCAAAAATTCGGCCCGAAAAAAAAACGATAGTGGTACCCCTTACGGTTTTTTTTTTTCGGGCGAAAAATTAAGTTTCTCCAATCTTCCCAAAACTCTGGATTCTGATAGAGGGCCATGAGACTTAGACCTGAGTTCAAAAATGGAGGCTCTAGCCCCTTCCAGAGCTGAGATATCGAAACTCAAAAATTCGGCCTAAAAAAAAAAAACCACAGTGGTACCCCTTTCGTTTTTTTTTTCCGGCGAAAAATTAAGTTTCTCCAATCTTCCCAAAACTCTGGATTCTGATAGAGGGCCATGAGACTTAGACCTGAGTTCAAAAATGGAGGCTCTAGCCCCTTCCAGAGCTGAGATATCGAAACTCAAAAATTCGGCCCGAAAAAAAAAAACGACAGTGGTACCCCTTACGTTTTTTTTTTTCGGGCGAAAAATTAAGTTTCTCCAATCTTCCCAAAACTCTGGATTCTGATAGAGGGCCATGAGACTTAGACCTGAGTGCAAAAATGGAGGCTCTAGCCCCTTCCAGAGCTGAGATATCGAAACTCAAAAATTCGGCCCAAAAAAAAAACGACAGTGGTACCCCTTACGTTTTTTTTTTCGGGCGAAAAATTAAGTTTCTCCAATCTTCCCAAAACTCTGGATTCTGATAGAGGGCCATGAGACTTAGACCTTAATGCAAAAATGGAGGCTCTAGCCCCTTCCAGAGCTGAGATATCGAAACTCAAAAATTCGGCCCGAAAAAAAAAACGACAGTGGTACCCCTTACGTTTTTTTTTTCGGGCGAAAAATTAAGTTTCTCTAATCTTCCCAAAACTCTGGATTCTGATAGAGGGCCATGAGACTTAGACCTGAGTTCAAAAATGGAGGCTCTAGCCCCTTCCAGAGCTGAGATATCGAAACTCAAAAATTCGGCCCGAAAAAAAAACGACAGTGGTACCCCTTACGGTTTTTTTTCCGGGCGAAAAATTAAGTTTCTGCAATCTTCCCAAAACTCTGGATTCTGATAGAGGGCCATGAGACTTAGACCTGAGTTCAAAAATGGAGGCTCTAGCCCCTTCCAGAGCTGAGATATCGAAACTCAAAAATTCGGCCTGAAAAAAAAAAACCACAGTGGTACCCCTTACGGTTTTTTTTTCCGGCGAAAAATTAAGTTTCTCCAATCTTCCCAAAACTCTGGATTCTGATAGAGGGCCATGAGACTTAGACCTGAGTTCAAAAATGGAGGCTCTATCCCCTTCCAGAGCTGAGATATCGAAACTCAAAAATTCGGCCCGAAAAAAAAAACGACAGTGGTACCCCTTACGTTTTTTTTTTCGGGCGAAAAATTAAGTTTCTCCAATCTTCCCAAAACTCTGGATTCTGATAGAGGGCCATGAGACTTAGACCTTAATGCAAAAATGGAGGCTCTAGCCCCTTCCAGAGCTGAGATATCGAAACTCAAAAATTCGGCCCGAAAAAAAAAACGACAGTGGTACCCCTTACGGTTTTTTTTCCGGGCGAAAAATTAAGTTTCTCCAATCTTCCCAAAACTCTGGATTCTGATAGAGGGCCATGAGACTTAGACCTGAGTTCAAAAATGGAGGCTCTAGCCCCTTCCAGAGCTGAGATATCGAAACTCAAAAATTCGGCCTGAAAAAAAAAAACCACAGTGGTACCCCTTACGGTTTTTTTTTCCGGCGAAAAATTAAGTTTCTCCAATCTTCCCAAAACTCTGGATTCTGATAGAGGGCCATGAGACTTAGACCTGAGTTCAAAAATGGAGGCTCTATCCCCTTCCAGAGCTGAGATATCGAAACTCAAAAATTCGGCCCGAAAAAAAAAACGACAGTGGTACCCCTTACGGTTTTTTTTTTCGGGCGAAAAATTAAGTTTCTCCAATCTTCCCAAAACTCTGGATTCTGATAGAGGGCCATGAGACTTAGACCTGAGTGCAAAAATGGAGGCTCTAGCCCCTTCCAGAGCTGAGATATCGAAACTCAAAAATTCGGCCCGAAAAAAAAAACGACAGTGGTACCCCTTACGTTTTTTTTTTTTGGGCGAAAAATTAAGTTTCTCCAATCTTCCCAAAACTCTGGATTCTGATAGAGGGCCATGAGACTTAGACCTGAGTTCAAAAATGGAGGCTCTATCCCCTTCCAGAGCTGAGATATCGAAACTCAAAAATTCGGCCCGAAAAAAAAAACGACAGTGGTACCCCTTACGTTTTTTTTTTCGGGCGAAAAATTAAGTTTCTCCAATCTTCCCAAAACTCTGGATTCTGATAGAGGGCCATGAGACTTAGACCTTAATGCAAAAATGGAGGCTCTAGCCCCTTCCAGAGCTGAGATATCGAAACTCAAAAATTCGGCCCGAAAAAAAAAACGACAGTGGTACCCCTTACGTTTTTTTTTTCGGGCGAAAAATTAAGTTTCTCTAATCTTCCCAAAACTCTGGATTCTGATAGAGGGCCATGAGACTTAGACCTGAGTTCAAAAATGGAGGCTCTAGCCCCTTCCAGAGCTGAGATATCGAAACTCAAAAATTCGGCCCGAAAAAAAAACGACAGTGGTACCCCTTACGGTTTTTTTTCCGGGCGAAAAATTAAGTTTCTCCAATCTTCCCAAAACTCTGGATTCTGATAGAGGGCCATGAGACTTAGACCTGAGTTCAAAAATGGAGGCTCTAGCCCCTTCCAGAGCTGAGATATCGAAACTCAAAAATTCGGCCTGAAAAAAAAAAACCACAGTGGTACCCCTTACGGTTTTTTTTTCCGGCGAAAAATTAAGTTTCTCCAATCTTCCCAAAACTCTGGATTCTGATAGAGGGCCATGAGACTTAGACCTGAGTTCAAAAATGGAGGCTCTATCCCCTTCCAGAGCTGAGATATCGAAACTCAAAAATTCGGCCCGAAAAAAAAAACGACAGTGGTACCCCTTACGGTTTTTTTTTTCGGGCGAAAAATTAAGTTTCTCCAATCTTCCCAAAACTCTGGATTCTGATAGAGGGCCATGAGACTTAGACCTGAGTGCAAAAATGGAGGCTCTAGCCCCTTCCAGAGCTGAGATATCGAAACTCAAAAATTCGGCCCGAAAAAAAAAACGACAGTGGTACCCCTTACGTTTTTTTTTTTGGGGCGAAAAATTAAGTTTCTCCAATCTTCCCAAAACTCTGGATTCTGGTAGAGAGCCATGAGACTTAGACCTGAGTGCAAAAATGGAGGCTCTAGCCCCTTCCAGAGCTGAGATATCGAAACTCAAAAATCGGCCCGAAAAAAAAACGACAGTGGTACCCCTTACGTTTTTTTTTTTCGGGCGAAAAATTACGTTTCTCCAATCTTCCCAAAACTCTGGATTCTGATAGAGGGCCATGAGACTTAGACCTGAGTGCAAAAATGGAGGCTCTAGCCCCTTCCAGAGCTGAGATATCGAAACTCAAAAATTCGGCCCAAAAAAAAAACGACAATGGTACCCCTTACGTTTTTTTTTTTCGGGCGAAAAATTAAGTTTCTCCAATCTTCCCAAAACTCTGGATTCTGATAGAGGGCCATGAGACTTAGACCTGAGTGCAAAAATGGAGGCTCTAGCCCCTTCCAGAGCTGAGATATCGAAACTCAAAAATTCGGCCCGAAAAAAAAAACGACAGTGGTACCCCTTACGTTTTTTTTTCGGGCGAAAAATTAAGTTTCTCCAATCTTCCCAAAACTCTGGATTCTGATAGAGGGCCATGAGACTTAGACCTGAGTTCAAAAATGGAGGCTCTAGCCCCTTCCAGAGCTGAGATATCGAAACTCAAAAATTCGGCCCGAAAAAAAAAACGACAGTGGTACCCCTTACGTTTTTTTTTTTCGGGCGAAAAATTAAGTTTCTCCAATCTTCCCAAAACTCTGGATTCTGATAGAGGGCCATGAGACTTAGACCTGAGTGCAAAAATGGAGGCTCTAGCCCCTTCCAGAGCTGAGATATCGAAACTCAAAAATTCGGCCCGAAAAAAAAACGACAGTGGTACCCCTTACGTTTTTTTTTTTTGGGCGAAAAATTAAGTTTCTCCAATCTTCCCAAAACTCTGGATTCTGGTAGAGGGCCATGAGACTTAGACCTGAGTGCAAAAATGGAGGCTCTAGCCCCTTCCAGAGCTGAGATATCGAAACTCAAAAAATCGGCCCGAAAAAAAAACGACAGTGGTACCCCTTACGTTTTTTTTTTTCGGGCGAAAAATTACGTTTCTCCAATCTTCCCAAAACTCTGGATTCTGATAGAGGGCCTTGAGACTTAGACCTCAGTGCAAAAATGGAGGCTCTAGCCCCTTCCAGAGCTGAGATATCGAAACTCAAAAATTCGGCCCGAAAAAAAAAACGACAGTGGTACCCCTTACGGGTTTTTTTTTTCGGGCGAAAAATTAAGTTCCTCCAATCTTCCCAAAACTCTGGATTCTGATAGAGGGCCATGAGACTTAGACCTGAGTGCAAAAATGGAGGCTCTAGCCCCTTCCAGAGCTGAGATATCGAAACTCAAAAATTCGGCCCGAAAAAAAACCGACAGTGGTACCCCTTACGTTTTTTTTTCGGGCGAAAAATTACGTTTCTCCAATCTTCCCAAAACTCTGGATTCTGATAGAGGGCCATGAGACTTAGACCTCAGTGCAAAAATGGAGGCTCTAGCCCCTTCCAGAGCTGAGATATCGAAACTCAAAAATTCGGCCTGAAAAAAAAAACGACAGTGGTACCCCTTACGTTTTTTTTTTTCGGCGAAAAATTAAGTTTCTCCAATCTTCCCAAAACTCTGGATTCTGATAGAGGGCCATGAGACTTAGACCTGAGTGCAAAAATGGAGGCTCTAGCCCCTTCCAGAGCTGAGATATCGAAACTCAAAAAATCGGCCCGAAAAAAAAACGACAGTGGTACCCCTTACGTTTTTTTTTTCGGGCGAAAAATTAAGTTTCTCCAATCTTCCCAAAACTCTGGATTCTGATAGAGGGCCATGAGACTTAGACCTGAGTGCAAAAATGGAGGCTCTAGCCCCTTCCAGAGCTGAGATATCGAAACTCAAAAAATCGGCCCGAAAAAAAAACGACAGTGGTACCCCTTACGTTTTTTTTTTTCGGGCGAAAAATTAAGTTTCTCCAATCTTCCCAAAACTCTGGATTCTGATAGAGGGCCATGAGACTTAGACCTGAGTTCAAAAATGGAGGCTCTAGCCCCTTCCAGAGCTGAGATATCGAAACTCAAAAATTCGGCCTAAAAAAAAAAAACACAGTGGTACCCCTTACGTTTTTTTTTTCCGGCGAAAAATTAAGTTTCTCCAATCTTCCCAAAACTCTGGATTCTGATAGAGGGCCATGAGACTTAGACCTGAGTGCAAAAATGGAGGCTCTAGCCCCTTCCAGAGCTGAGATATCGAAACTCAAAAATTCGGCCCAAAAAAAAAACGACAGTGGTACCCCTTACGTTTTTTTTTTCGGGCGAAAAATTAAGTTTCTCCAATCTTCCCAAAACTCTGGATTCTGATAGAGGGCCATGAGACTTAGACCTGAGTTCAAAAATGGAGGCTCTAGCCCCTTCCAGAGCTGAGATATCGAAACTCAAAAATTCGGCCCGAAAAAAAAACGACAGTGGTACCCCTTATGGTTTTTTTTTTCGGGTGAAAAATTAAGTTTCTCCAATCTTCCCAAAACTCTGGATTCTGATAGAGGGCCATGAGACTTAGACCTGAGTTCAAAAATGGAGGCTCTAGTCCCTTCCAGAGCTGAGATATCGAAACTCAAAAATTCGGTCCGAAAAAAAAACGACAGTGGTACCCCTTACGTTTTTTTTTTTTTCGGCGAAAAATTAAGTTTCTCCAATCTTCCCAAAACTCTGGATTCTGATAGAGGGCCATGAGACTTAGATCTGAGTGCAAAAATGGAGGCTCTAGCCCCTTCCAGAGCTGAGACATCGAAACTCAAAAATTCGGCCCGAAAAAAAAAACGACAGTGGTACCCCTTACGGTTTTTTTTTTCGGGCGAAAAATTAAGTTTCTCCAATCTTCTCAAAACTCTGGATTCTGATAGAGGGCAATGAGACTTAGACCAGAGTGCAAAAATGGAGGCTCTAGCCCCTTCCAGAGCTGAGATATCAAAACTCAAAAATTCGGCCGGAAAAAAAAACGACAGTGGTACCCCTTACGTTTTTTTTTTTCGGGCGAAAAATTAAGTTTCTCCAATCTTCCCAAAACTCTGGATTCTGATAGAGGGCCATGAGACTTAGACCTGAGTGCAAAAATGGAGGCTCTAGCCCCTTCCAGAGCTGAGATATCGAAACTCAAAAAATCGGCCCGAAAAAAAAACGACAGTGGTACCCCTTACGTTTTTTTTTTTCGGGCGAAAAATTAAGTTTCTCCAATCTTCCCAAAACTCTGGATTCTGATAGAGGGCCATGAGACTTAGACCTGAGTGCAAAAATGGAGGCTCTAGCCCCTTCCAGAGCTGAGATATCGAAACTCAAAAAATCGGCCCGAAAAAAAAACGACAGTGGTACCCCTTACGTTTTTTTTTTTTCGGGCGAAAAATTAAGTTTCTCCAATCTTCCCAAAACTCTGGATTCTGATAGAGGGCCATGAGACTTAGACCTGAGTTCAAAAATGGAGGCTCTAGCCCCTTCCAGAGCTGAGATATCGAAACTCAAAAATTCGGCCCAAAAAAAAAAACGACAGTGGTACCCCTTACGTTTTTTTTTTTCGGGCGAAAAATTAAGTTTCTCCAATCTTCCCAAAACTCTGGATTCTGATAGAGGGCCATGAGACTTAGACCTGAGTTCAAAAATGGAGGCTCTAGCCCCTTCCAGAGCTGAGATATCGAAACTCAAAAATTCTGCCCGAAAAAAAAACGACAGTGGTACCCCTTACGGTTTTTTTTTTTCGGGTGAAAAATTAAGTTTCTCCAATCTTCCCAAAACTCTGGATTCTGATAGAGGGCCATGAGACTTAGACCTGAGTTCAAAAATGGAGGCTCTAGCCCCTTCCAGAGCTGAGATATCGAAACTCAAAAATTCGGCCTGAAAAAAAAAAACGACAGTGGTACCCCTTACGTTTTTTTTTTTCGGCGAAAAATTACGTTTCTCCAATCTTCCCAAAACTCTGGATTCTGATAGAGAGCCATGAGACTTAGATCTGAGTGCAAAAATGGAGGCTCTAGCCCCTTCCAGAGCTGAGACATCGAAACTCAAAAATTCGGTCCGAAAAAAAACGACAGTGGTACCCCTTAGGTTTTTTTTTTCGGGCGAAAAATTAAGTTTCTCCAATCTTCTCAAAACTCTGGATTCTGATAGAGGGCAATGAGACTTAGACCAGAGTGCAAAAATGGAGGCTCTAGCCCCTTCCAGAGCTGAGATATCAAAACTCAAAAATTCGGCTGGAAAAAAAAAACGACAGTGGTACCCCTTACGTTTTTTTTTTCGGGCGAAAAATTAAGTTTCTCCAATTTTCCCAAAACTCTGGATTCTGATAGAGGGCCATGAGACTTAGACCTGAGTGCAAAAACGGAGGCTCTAGCCCCTTCCAGAGCTGAGATATCGAAACTCAAAAAATCGGCCCGAAAAAAAAACGACAGTGGTACCCCTTACGTTTTTTTTTTTTCGGGCGAAAAATTAAGTTTCTCCAATCTTCCCAAAACTCTGGATTCTGATAGAGGGCCATGAGACTTAGACCTCAGTGCAAAAATGGAGGCTCTAGCCCCTTCCAGAGCTGAGATATCGAAACTCAAAAATTCGGCCCGAAAAAAAAAACGACAGTGGTACCCCTTACGGTTTTTTTTTTCGGGCGAAAAATTAAGTTCCTCCAATCTTCCCAAAACTCTGGATTCTGATAGAGGGCCATGAGACTTAGATCTGAGTGCAAAAATGGAGTCTCTAGCCCCTTCCAGAGCTGAGATATCGAAACTCAAAAATTCGGCCCCAAAAAAAACCGACAGTGGTACCCCTTACGTTTTTTTTTTCGGGCGAAAAATTAAGTTTCTCCAATCTTCCGAAAACTCTGGATTCTGATAGAGGGCCATGAGACTTAGACCTGAGTGCAAAAATGGAGGCTCTAGACCCTTCCAGAGCTGAGATATCAAAACTTAAAAATTCGGCCCGAAAAAAAACCGATAGTGGTACCCCTTACGGTTTTTTTTTCGGGTGAAAAATTAAGTTTCTCCAATCTTCCGAAAACTCTGGATTCTGATAGAGGGCCATGAGACCTAGACCTGAGTTCAAAAATGGAGGCTCTAGCCCCTTCCAGAGCTGAGATATCGAAACTCAAAAATTCGGCCCGAAAAAAAAAACGACAGTGGTACCCCTTACGTTTTTTTTTTTCGGGCGAAAAATTAAGTTTCTCCAATCTTCCCAAAACTCTGGATTCTGATAGAGGGCCATGAGACTTAGACCTGAGTGCAAAAATGGAGGCTCTAGCCCCTTCCAGAGCTGAGATATCGAAACTCAAAAATTCGGCCCGAAAAAAAAAACGACAGTGGTACCTTTTACGGTTTTTTTTTTCGGGCGAAAAATTAAGTTTCTCCAATCTTCCCAAAACTCTGGATTCTGATAGAGGGCCATGAGACTTAGACCAGAGTGCAAAAATGGAGGCTCTAGCCCCTTCCAGAGCTGAGATATCAAAACTCAAAAATTCGGCCCGAAAAAAAAACGACAGTGGTACCCCTGACGTTTTTTTTTTTCGGGCGAAAAATTAAGTTTCTCCAATCTTCCCAAAACTCTGGATTCTGATAGAGGGCCATGAGACTTAGACCTGAGTTCAAAAATGGAGGCTCTAGCCCCTTCCAGAGCTGAGATATCGAAACTCAAAAATTCGGCCCGAAAAAAAAACGACAGTGGTACCCCTTACGGTTTTTTTTTTCGGGTGAAAAATTAAGTTTCTCCAATCTTCCCAAAACTCTGGATTCTGATAGAGGGCCATGAGACTTAGACCTGAGTTCAAAAATGGAGGCTCTAGCCCCTTCCAGAGCTGAGATATCGAAACTCAAAAATTCGGCCTGAAAAAAAAAAAACGACAGTGGTACCCCTTCCTTTTTTTTTTTTTCGGCGAAAAATTAAGTTTCTCCAATCTTCCCAAAACTCTGGATTCTGATAGAGGGCCATGAGACTTAGATCTGAGTGCAAAAATGGAGGCTCTAGCCCCTTCCAGAGCTGAGACATCGAAACTCAAAAATTCGGCCCGAAAAAAAACGACAGTGGTACCCCTTAGGTTTTTTTTTTTCGGGCGAAAAATTAAGTTTCTCCAATCTTCTCAAAACTCTGGATTCTGATAGAGGGCAATGAGACTTAGACCAGAGTGCAAAAATGGAGGCTCTAGCCCCTTCCAGAGCTGAGATATCAAAACTCAAAAATTCGGCCGGAAAAAAAAACGACAGTGGTACCCCTTACGTTTTTTTTTTTCGGGCGAAAAATTAAGTTTCTCCAATCTTCCCAAAACTCTGGATTCTGATAGAGGGCCATGAGACTTAGACCTGAGTGCAAAAATGGAGGCTCTAGCCCCTTCCAGAGCTGAGATATCGAAACTCAAAAAATCGGCCCGAAAAAAAAACGACAGTGGTACCCCTTACGTTTTTTTTTTTCGGGCGAAAAATTAAGTTTCTCCAATCTTCCCAAAACTCTGGATTCTGATAGAGGGCCATGAGACTTAGACCTGAGTGCAAAAATGGAGGCTCTAGCCCCTTCCAGAGCTGAGATATCGAAACTCAAAAAATCGGCCCGAAAAAAAAACGACAGTGGTACCCCTTACGTTATTTTTTTTTTTGGGCGAAAAATTAAGTTTCTCCAATCTTCCCAAAACTCTGGATTCTGATAGAGGGCCATGAGACTTAGACCTGAGTTCAAAAATGGAGGCTCTAGCCCCTTCCAGAGCTGAGATATCGAAACTCAAAAATTCGGCCCGAAAAAAAAACGACAGTGGTACCCCTTACGTTTTTTTTTTTCGGGCGAAAAATTAAGTTTCTCCAATCTTCCCAAAACTCTGGATTCTGATAGAGGGCCATGAGACTTAGACCTGAGTGCAAAAATGGAGGCTCTAGCCCCTTCCAGAGCTGAGATATCGAAACTCAAAAATTCGGCCCGAAAAAAAAAACGACAGTGGTACCCCTTACGGTTTTTTTTTTCGGGCGAAAAATTAAGTTTCTCCAATCTTCCCAAAACTCTGGATTCTGATAGAGGGCCATGAGACTTAGACCAGAGTGCAAAAATGGAGGCTCTAGCCCCTTCCAGAGCTGAGATATCAAAACTCAAAAATTCGGCCCGAAAAAAAAAACGACAGTGGTACCCCTTACGTTTTTTTTTTTGGGGCGAAAAATTAAGTTTCTCCAATCTTCCCAAAACTCTGGATTCTGATAGAGGGCCATGAGACTTAGACCTGAGTTCAAAAATGGAGGCTCTAGCCCCTTCCAGAGCTGAGATATCGAAACTCAAAAATTCTGCCCGAAAAAAAAACGACAGTGGTACCCCTTACGGTTTTTTTTTTCGGGTGAAAAATTAAGTTTCTCCAATCTTCCCAAAACTCTGGATTCTGATAGAGGGCCATGAGACTTAGACCTGAGTTCAAAAATGGAGGCTCTAGCCCCTTCCAGAGCTGAGATATCGAAACTCAAAAATTCGGCCTGAAAAAAAAAAACGACAGTGGTACCCCTTACGTTTTTTTTTTTCGGCGAAAAATTACGTTTCTCCAATCTTCCCAAAACTCTGGATTCTGATAGAGGGCCATGAGACTTAGATCTGAGTGCAAAAATGGAGGCTCTAGCCCCTTCCAGAGCTGAGACATCGAAACTCAAAAATTCGGCCCGAAAAAAAACGACAGTGGTACCCCTTAGGTTTTTTTTTTCGGGCGAAAAATTAAGTTTCTCCAATCTTCTCAAAACTCTGGATTCTGATAGAGGGCAATGAGACTTAGACCAGAGTGCAAAAATGGAGGCTCTAGCCCCTTCCAGAGCTGAGATATCAAAACTCAAAAATTCGGCCGGAAAAAAAAACGACAGTGGTACCCCTTACGTTTTTTTTTTTTGGGGCGAAAAATTAAGTTTCTCCAATCTTCCCAAAACTCTGGATTCTGATAGAGGGCCATGAGACTTAGACCTGAGTGCAAAAATGGAGGCTCTAGCCCCTTCCAGAGCTGAGATATCGAAACTCAAAAAATCGGCCCGAAAAAAAAAACGACAGTGGTACCCCTTACGTTTTTTTTTTCGGGCGAAAAATTAAGTTTCTCCAATCTTCCCAAAACTCTGGATTCTGATAGAGGGCCATGAGACTTAGACCTGAGTGCAAAACTGGAGGCTCTAGCCCCTTCCAGAGCTGAGATATCGAAACTCAAAAATTCGGCCCGAAAAAAAAAACGACAGTGGTACCCCTTACGGTTTTTTTTTTCGGGCGAAAAATTAAGTTTCTCCAATCTTCCCAAAACTCTGGATTCTGATAGAGGGCCATGAGACTTAGACCAGAGTGCAAAAATGGAGGCTCTAGCCCCTTCCAGAGCTGAGATATCAAAACTCAAAAATTCGGCCCGAAAAAAAAACGACAGTGGTACCCCTTACGTTATTTTTTTTTTTGGGCGAAAAATTAAGTTTCTCCAATCTTCCCAAAACTCTGGATTCTGATAGAGGGCCATGAGACTTAGACCTGAGTTCAAAAATGGAGGCTCTAGCCCCTTCCAGAGCTGAGATATCGAAACTCAAAAATTCGGCCCGAAAAAAAAACGACAGTGGTACCCCTTACGTTTTTTTTTTTCGGGCGAAAAATTAAGTTTCTCCAATCTTCCCAAAACTCTGGATTCTGATAGAGGGCCATGAGACTTAGACCTGAGTGCAAAAATGGAGGCTCTAGCCCCTTCCAGAGCTGAGATATCGAAACTCAAAAATTCGGCCCGAAAAAAAAAACGACAGTGGTACCCCTTACGGTTTTTTTTTTCGGGCGAAAAATTAAGTTTCTCCAATCTTCCCAAAACTCTGGATTCTGATAGAGGGCCATGAGACTTAGACCAGAGTGCAAAAATGGAGGCTCTAGCCCCTTCCAGAGCTGAGATATCAAAACTCAAAAATTCGGCCCGAAAAAAAAAACGACAGTGGTACCCCTTACGTTTTTTTTTTTTGGGGCGAAAAATTAAGTTTCTCCAATCTTCCCAAAACTCTGGATTCTGATAGAGGGCCATGAGACTTAGACCTGAGTTCAAAAATGGAGGCTCTAGCCCCTTCCAGAGCTGAGATATCGAAACTCAAAAATTCTGCCCGAAAAAAAAACGACAGTGGTACCCCTTACGGTTTTTTTTTTCGGGTGAAAAATTAAGTTTCTCCAATCTTCCCAAAACTCTGGATTCTGATAGAGGGCCATGAGACTTAGACCTGAGTTCAAAAATGGAGGCTCTAGCCCCTTCCAGAGCTGAGATATCGAAACTCAAAAATTCGGCCTGAAAAAAAAAAACGACAGTGGTACCCCTTACGTTTTTTTTTTTCGGCGAAAAATTACGTTTCTCCAATCTTCCCAAAACTCTGGATTCTGATAGAGGGCCATGAGACTTAGATCTGAGTGCAAAAATGGAGGCTCTAGCCCCTTCCAGAGCTGAGACATCGAAACTCAAAAATTCGGCCCGAAAAAAAACGACAGTGGTACCCCTTAGGTTTTTTTTTTCGGGCGAAAAATTAAGTTTCTCCAATCTTTTAAAAACTCTGGATTCTGATAGAGGGCAATGAGACTTAGACCAGAGTGCAAAAATGGAGGCTCTAGCCCCTTCCAGAGCTGAGATATCAAAACTCAAAAATTCGGCCGGAAAAAAAAACGACAGTGGTACCCCTTACGTTTTTTTTTTTTGGGGCGAAAAATTAAGTTTCTCCAATCTTCCCAAAACTCTGGATTCTGATAGAGGGCCATGAGACTTAGACCTGAGTGCAAAAATGGAGGCTCTAGCCCCTTCCAGAGCTGAGATATCGAAACTCAAAAAATCGGCCCGAAAAAAAAAACGACAGTGGTACCCCTTACGTTTTTTTTTTCGGGCGAAAAATTAAGTTTCTCCAATCTTCCCAAAACTCTGGATTCTGATAGAGGGCCATGAGACTTAGACCTGAGTGCAAAAATGGAGGCTCTAGCCCCTTCCAGAGCTGAGATATCGAAACTCAAAAATTCGGCCCGAAAAAAAAAACGACAGTGGTACCCCTTACGGTTTTTTTTTTCGGGCGAAAAATTAAGTTTCTCCAATCTTCCCAAAACTCTGGATTCTGATAGAGGGCCATGAGACTTAGACCAGAGTGCAAAAATGGAGGCTCTAGCCCCTTCCAGAGCTGAGATATCAAAACTCAAAAATTCGGCCCGAAAAAAAAACGACAGTGGTACCCCTTACGTTTTTTTTTTTTGGGGCGAAAAATTAAGTTTCTCCAATCTTCCCAAAACTCTGGATTCTGATAGAGGGCCATGAGACTTAGACCTGAGTTCAAAAATGGAGGCTCTAGCCCCTTCCAGAGCTGAGATATCGAAACTCAAAAATTCTGCCCGAAAAAAAAACGACAGTGGTACCCCTTACGGTTTTTTTTTTCGGGTGAAAAATTAAGTTTCTCCAATCTTCCCAAAACTCTGGATTCTGATAGAGGGCCATGAGACTTAGACCTGAGTTCAAAAATGGAGGCTCTAGCCCCTTCCAGAGCTGAGATATCGAAACTCAAAAATTCGGCCTGAAAAAAAAAAACGACAGTGGTACCCCTTACGTTTTTTTTTTCGGCGAAAAATTACGTTTCTCCAATCTTCCCAAAACTCTGGATTCTGATAGAGGGCCATGAGACTTAGATCTGAGTGCAAAAATGGAGGCTCTAGCCCCTTCCAGAGCTGAGACATCGAAACTCAAAAATTCGGCCCGAAAAAAAACGACAGTGGTACCCCTTAGGTTTTTTTTTTCGGGCGAAAAATTAAGTTTCTCCAATCTTCTCAAAACTCTGGATTCTGATAGAGGGCAATGAGACTTAGACCAGAGTGCAAAAATGGAGGCTCTAGCCCCTTCCAGAGCTGAGATATCAAAACTCAAAAATTCGGCCGGAAAAAAAAACGACAGTGGTACCCCTTACGTTTTTTTTTTCGGGCGAAAAATTAAGTTTCTCCAATCTTCCCAAAACTCTGGATTCTGATAGAGGGCCATGAGACTTAGACCTGAGTTCAAAAATGGAGGCTCTAGCCCCTTCCAGAGCTGAGATATCGAAACTCAAAAATTCGGCCTGAAAAAAAAAAACGACAGTGGTACCCCTTACGTTTTTTTTTTCGGCGAAAAATTACGTTTCTCCAATCTTCCCAAAACTCTGGATTCTGATAGAGGGCCATGAGACTTAGATCTGAGTGCAAAAATGGAGGCTCTAGCCCCTTCCAGAGCTGAGACATCGAAACTCAAAAATTCGGCCCGAAAAAAAACGACAGTGGTACCCCTTAGGTTTTTTTTTTCGGGCGAAAAATTAAGTTTCTCCAATCTTCTCAAAACTCTGGATTCTGATAGAGGGCAATGAGACTTAGACCAGAGTGCAAAAATGGAGGCTCTAGCCCCTTCCAGAGCTGAGATATCAAAACTCAAAAATTCGGCCGGAAAAAAAAACGACAGTGGTACCCCTTACGTTTTTTTTTTCGGGCGAAAAATTAAGTTTCTCCAATCTTCCCAAAACTCTGGATTCTGATAGAGGGCCATGAGACTTAGACCTGAGTGCAAAAACGGAGGCTCTAGCCCCTTCCAGAGCTGAGATATCGAAACTCAAAAAAATCGGCCCGAAAAAAAAACGACAGTGGTACCCCTTACGTTTTTTTTTTTCGGGCGAAAAATTAAGTTTCTCCAATCTTCCCAAAACTCTGGATTCTGATAGAGGGCCATGAGACTTAGACCTCAGTGCAAAAATGGAGGCTCTAGCCCCTTCCAGAGCTGAGATATCGAAACTCAAAAATTCGGCCCGAAAAAAAAACGACAGTGGTACCCCTTACGGTTTTTTTTTTCGGGCGAAAAATTAAGTTCCTCCAATCTTCCCAAAACTCTGGATTCTGATAGAGGGCCATGAGACTTAGACCTGAGTGCAAAAATGGAGGCTCTAGCCCCTTCCAGAGCTGAGATATCGAAACTCAAATATTCGGCCCGAAAAAAAACCGACAGTGGTACCCCTTACGGTTTTTTTTTTCGGGCGAAAAATTAAGTTTCTCCAATCTTCCCAAAACTCTGGATTCTGATAGAGGGCCATGAGACTTAGACCTGAGTGCAAAAATGGAGGCTCTAGCCCCTTCCAGAGCTGAGATATCGAAACTCAAAAATTCGGCCCGAAAAAAAACCCGACAGTGGTACCCCTTACGTTTTTTTTTTCGGGCGAAAAATTAAGTTTCTCCAATCTTCCCAAAACTCTGGATTCTGATAGAGGGCCATGAGACTTAGACCAGAGTGCAAAAATGGAGGCTCTAGCCCCTTCCAGAGCTGAGATATCAAAACTCAAAAATTCGGCCCGAAAAAAAAACGACAGTGGTACCCCTTACGTTTTTTTTTTTCGGGCGAAAAATTAAGTTTCTCCAATCTTCCCAAAACTCTGGATTCTGATAGAGGGCCATGAGACTTAGACCTGAGTTCAAAAATGCAGGCTCTAGCCCCTTCCAGAGCTGAGATATCGAAACTCAAAAATTCGGCCCGAAAAAAAAAAACGACAGTGGTACCCCTTACGTTTTTTTTTTTCGGGCGAAAAATTAAGTTTCTCCAATCTTCCCAAAACTCTGGATTCTGATAGAGGGCCATGAGACTTAGACCTGAGTTCAAAAATGGAGGCTCTAGCCCCTTCCAGAGCTGAGATATCAAAACTCAAAAATTCGGCCCGAAAAAAAAAACGACAGTGGTACCCCTTACGTTTTTTTTTTTCGGGCGAAAAATTAAGTTTCTCCAATCTTCCCAAAACTCTGGATTCTGATAGAGGGCCATGAGACTTAGACCAGAGTGCAAAAATGGAGGCTCTAGCCCCTTCCAGAGCTGAGATATCAAAATTCAAAAATTCGGCCCGAAAAAAAAAACGACAGTGGTACCCCTTACGTTTTTTTTTTTTCGGGCGAAAAATTAAGTTTCTCCAATCTTCCCAAAACTCTGGATTCTGATAGAGGGCCATGAGACTTAGACCTGAGTGCAAAAATGGAGGCTCTAGCCCCTTCCAGAGCTGAGATATCGAAACTCAAAAATTCGGCCTGAAAAAAAAAAAACGACAGTGGTACCCTGTTAGGGGTTAACAGTTAAAGGACCCAGAACCAGATATGAAGAATGAAGACCCGGAGTCAGAATTATAAAAAATTAAAGAAAGTTTTACTGAACATAGTTTGCCATTTCATCAGCAGAAGTCAGCTTCAAGACTCACTCAGGAGTTCGTAGGCCGCCACCTTACAGTTACTAAGATCACAGCAGTTATACCATTTCCAAGGTCTAAGCTACGTCATTGCTTACACGTTGAATGATTCTCATTGGCTAAGAAATAGATAAACACAGTAATTTTCCACACATATACAGATAGACGAAACATATCTCCATCGATGAGGCACGTCATGACCTTCCAGGTCACAGATTTGGGTTGCTGGCGCCAGTGTGTCCAGAACAACAACTCATTCAATCTCAATAATGGCAGTGGTTCCTTAACCTGCAACTAAGAAGACTAGCACTAAACTTTAGTCTAACTGGAGTAAGACTTCAACAAAGAAATAGTGCCTTAAACTGTTGGCTTCAATGACCCCTTTATGTTTTAACACTCAAACATAATAAACCAAATCCCTATTTCCCTATTATTTTCACTGTTACTGCATTCACCTAGGACACTAGCAAATAAGAGCTCCTATCAAGGCTGAAGAGAGTCTGAGCGTCTTATTATCAGTTAAGTGAAGTGTACCAAAACATAATGGTAAAACATTCACTTTGTTTGGGAGAAAAACAGATAACATTTGCTTCTCAGAAAGCAAATATAATAGAAAGAATACAGTTTAATATAACAATTAAAGTTCAATAAAGCAATGCTCAATATAGCTTGACCATCGGTACAGAGAAGTATCATATGTGTTGGACATATGTGTTCACGACGCCTTTATGATCCATAAACCTTTCTCCTTAGACCAGAGAAAGAGACAAATGGCCTTGTGCACCTAAAAGAAGCTGGTGACTTGTGCATGTACATCAGCATGCATTTAAGAATATTATTTCACAAGCAAAAGCACAAAGAATAAATGTATATGTCGATAAATGATTAAGTAACAATGAATATACTTAATTATTGATTTTATAAAAGAAATACATAATCATTTAAAATGATATTATGATATATATATTGAAGAGGCAAGGGATTTTGACCACCCCTTCAGTCCCCTTACGTTTTTTTTTTCGGCGAAAAATTAAGTTTGGCCCTCTATCAGAATCCAGAGTTTTGGGAAGATTGGAGAAACTTAATTTTTCGCCCGAAAAAAAAAACCGAAAGGGGTACCACTGTCGTTTTTTTTGGGGTCAATTTTTTGAGTTTCGATATCTCAGCTCTGGAAGTCTCATGGCCCTCTATCAGAATCCAGAGTTTCGAGAAGATCAGAGCAACTCAAAATTTCGACCTGAAAAAAACGACAGTGGTACCCCTCAGGGGTTTAAGTGGGCCGGAACGGTCCGGAACTGCCGGCACCTCAGATAAATTAATAAATAAATAGATTAATTAATCTCAACGAATCTTGCTTCTCATGGTATGGACCAACTTCCCTTCCTCCCCGCTGAACGCAAGCGATAAACACATAAAGTATAATAAACTATATAAAGTATAAACTGTATAAAGTATAAACGCATAAAGTAACTATATGAAGTATTTATACAACGCCTTGTCCATTTGGAGAGGTGTGCGCGGAGCCTCACGCTCCTGCGGACGCGTCGACCTATATACAAGGCTTTACAAATACTTGAAATGTACTCGCGGTGCTTGAGCGCGGTAAAGTTAGTTTTAGGTCCGAAATATTTCGCCTGACATTTGTTTTCCCTATAGCCACTGTTCTAGGGTCTTACAAAGAGATCAATAGCAGGATTAGTTTTAACAAACCATTGTATATCGACATTAATATTCATTCATTAATATTCAAAAATCACCTGCGTGCATTTGCTGCATATTTATGTTTACTCTTAATTTAAAAGGGAGCCTATAACTACACTCTATGATAACTTCACGCGAGGCTTCCGGTTTGCCGTTGTGCTGCAGCTGCTGATATTGCAAACTGTTCATATCATATCATTTAATTTATTCAACACATGTTGGAAGCCCAAATTATTTGTCAATTTACTGCATTTTGCATTATTTAGTTACCATAGCGGCTAATGAATCGGAAGTTTTTTTTGTTTTGTTTTTAAAGGATGATTCGATGCGCCACTAAGTAGGTGGATTACCAATCGAAGGATCCCTTGAGTTACCATGCTCAAGTCTGGACACAGGCCTCATCCATCCTAGGCTATTCGGGTAACTCTAATGAATCGGAAGTGCCGCCCGTATAGACCTTATTCAGAGCAGCGCCATGACAGAAAGTGAGGCTGTGAGGGATAGACTTACCGTGTTTCCAATGGCATCCGCTGTAAAAAGCTGAATAAAGCTCCTAGATTACTAACAATTTTCCACAGCTTACATTGTCGGGGCTTTTTTGTCAACTGAAATTTCTTGGAAGGATATTTTTCCAGTGTTTCATAAGCAGAACAATCCGAAAACACATTAAATAACAGTACAGCCCATTGAAGAGATGCATGTCTATCCCTCACAGCCTCGCTTTCATTCTCACTAAAAATCAAAGATGGCGCTGCCGTGAATAAGGCGTAGAGATACAGTCACAGAAAATAGCCGCATTGCCATGTTGACTTATTGATTTTTGTCTCCATCTAGTGGAGATACACGGCAAGTGCTTCAAATCATAAAAAAAAAACACTAAGATTATATATTGGCTTCTTTAGTGACACAGATACTGTATTTTATATTACTTTTAGCCAAATAAAAACTTGAGCAAAAGTAACACAAACACCTCTGCTATATATGATTTTTCACTTTCATCTACTCCAAGTTCTGTACAGATTTTTTCTTGAAAATTGCTTAACTTATTTTGATGAGTTAATGTAAAAAAAATATATATATATATATATATGTTGTCATAAATTATTGATAATATAATTGTTTACAGTATACTATGTTATGGAATATAATTCCTTCAGGTAATCTCTGACCCAGTGAGTGTCATGTTCTCCATCATCTCAGGATGAAAGCACATTTACTCACTCATGCTCTATAAATCACACCTCACATCAGACTTACTGTATCGAGAGTTTCAACTATGCCAATTAGCGACAATTGGTTTTTGAATAATTAGGCACATCTGAATTAGTTTATTTTAACCGGAAATAATAATATATTGGTAGTTTGGACCATTGACTTAATTTCATAATTTACCCAGTATAAACACTGGCTAATTTGGGCCAACAAATGCATGTGAACTTAAAGTAATTTTAACTAAGACTAGATAGTGTTTTCCTAAGTAATGACTTTCACAAGAACAAGAATATAAGAACAATTCTTAAACAAGAAAAATGTAGGGCGGGGCTTGAGTTTGTCCATGCGGAATTGATTGGCTAGGCCTATTGGTTGATCTCATTTGAGTGACAGGTTGCCCCGCCCTCGCGTCGGTAAACGAAGAGAAGATCTGCAAGAAGAGGGGATTTTTTTTTTTGATTAAAGATTACTCCTGAATTAATATAAAAAAATATTCAATATTCCATAATCCTGACTAAAAGTGTGAATTTGACTCAAGAAATGCAGTTCTTTGATTTGAATAAATAGAACTATAATTTTTCAATTGCGTGCAAAATCACCCTCGGGGCTGATGACACATGTAAATGTAGCTCATAAGTAATATTAATCAAACGCTACACAATCAAGCCACCTGTCAGTCAGATGAATATGCATGACCTGTTTACATAATTTGTATATTAATCTCTCGCCGTCACGGCTTGCGCGCTCCAAATCAGACGCCTCACATCACATACTAAATTCACTACTCTTCAAAATAACACTCCTTGTGAAATTTAATCTGTAGCCTACTAGACAGGGAAATTCAAATGCGCTGCCCTGCGAAAGTAATTTAGATCTTATATTGGAAAATGCAATTATAGGGTGAGCCGGGCCGCATAGTGCTAATGACCTTTATGAATGACGTGTAGATGGAGACATTTCAATTTCAATCCTAAATGGCCACGTCGAAATCTAATGCAAGTCTCTTTCAGTAGGCTACTACGAAACTAGCTTTGAGCGTTTGTATATAGAGCATTTTAATTTCAGAGGAGAGGTAAAAAGGCTTTTTCCTTTTGAAATGCAACTGCTTTGAGGCAATAGGGGATGAATGCGACAACATCGACATCTCAGTTTTGATTACATGAGATATAGCCTCAGTGCGACACAAGCTGTTGCCTGGAGACCGCAGTTTCCTCCTCCGTCATCCCGTCGACTAATCCGTTCGGCGGGACGCGGGTTTACATGTCAGTCTCTGGAGTCAGGACAAGAAACACTTCCTCCTTGGACTCCTCACATGAAAGGCTGAGAGTGATTTGGCTTTGTGAAGGACTAACTAAACTTTAAATAATGTAAAGCAGTGAGAGGAAAAGCCTATTGTGTATCAAAGTAGCATATTCAGGGACATTACTTGGTAGTTGCTGCCATCCAGTGGTCAAGTAATGAATTGCACGTCCTGCTGCCTCTGGTACACTCACATAGGCATTATTATTTATTAGGGTCTTTTTTAGGGTTTAATTACACTGTAAAAAAATATTGTTGGTTTAACTTAAAAAAGTAAGTAACCTGGTTGCCTTAATTTTAAGTTGATTGAACTGGAAAAGGTGAGTTAATACAATGAAGGAGATTAATTTAATCATCAGAAACTCAAATAATAAGTTATCTCAACTAAATAAATTATTTAAGTCGATTTGACAAAAGAAAATATGTTGTGATAACAAATCTTGAAAATATATATATATTTTTTTACAGTAAACATACCGAAAGCAACAAAAACAACAAACATTACTAGTGTGACTCTTGAGACAAAACAATGGCTCTGATTTATTTTAAGATGTGTCAGTGCAAGATATGTTCAGTTAAACAGCTCTAACATGCAGTTTAGTCTGGGAAAACCAGCGGATAGAGGCCAAAAGTTAAGATTTATGTGTTTGAATTGCAAATTTGTCAGTCATGCATTAATGAAACACAAGATTTCTGTAACTGTACTAATAAACTGAGTGCGTTTTAAATTCACCATAACCACCAGGGTTATTACCATAAACCAATCCAATTTGTTTTTAAATTAATCTCCACAGTGTTCGCACTTTATGACAGATTTGTGCTGATTCTAAGCTATTTTAAAACTGCAGTCCGTAACGTTTTGTGTTCAAAATTAACAAAATTGCTATAATGGGCGAGTACATCATGAATCCATTTTCCAAACTGTGTTTAGTGATCGTTGACGATCACACGTTTATCTGATTGGTTACAAGGTCATTTGTGACGTCAGAAACACCAGCGATTTCAAAGCGTGTTTTTGAGACCCGTCTTTGGTTCACTGCAGTTTTAAGGGGAAAATACTCAGCAATGCTGTCGACTTATGACTTTACACATGGTTAAAGCATATTAAAAACACCACATAGACATATAAACAACATTAAATGCTGGATTTTCATCACTGGGGGACTTTAAATAACACAAAACATACTTAAGTATTTAATCTCACTTCATTAACCAATGTCTTTGCCACCGATCTTTGATGACCAAATTCAACCATAAGCAAAAATGACTTTAGTTAAATAATATAACAATTGAAATGTTTTCTTCTCCTGCGTCCTATTCTTCTGTGACCCAGAACAGCAGCACTACTGAAAGCTTTGTGTGAGCGGCGCCCTCTACTGTACATGTGTGAATGTGCATTTCCTTCAGCCTGAAGCTTATTTATTTCACTTTGTCAAAAATATAACATTTTTTGCTACTAAAATGTAACGCAACACATTATTAAATAAAAATAAAACGCAATTAGTTACCTTTTTAGGGAGAAACGCAATATTACAACGTATTAAAAAAGTAAATTTCTCCAAACTTTATCGAAATGGCTGGAAACACATTACAATTCAAATATATAGCTATCTTAGTGGCCGTTTACACATGCGTTTTGGTCGTTCATTTACACGACAACAGTGTTTCAGGGACCTGAAAATGCAAACGGGTTTCAAAGTTTGAAGTTTTTGAATATGATACTGTTATGGTCTTCATGTAAACTACAATAAAAATGTCATTTGTAAAAAAAAAAAAATAGAATTTTTTTTTTTTTTTAAAACATGTCGTCATTCGCATTACATGTTCTGATGTTCACTCTGGTTCAGTCTATAAGCGCGTAGTGATTCTTTACAAAGTGACATCGCCACCTAATGGCGAGGTGGCGTGAATAATACAGCGCTTTTACTTGTTTTCGCTGATCCGTGGGAATAGGGATCGTCTTAATAACGTTGTCCACTGTATAAGAAAAATATCGTGTAAACTTAACATTAAAGAGAAAGTTCACCCACAAAAGAAAACTCTGTCATTTATTCACCCTCAAGTTGTTTCAAACATGTATGAGTTTCTTTCTTTCTGCTAAACACAAAATAATCTATTTTTAAGAATACCGGTCATCACACAGTTACAATTCAATGTAAAAAATACTATGGATGTCAATGGGGGGTATATGTAGAGTGTTGGATATATTTCATGTTTTTTTTTTTTTTTTTGGCATTTTAAAAAAGTCCAATTTGCTCTTTATCAAATGGTGACAGACACCCGCTGATGTAATTGCAGACTTGAACTTCATCTCTAGTGCCGACAGGAGGGTTTTTTTTTTCTTTAAGGTCACCGTGACATTCCTGCGTGTCCTGTATCTACCTCAGCATGAGAACGATTATAACGTAATAGAAGTGAAAAACGCAGGATGTGGGTGTGAGAGATAGAGGGTTTACGGATTAGAGGGGTATTATGTACCGGCTCTAAATGTATGTCTGTAAATGACCTGGCAGAATGTCAGAGTAAGAGAGCAGCCGCTCATGTCTGAAGAAGCACAGAGCTGATATATCTGCCGGCTTTCAGGGCGCTTTTAGTTTAAGACATTCAAATGCAGACACAATCTTTTCTTCATAGACTTCACTTGATGTATTATGTATGATATCATAAAGAGAAAAGTCCAAATAGTTTTGTATTTAAACCTTTGTGAAAAAATACACTTTAGCATACTTTTAAAAATAGTATTAATTACAGAAATAATATACTTTCAAAAGAATATAAGTGTGAATTAATTTTTTTTTTTTAAATCAGACGCTTAACTGTATGTTAAGTGCTTTTTGACCGACATAAGTACCTTTTTATATGTAATTTAATTACTTGTCTTTGAATGAAATATGCACTGTAAAAAATATTGTTGGATTAACTTAAAAAAATAACCTGGTTGCCTTAAAATTGTAAGTTCATTGAACTGGAAAAAGTGAGTTAATACAATGAAGGAGATTGATTTAAGCATCAGAAACTCAAAATATCATGTTATCTGAACTACATAAATGATTTAAGTTGATTTGACAAAAGAGAAAAATGTTGTGATTTACAAATCATGAAAATATATTTTTTTACAGTGTGGTTAAAGTTACTTCATTTATAATAAATATAGTCATTTCCACTGAAACATGTATTTAAATCTATTTGCAATGACAAATTTACAGTAATGAGGTAACACACGGTTATAATTATAATCAAGCGCTTTACAAGTATGTTACTCAACACATCAAAATAAATTCACTTCTTTAAATCTTGGCAAAAGATTAGAACAAATTTACTTTTAATTTGACATTATAAAGTGCACTTTTTAAAAGTCTTAAAGGGTTAGTTCACCCAAAAATGAAAATTCTGTCAGTATTTACTCACCCTCATGTTGTTCCAACCCCGTAAGACCTTCGTTCATCTTCCGAACACAAATTAAGATATTTAAGATATTAAGATCGCTCCTGCATACTAGTCCATAGGCGTCTTGAGGGACTGGCTCTTGCTGTCCCCGAAAAGTCATTAAAGACATCGTTAAAATAGTCCAAGTGACTACAGTGGCTCAATCTTAAGTTTATCAAATGACGAGAACACTTTTGTGCGCAAAAAAACAACAAAAATAACGACTTTATTTCAACGATTCACTTCCTTCTCCATGAGCCTGTAAGTCAGTTAACGTAGTGTGATTGCGTAAAGCTACGTCACACGTAGGCTCACTATTGGCCGACGCTGGTCATGTGTGTGTGATGCGTGTGACGTACAATAACAGAAGCTTACGCTATTAAACTAGTAACCTGACTCGCGCAGAGGGAGAAATAAACGAATAGTTGAAATAAAGTCGTTATTTTTGTTGTTTTTTTGCGCACAAAAGTGTTCTCGTCGTTTGATAAAGTTAAGATTGAGCCCCTGTAGTCACTTGGACTTTTTTTAACGATGTCTTTAATGACTTTTCGAGGACAGCAAGAGCCAGTCCCTCAAGAAGCCTATGGACTAGTATGCAGGAGCGATCTTAATATCTTAAATATCTTAATTTGTGTTCCGAAGATGAACGAAGGTCTTACGGGGTTGGAACAACATGAGGGTGAGTAAATACTGACAGAATTTTCATTTTTGGGTGAACTAACCCTTTAAGTGTGTTAAGAAACAATCACAAAGGTGTGCTCTCTTTAAGTTCACTTAAGTGGCCTTTTATTTTACTAGCATTATATTATCTGCAAGTACAGTTTAAAAAAATATACTTTTAAGAAATAATTAAAGTATTATAGATGCACTTAAACCTTCACCTTCAGTCTTGTCCTTTAAAGGGACAGTCACACTACACTTTCCACGTTCCATTGACTAATATATATATATATATATATCTTCCATTTATACGAGAAGATGTGTGACCAATAGGAGATTGATAAGTCACAACATGAACCCGGAACATTTATTTAAGTTTTTGATCTTTCACAATCTGTATTTGCGTTGCGCTTTACACATAAAAGAGTTCAACAACATAGCTTGATTTATTGCACACTTTTATCATTTTGCAAACAGATCTTCACAGTAACAATGCTTAAGAGATGAAAAGAAAACTGAAGCATTTTTTTCTTTTTTTGCTCCAAAAAAAAAAGCCTCTTGGATCAACGTATTGTATTTATCGTACAGATATTTACAGAAAACATTGAGAGTATTGGGAACGTTTTTGATTCTGTTTGGCTAATAGAAGCCTTGGCCATCCCGTAATTCCTCACGGCCCACAAGAAAAGAAAAGAAAAAAAAACACACCTCTGCGACCAGGCCATGGGCCACTAAAAGGTCAGTTTGTCAATAATCCCAAAACATTCAAGTTTCTTGAGCATTGCACAGGCACTGGGGTTAAACACATAACACAAGTGGCCCCTCTTAAAAGATTCAGCTGTATTGTCAGATTATCAAATCATCTTTATAATGTCTGTCAGGAACAGGGACTTATAAATAATGACCTCAAAGAAACCCCACAAGATTTCCTCACAAATGCACTCTCTCTCAATAAATAGCAATGTGAGCTTTTAACATATACGACACACATGACTGACTAAAAAGGTTTCATTTAGAGATGTCTTTGCCCTACAATGTTATGGCATGAATATGAGTGAATGAATGAGACTGGAAGTGGTGATCACCACTGCTAGAAAGATTAAAGGCACTCTATTGCCTTTGTGGCTGTAGTTTACACGATACAAAATAAGTGAGCACTGAAAACTTGTTTTATACAGAGCAATGCAATAGTAACTTTTCTGTTGAAAATATGTGACTAATGCTGAAAAATAAAATGATCTATCACCATTCCACCACGTCCTAACCACTTTCAAGCAGCAAATAATTTGCTATTCAGGGGATCGGATTCACAAAACATTCTTCTTCACAATTCTGTACTCTCCTCAAAAGGGCTATATGTAAGAATTTTCATGTTTTAATCTCTTTCTTATTGACACTGTGTGAACAGCTTGTAACGCAAATGTATAAAAGAGACCTTCCCTGACTTCCTACGCTGTCTATGAAAGCATTCGGACTTGGGTCGTTTTACCCCGGGAAAATCCAAAGGCTGTGACATTTATATGCTCCCGAGGGCCTCTCTACTGTTCAATAACACGTGAAATTGAAAAATAATTTCTCTGTGAGAATATCGTGCCTTTAATTATGTTCAGTTTCTTGTGTTACGTGTGCACGCGTGCGAGCATGAGCAATACGTTACTGCAGTTCACTTAACGGCCACCGGTGTCGCTCATAACAAGAGTTTGTGAACTCTACATGTGCCGCTTTTCCACTACACAGCACCAGCTCGATTCGACTCGACTCGCCTTTATTTGGTTTTCCACTGTGTAAAAGTTGTACCTGTTCCTGCTTACGGGTACTTTTTTGTATCACCTCCGGCGAGGTTCTGGGCGAGCTAAGGCGAGCTGAGCCAGTACTAAAATGTGACGTGAAAACAATGCCGACTGCTGATTGGTCAGAGAGAATCGTCACCATTCACTGCGTCATCATTGTATGTGCCGTACCCAGAATAACCCCGCCATTTTTAAATAGTTTCGCCTGAGATAGTTTCTAAACTTACTACTATTATTATGTATATCGGAAGAATACGCTGTGGTCAAATGAGGAGGTGCAGACAGACTTTCCTTTGTTTGGTTGCCGATGGGGCAACAAGGAACAAAAGGTGTCGCTATGATGACCGGGTACTATTTGTGGCGGTACTGTCTGCAATGGAAAACGGAGCGAAAAGCGAGGCGAGGCAAGTCGAGCTGGTACTGGTAATGGAAAAGCGCCAATAGAGCCTGTTTTCTTAGAGAGTAGAGAGTATTCTTTGTTTTTTTTAAAGGGATACTCCACTTTCTTTTGGAAATAGGCTCATTTTACCACTCCCCCAGAGTTAAACAGTTGGGTTTTACAGTTTTCGAATCCATTCAGCCGATTTTTCTGATATTTAGAAGAATATCAGTAACCAGACCATTTCTGGTCCCATTGCCTTCCATATTCCATATATTTTTTCCTATTTTGGAAGTCAATGGGACCAGAAACTGTCTGGTTACTGATATTCTTCTAAAGAGAAAACATCTTTTATGTAAAACTCGTCTTATAAATCATTGTAAATAACTTCTTAAAGTTAACTCTTTCTCCACCAGCTTTTTTTTTTTGAAAAAAGTTGCCAGCACACAAATTTTCACAAAAATGTTATGGCCTCCCAGAATATTTTGTTGTATAAATAACTTGAACATGCAATGTATCAAAAGAAAGAACAGAGCCTCTGCTATAAAACAAATATTCTAGCTTCATGCATTAAAAAAAGTTTCAGTTCAGTTTCATGAAAAAAAGTAACCTTTTGAGCAAAAAGCTGAGAAAAATCACGTGTTTTTTTCAAAGATTACATCCAGATGGGATTCAGAACGATGACCAACACAGATGGAGTCCATCAACACCCCAAAAGCTTCACAGTCCTAAAGCTCGTCCTGGGTCGACATTTCATTCATTCAGGCAACAGAAGTTTTGATTGATATGCTGTTTTGATTACCTATGATATCGCTTGTTTCAGCTTCTTCCTCACCTGTGTTTTGATGAGGAGATTCAGTACTTTTTCAGAAGATGTGTAATAGCGCCTCCTACCGTATAACAGTGAAAACACGAAAAAGCCGGAACGTTCAGTCAATGCGATTCACAGGATGCGTTCACTCACGAGAGAGTAGAAATGAGGCAGACGAGAAAATCTCTTTTAAAAATACACGGCACATTAAAAGTTGTCTTTGGTAATAACCGATAAACAATCAGATAACACCAAAGCCTGTGGTTTTCTTAAGGAGGAAAGAAAAAACAAGAAAATAATTGAAAACTTCTAAGACATTTGTAAGAAGTGCAATTCTTAAAAAAATTCCTAAGAAGTATTTCCCTGCCATTGATGAGTGTCCTTGATGTTTTCATTGTTATAAGGTAGCAGTGTTGTAGTCGAGACCACCTCACTCGAGTCCGAGTCGAGTCCGAGACCAGAGACGGTCGAGTCCGAGTCAAGACCGAGACCAGTGAGGGTTGATTACCTAATTTACTTTTATTTACTTAATTTACTTAGAGTTTAAAAAATATGATCAGTTTAGGTTAAAAAGGCCACATAGTAGGTGGTGTTAAAAGAAATTTTATTACAATTTGTCATGCGCAGTTGCGCACTAGAAAATCACCAATCACTGGGCGTGTCAATCAATTTAAAGAAATATTTTATTAACATACATTAATAATCATGAAAAATATTTTTAATTGAACTCGAGTGGACTCGGGAATAATTCCGAGTCCTAAAAAAAAAAAATGTTCGAGTACGAGACAATTCCGAGTCCAAATGGACACGAGTCCATGACAAGACCAAGACCATTAAAATATGGTCTCGAGTACTACAACACTGTAAGCTGGGGTGCGCTGTTATGGATCTTCTCAAATAGTACAGTATCTCTGGATACAAAAACAAGCGAAAGATGAAATTCTACATAAACTAAGTAAAAGTGCCCTTTTCTCAGCTTTTTGTTTGAAATGTGCTGGCTGGCTACTTTTATAGTAAATGCTGACGGGGACCTTGTTTCTTATAAACATTTTTGTGAATCCGACCCCAGAACATTTATAAATTTCCTTTAACCTGCAGTTGAATATTTCTTACTTGGAAAAGTGCAATAGAATGGCTCTTCCAACTTCTAACTTTGTGCAGATAGATATGGGTGTTTAAACACACACGCATGGTGGCACACAGGGAGATGCACACAGTTAATGCTAAACATTCAATTATAAGTTACTAAAATGCATTAACGAGTCAGGTTCTCAAGAAACACTATGTAAAACAATCGCAGAACAGCAAATGCTTGCACTGCGTACCATTACGTCCCTCCCCAATTTTCTTTCTCGGACATCTTTATAGACAATGCAACACCTGCAACCTAACAGGAGAATCAGAGTATATGAATAACCTATATTTGACTATGAATGGAGGAGCGCATAATATAGTTATATGGAGCAGGATTTAGGACCAGTGCTAGTTCGCTAAAAGAAACAGACTCGAAAGAAAAACAAACCAACCAACCAAAATGTCTCGTCACCTGTCGTCTTCTGGTTAGGACAAAAACTGATATTATGGACTTTTTACACATGGTATTTAGATTTGCTTTCGTCGATCTGATCACAAGTGGCCGACAGTAAAAACAAGAGTAAACAAAGTCTAAAACATTGTGAGCTTGCCCACTTTCAACGTTAGTCCAAAACGCATTGGACCAGATTGGTTTCGTAGTGTAAACGTTCATGTAGTCGAATGTGATCGAACAGCCACAAAAGACTGCCTACTCTCCACACATTGACTTAATGCGTAAACTTTACGTAAACGTAAATTTTTAGTTGTATTTGTAGGTGAAAATATGTACTGTAACACGCGCAATGTTGTCTTACCAGTCCCGATTCTTTCCCTGCTCTCCTTTCATGTTTATATCTAAATTGTGCAAGCATATTTCGCAATATTAGAACAAAAGATCATAAAAAGCCTTGCCCATTATAGACCCTCCCTTCAACGGAGACGGATTACAACACCAGGTGTAAACAGGAATGTGTCTCCCTCGTCTACTTGTGATCTGATTGACCAAAACGCATCTTAAAGGGATACTCCACTTTTTTTTTTTTTGGAAATAGGCTCATTTTACAACTCCTCCAGAGTTAAACATTTGAGCTTTACTGTTATTGAATCCATTCAATCGATCTCTGGTTGTGGCGTTACCACTTTTTAGCATAGCTTAGCATACATCATTGAAGTGCACAAGACCATTAGCATTTCTCAAAAAAAAAAAAAAATGACCAAAGAGATATTCGATATTTCGATATTTTTCCTATTTAAAAATGGACTTTTCAAGTTTTAAATAGGAAAAGGCCTAACTTCTAACGTGACCGGGACTAAGTTTGCGTAGTTAAGTTGATGGAAGGTAGCCTATTTTAAGGCGCTGCGTCATATCATTACGCCTGCTTTACTCATAGTACGGCAGTGAAGTGTCTTGATTATTACGCAGGAATGAGAGTATAGTTCTTAGCTGTATCAGCCTAGAAAATCACAACTTTTTAAGTTTCAAATATTGAAAAATTCATCATTTTTTTCGGTCATTTTTTTTGAGAAATGCTAATGGTCTTGTGCACTTCAATGATGTATGCTAAGCTATGCTAAAAGTGGTACCGCCAGAACCGGAGATCGGCTGAATGGATTCAAAAACGGTAAAACAGTTTAACTCTGGTGGAGTTGTAAAGTGAACCCATTTCCAAAAAAAAAAGTGGAGTATCCCTTTAATACCAGGTGTAAACAGGGCTATAGTTAGGACACAGTGTCAGTTCCCCTAGATGTTCGATTGGTTTGTTTCATTCCCTCGAGCCTGTGCCCTACCGCTGAAATCACTCTGCCAGATGAAGCACAAGATAGGTGCAGCGTGAAGTACGACTAGCAACATTATGAACTTCCGCTAGCATAGCATCAGCATGGGGCCTGAGATGGGAAACACTGACTGCGGGAATAGGACACCTGAACAACCAATCAGCGGCATTCTCTCTTTCTCCACGGAGATGTTTAAACATGTGCTTCACCACTGAATAACCTTAAATGAAGCGTGCACTTCACCTCAGAATTTCCCTAAATAATGGGCCGAATGACTGAAGGCTTGATGGCACGATGTGAGATTTAAACGATGGCTTAGATCGGATGGCAGGAAACGATGTGTAATTGTGAACGCACAGAGGAGGATGTGTCTAAGTGTCCTTGCACAGCAGTACTGCACTGCAGCACCGTCATTAAAGCTCGTTTACGTGCCCTTATGTCAAAGACCTAAATGAGCAAAGTAAATAACAGTTGTGTACTTGAATATATAAATCTCTGTTCCAGCTTTGGTCCCTTCGGTAAAGTCTTCTGTACAACTCAAAATGTATTAAATTATAGAAGCAGACT
Source organism: Pimephales promelas (assembly GCF_988280905.1). NCBI lineage: Eukaryota > Metazoa > Chordata > Actinopteri > Cypriniformes > Leuciscidae > Pimephales > Pimephales promelas. The sequence continues at coordinate 10,681,314 of NC_142771.1, read as the reverse complement.
CGTCAAACAAATCAGGATGCAGCAGAGAAGTATGTACTTCAGCTCCGAGCAACAGCCTTGGCCACCCAGAAACCAAAAATCGTTTTAATCCCGGCGTTCCTCTGATAGCAGTGTCTCTGTACATCACGCATCTACACACAGGATAGTTTGACTCCTCAGAGGCATTGGTGGCTAGTAGTGGAATTCACTGAATTCAGGGAGTGACTCGAGCACAAGCCTCGGTGGGGCTCATGATGGGGAACTGAATGACAGGGATAGAGGTTCAGGCCTCACTACCTCCCTCCGTGCGCCTGGTGGTGGTGTGAAGAGGGCTGTCCGTTCAGGTCGTTTTCCACCACTGATGAGAAGCCTTCTTTCTCCACGCAGTCGGCCAGCACCTTGAGCACCAGGCGCAAGCGACGGTCCATGGCCTCCAGGTGGGGCTGAATGAGGATGGGCGCCAGCTGGTCCTGCAGTAGCGATTCCTCCATTAGCGAACTCAGCTGGAACTCCTCTTTAGCCAACAGCTGTAGCCGCAGGTACGTCGACCTCTTCACTCTGTGTGTGTGTGTGAGAGAGAAAGAATAGGTACAACTATGGTGAGGTTACAGCATTCTAATGTGTTCAGTACGTAGAGTACAGAATTGCGGAATCCAGTCAGAAAATACACGCAGAAACTCACATGTCTTTAGCTTCATTTAGCAAATTAAATGTTTCACAGAAATATACACTCACCTAAAGAATTATTAGGAACACCTTTAATTTAATACATTTTTTAAGTTCAATTTCTCAATGCAATTATCTAATCAACCAATCACATGGCAGTTGCTTCAATGCATTTAGGGGTGTGGTCCTGGTCAAGACAATCTCCTGAACTCCAAACTGAATGTCAGAATGGGAAAGAAAGGTGATTTAAGCTATTTTGAGCGTGACATGGTTGTTGGTGCCAGACGGGCCGGTCTGAGTATTTCACAATCTGCTCAGTTACTGGGATTTTCACGCACAACCATTTCTAGGGTTTACAAAGAATGGCGTGAAAAGGGAAAAACATCCAGTATGCGGCAGTCCTGTGTTACAACCGAGGTATGCAGCAAAGCATTTGTGAAGCCACAACACGCACAACCTTGTGGCGAATGGGCTACAACAGCAGAAGACCCCACCGGGTACCACTCATCTCCACTACAAATAAGAAAAAGAGGCTACAATTTGCAAGAGCTCACCAAAATTGGACCGTTGAAGACTGGAAAAATGTTACTTGGTCTGATGAGTCCCGAGATGGTAGAGTCAGAATTTTGCGTAAACAGAATGAGAACATGGATCCATCATGCCTTGTTACCACTGTGCAGGCTGCTGGTGGTGGTGTAATGGTGTGGGGGATGTTTTCTTGGCACACTTTAGGCCCCTTAGTGCCAATTGGTCATCGTTTAAATGCTACAGCCTACCTGAGCATTGTTTCTGACCATGTCCATCCCTTTATGGCCACCATGTCCCCATCCTCTGATGGCTACTTCCAGCAGGATAATGCACCATGTCACAAAGCTTGAATCATTTCAAATTGGTTTCTTGAACATGACAATGAGTTCACTGTACTAAAATGGCCCCCACAGTCATCAGATCTCAACCCAATAGAGCATCTTTGGGATGTGGTGGAACGGGAGCTTCGTGCCCTGGATGTACATCCCACAAATCTCCATCAACTGCAAGATGCTATCCTATCAATATGGGCCAATATTTCTAAAGAATGCTTTCAGCATCTTGTTGAATCAATGCCACGTAGAATTAAGGCAATTCTGAAGGCGAAAGGGGGTCAGACACAGTTTTCCTAATAATCCTTTAGGTGAGTGTATTACTATGGTACAGTAGAATGTACTTCTCAAACTACTACTACAACTATTGCAAAGATGCATTTTTTTATAAGGCCAATAACATCCATCAATAAAAAAAGTAGTGCAGTGTGATGCAAAAACTTGTTCTGTGTGAACGGGGATATTAATTGGAATATTAAACTGAGCCACATGCTCACAGTTTACAAATTGTTATCAACCAAAGTGGTCTATAGCATAACCAGCTTACACAGTAGAAGTATGCAAATTGGTGTGCCATTGTTTTTTTTTGCAACCATTTAGAGATTGTTCTTGCAAGAAAACATCAGCCAAAGGAAATAAATGTAAATGTGCAATAAAGGATATAGCTGCAGTAACAGAGCACAGCAGACAGCAGGATGTGTTTGTGTCAGTGCTATAGTGAATTACTGCACTGCAGTCACTCTCTCGGTTGGGAAGCTATATTGCCTCAATTCAAGAGATGTCTCAAAGAGGAGAAAAACAATCTTACCTGCAGCACTGAGTCAACGGGACCAGGATGGACATTTCATCATGTGAATGCTTTCCAAATCTGAAACAGAAGTCGAATGTCTGGTATTTTATATTTTTAAATGGTGAAGTGACCTTCATTCTTGCGCTTGTGCACTTGTAGTGTACTTCAAATCTACAAAGAAAAAAACACTGTACTTGCAGATAATGTTAGATATATAAAGGCCACGTAAGTTTACATAAAGACAGCACACTTTCATGACTGTTTTACTTTTAAAAATCGCATTTTTTTAGGTGCTGTGTATGTATTTTTTCACTTTTTTTCACTGAAAATTCCATATGTTTGCAGATATTTAGGGAACATGCTAAGTTCACACACTCAAACAATGCTACAGACAGTTATTCAACTTTAAATGTGAGTTTTGTGTCGGGAATGTCTGTTTTATTTTATTTTTATGTGTGACTCCGCCCACTGCCAATTTACCCAATAGTATTTCGACACCTGGGTTGCTACGGTAGTTGGTGGAAAACACAGTAAAAGCCATTGAAGCCAGTAAAGATACTAGGTCACAGATTGCAGATTCTACCCGAGCTAAAAAACCTTGGCATCCATCTAAAAAGCCTTATGATTGGGGCCTTATTAAAACATGGATAAATCAACTCGTCAACTTACTGTACAGTGTAATGCTGCGTTCACACCGAACGCGAATAGCGTGTCAAATTTGCGCCTGACGCGTCTAGTTTGACGCTTGACCACTATGTGTTAATTCGCGTGTCAAGAGTGAAACTGACGCGCGTAAAAAAAAAAAATTTGAAGCGAAATGTACGAATCAAAATCCGTTGGCGGCCATTGTTTTTATGTCGACCGAGCATTCATCAAGAGAGTTACCGCTCTGTATTTACTCTGGAGGGCAGAACAGCGACGTGGGGATCATCGTTGCCGTATATTTGTGTCCACCGGACCCTTCGGAGGTGAACCGTTTGGCGAGTTTCACCATTTGCTCGCTCCAGGAGCTGCGCCTGGATGACGGCTGCTGTCAGCGCCCAGTTTGATGACCTGTTGTCCCGCATCAGAGTGAGGATCACCCTCGCCCTCACCCATCTAATCTAGCTGTCATTTATTTTTGTTTTGATGATAAATCCAAAAGTTGAAAAACCTGTCCTGTGATTATTTTCTCTCTCACGTCCAGACACGAACTTATGCACATGTATGTTGGTTGTCTTTTCATCATAATAATATTTCATATAATCTTGATATGGAATGAATAACATTCAATACAAAATGAACATGTCTCGTATATAGAAATAATGTTTTAAGTGATAAAACATTTGCTTTGTTGTGCATAATCCCACCATGCATTTAGTCATATTACAAAACAATTTATTGAAGCATCCAGATACTTCACCAAGTGAGCAAGCAGCTAGGCTCCTGATTGGTTAACGCGGCGCGAATTCACGCCAAAGTTCAGATTTTTCAACTCGCGTCAAACGCGTGAATGCACAAATAGCACTAACTAAATCATTCGCGCTTAACGCGCCAGACGCTCAATTCGTGCGAAGTTGACACGCGAATGAGGCGTATTCGAATCTTCCGCACCGTGCTCTACACCTCATTCGCGCCGCAGGAAATTTTTACGCGCGTAACGCTTCTTTGCATTGACTTAACATTGAAATCATTCGCGTCCGGTGTGAACGCACCATAAGGCTCGTCACTATTCATTGTCAGTTGTGCTCATTCCTGTTACATATCCGCTATCTGGCAACCTGAGTCTGAGGAGGAGGGAGAAACAACCCTCTCCAATATTTTGAATTTGGACTGCAGTGCCTATTTCAACCACTAGTTGTCAATTTTACATACTGCACCTTTAAAAGTTTGAATTTAAAGTATATTTTAAATTATTTTAATAATCTCCTGTCGCGCTTTAAAGAAGTACACTTATTTTGACGTGTTGACTTGCATACTAAAGAGTGCTTGATTATAATTTTTACTGTAGTGTATTTTCGACAGTTTAAAGTTAATATAGTTTAAATATACTGAATTGCAACCTCATCATTAAAAATGTGTAATTACATAAATGTTTATACATGATATACAAGTTTCCATTAAAATGACATTCAAGTACATTTTAGTTCACCATAAATGCTTGTCAGTATCTGTAACCATATTCAAAAGACAATAGAAGTAATTATGAGTTATGTAAAGATGTAATTATGTACTACTTAGTGGGCTACAAAAAAAAAAAAAATCAAACTATTGCAATTATTATGCAATTAAGTTTACAAAAACATTCCATTCAGTGAATAAATTCTAAGTTTAAGAAGAACTGGGAGATTTGTTTATTTTGTACCCCCTATAGTCAATAATTGTATCCCTTAAAATTCATCTTTGATCACCAAAGCTTGAACATAACTCTGTGGCTTGTTTCAGCAACAATGCAGAGAATAAAAAAAAAAACAGAATGTCAGTTTAATCAAAATCCTTTATCTGTTTGAGCACCTGTGTGACTTCATACACACACACCCTAAGACACGACACCATAAAAATCGGACCTTCCAATCCACATCTATATATTCACAAGCTCTTAAGATAGAAACACGCTGTTTCCATGGTTTCAGTATAAAAAAGGAAGTGCCACTGTGTGGAGTCATGATGAGCGAGGTGTGAAGGACGTTACACATTAATAAAGGCGGCTTACCCTCTGCCGTTGTCCAAATGAATAATGAAAGTCTCATTTCCAAACTTCTCAAAAGTCTCGTAATGGTGACGATCCATGTTGCCTGTTGAATTTAAAAATGGAGAGAGTGAAATCAGGGAGGACTGACATGGGATGTAGAACCTGAAATAATTGAATGTTCATTACTGATAAAAGGAAGTCCATCGCACTTTTAAGTTATCTCTATAGAGCACACTATTATCAACATGATCACATTTACTGCATGCGGTGTTGTAAATCTCAATGATTTACATTACAAGCTATCATTTCATCTTACTTTTTGGTCACATAAATATCAGTATCTGGACCAAATTGCATATTTTTGCTTAGTTTGGGCCTTGTTTTTCCTCCTTAAATGTGAGCTTTATATTGTCACTATATCATACTATATGAGCCATAAAAGGCTGATGTCAAATAAAATATTGAATACAACCCATAATGCGCTATCTAAGGGGTTAAATCATAACGTCCAGATTTACAGTTGATCATTTTAGTTGTCTGAATGACTAATAAGTAAACACTTGAATCAGTTTCTATGGGTGCGTTTCGTCACAGTGTCTGGTTTGTGTTTCCCTGGTTCACCACTAGAGGTCCTCTTCCCCACATTAGAAACTGCATTTCCCACAATCCTTGTCTGCTCTCATCACAGTTCATTGTTGATTGTTAGTTTTGTGTGTATAAATACCCTGCCTGTTTAGTGTTTGTCATGGGATCCTTGTTTAAATGGAGATCTGTTCCAATCTGTTTGTTTTGGACTGCCCTCACATGGATTTTGACCTTTTGCCAATCTGGATTTATGGTCACGGATTACCCAATACAACTCCTCTTGTATCTTACCTGTTTGTGTGTACGTATCGTGACACAAGCTCCCTATATTCCTGAATCATTATTTCGTGTATAATAGAGTAAGGACCCTGGTTCACTACACTGGGACAGTGATTATTAAATTTCCGGCGACATGACTATATACAATGTTGTAAAACCTATATATTTTTGATATTATCTGTTATGCTGTTTAATAAACACATTGTTTTGTTACATATCCTTATAACATTTCAGCCGAATATTCATTATAAATGTTGACTAGATGTGTTCACAACCTGTCTAGCGATGTGTTTATGCTGACATATAATAATAATAAAAAAAAAAATCTTTTCAAATCTTCTATTGCGCATCATTTTTGTGATTGTGACAGCCCTTAAAATGGCTGACACCCTGATCAGTGCCCTGATCAGACTACTGAACTAGTGAGCTGATTGAGACACACCCAGTGTATTTATCCACACACAACCAGGGCTGAATGAATTTGTTCACACAATATCCCCACAGAAAAGCAGCATGGACTTATGATGAACAGGGGAAGTCCCACCAAAACAGCCTCGCTGAAGACGACTCTAAACCTCAGATGACGCACCCAGAGACCACCCACAGTCTGATCACTACTGGAACCTTTACATCCCACAATTCTGACTTCATATCTAGCATTCGGGACTTTATTTCTCAAAACACAAGGACACTTTAACATAAAGTGTAAACCTAAAGTCACACTGAAAGATACTCTATAAAGTTACGACTGTGAGATGCAGAGTAATATTAATGAATAAAATGTACTTGCTTAATATTAAGGTTATGTTTAGGGTAAGTTGTATGTTATTTTTTCAAAATTTACAACAAAGATGTAACTTTACTTGACTGTATCTCAAAATTGTAAATATCATTTTAGAGACATTGTTTTATAAATGTGTGACTTCACATCTTACAATCTGACTTTATATACACTTATATACTTTTTTTTTATCTTGTAAGGTGACTATATCTCACAATGTGACTTTTTCAATTTCATAGTGACTGTATATCACTCAAATGTGATTTGTTTTCGCAGTGTGACTTTATCGCAAAATGTGACTTTATTTAAAAATAAATCTCACTGTGTACATTTTTTTTATTTTGCAATGTGACTTCATATCTCATAAAGCAACTTAATATCTGGTAAATGTATTTTTTTATCTTGAGACATGACTTTATAAATCTAGCAATGTGACTGCACTTCCAAAATGTATTTTTTTTTTTAAATCTCACAATGGGACTTTTTTATCATACAGTTTGACTTTGTGTGTTTTTAACTGTGACTTAACAAAAAAAAATAAAATAAAACAAAATTGCCGTACAAATTTTAAGTACAATCAACATGGACGTTTCAGTCATTTCAACTTCAATTACATTAAACTGACTTGAATATTGTATAACTTTTTGATTGGATAAAGCAATGTAAAAACACATGTTGTCATAACTTATTGATCATATAATTTTCCTCCAGTACAAGCACAATTCCCTATTTATTTACATTTACACTAAGGCAGAAAATTAGTCTTTCATAAAGTTCATAGACCATATTAAAGAAGTAGTTCACTTTAAAAAAACAAACAAAAAAAAAAACAACTTTTACTGATAATTTACTCACCCCCATGTCATCCGAGATGTCCATGTCTCTCTTTCTTCAGTCGAAAAGAAATTAAGGTTTTTGATGAAAACATTCCAGGATTTTCTCCATATAACGCTCTTTACTGGTAACCAAATGGGTAACTCGTTCATTAAAATGAACAAATCTTTTTCCGAGTCAATTCGTTCATTTCGTTCGTTGAATGAACCAAATGACACAAAAAAGATTTGTTCATTTTGATGAACGTGTTCGAACATGAGAGTCTCGAATGCTCATCACAGAACAGAGCAAGGCACCAATTTGAGCTTTTAAATCTTAAACTTTGTTATTTACTTATTAAATGAGCGATCGTTTCGCTTAATAAGACCCTTATTCATCGTCTGGAATTATTTAAAACCCTTTGAACTGAAAGTGTCTTTTGGACCTTGAACCATTTGGTTCCCAGTAAAGTCCATTATATGGAGAAAAATCCTGGAATGTTTTCATCAAAAACCTTAATTACTTTTCAACTGAAGAAAGAAAGACATGGACATCTTGGATGACATGGGGGTGAGTAAATTATCAGAAAAAGTTTTTCCAAAAGTGAACTACTCCTTTAAGCAATGTGATTGGCTGATTATTACACAACTTGGAGACAAAATGAACAGGTTATTATTTGGGGCATGTTGTCACAAAAGGTGTCTCTTTTTCCTGCATGGAAGTCAATTCAAATTGATCCAAGACTTTATGAGTCTATACAAAAATATTCAATTCAAAACTGCAACACTCACCCATTAGAAAGTCAAAGATAGTCATGTCCATGATTTCCAGAAGTCGTGTGCCTTGGTCATACGGAGGAGTCTGTTTGACTTCATCACAATAATCCGGATCCACTTCCCACCTTACAACAGAGAAAACCTCTAAGAAACCCACTTCACCTTTAAATTTGATCTGCATTTTGCCCCTTCTCGTAAAATAACCCGACTGGAGTACAACTTCCATCTCAAACAGGATGGCCCATTGTTTTACTGCACAGATAGGATTTCTCAGAGAGTAAGTGAGTCTTTTTTGCTGATAAAGCCAGACTGTAGTTTAATGAAGATATGGGGTGGTGCGTGGAGACCTGAGATAAAGCGGAGAAAAAGAGCTTACTCGGCTTTCTTGCGTTTGTGGTAGGAACGGCGCCAGGGGTTCCTCCAGGTCTTGCGCTTAGCCAGTGCCAAGTCAGGAAGAAATGCGGCCAGGGAGCCCTCGATCTGGTCGGGCTTCCCACACAGGGCATGTTCTGTGGAGCAGTAGTACGAGCACTCGCCGTAGAAGCAGATGTTGTTCGCTGCAGAGGTGAGGAACAAAAGGGTCTTAGGAAAGAGAAAAAAACCTTCTTGGGGTCTCAAAAGTGAGGGAAAGTCCCTCTGGTGTAAGATGGGGTTAAGTGTCTTCAATGGTAATAGCTTATTGACTGCTCATTACGGGGTTTGAACTTACACGTTTTTCGGACTCCCCAGATATTTAACTCAAGTTTTATATATAATGTGAAGCAGCTGTTTCTCACTGATGCATTGATTTGTAATGCATAAATAATCTTATCTTTTAGGCTATGTTTACACGGAAACGATTTTCCGTGAAGAGAAAACGCAAAAGTGGCGTTGCATCATCACTTTTTATTCTGCGTTTAGACGAGCGTTTTGTGTGTGAAATCCGCGTGCAAATGGTGACGCAAAAGTGTTTGAAATTCAATGTAGTATGCACTTCAGGTGGCTAGGAGTGCATACTAGAACAACATCAAGTCTACGCGCCTGCGTACAACCTTCACTGTCAAGCAAACTTTTGCGTTTTTAACGTTTACACGGGAGCGCAGCGGTGGAGCATTTTTAAGATTTCCACTCTGGAGGGTGGTTTCACTTATTTGCGTTTTTAATCCTCAAAAACGCTGTCGCCGTGTAAACGAAAGGCACATCCGATAAAATATTTTTACGTTTTCACCCGCGAGCGTTCTCGTGTAAACAGGCCCTGAGATTGCATCCAGTTGCGAAAAAACATAAACAAAGAAAATAATCTAGTTGGCCTAATTCATGTTTCAAATCATCAATATTAACCATTCATTGATTTCGTAGGAAAATAACTATATCTTTCTTTATACATTCTGCATGTCCGTGATATATGATCACTTGCCACGTATGTTAGTAATGTGGCAAACTGATAAACACAGACTCAAAACAGTACATGTACTCTCGGTAACACTTTTCAGTGTCACACATGTTGTTTACATTTTTACATTTTACATTTATTAATTTAGCTGACACTTTTGTCCAAAGCAACTTACAAATGCTATATATGTCAGAGGTCGCACAGTGAGTTTTACGTCTTTGTAAACTAAAGTTGTATATGTTTTATGAAGGATTGTTCCTGTGCACCAATGCAACCATTGTAGAGGTGGGGGGGAGGGTGCTACCACTAGAATCCGAAAATTCTCGGGACAGCAGCATTTGTCTAAAAAACAATCTTTAGTTCACTTTTGAAAAAAAACTTTTGCTGATAATTTACTCACCCCCATGTCATCCAAGATGTCCATGTCTTTCTTTCCTCAGTCGAAAAGAAATTAAGGTTTTTGATGAAAACGTTCCAGGATTTTTCTCCATATAATGGACTTCAATGGGAACCGGACAGTCCAAGGTCGAAAAGACAGTTAATAACAGTTTCAGATGCAGCTTCAAATGTCTTTAAACGACACCAGACGATGAATAAGGGTCTTATCCTGCGAAACGATCGGTTATTTTAAAACTTATTCCAAAAATGTAACTTTTCTAAGGACAAATGCTAGCCTTGCTCTATTCTGTGAGGCGCGTTTGTAACGTCACGTATTACGCAATTACGTTCAAAAGGTCACGGGCGACGTAGCCGGAAGTACAGAGTCAGAGTGTTTACAAGTTAAACGCATAGGTTGAACGTGCAAACTAACTCAAACGCCGTTTACAAAAAAGTTATTAAAAGGTAAAACAACGATGTCGGACTATTTTGATTCTGTACTTCCGGCTACGTCGCCCGTGACCTTTTGAACGTAATTACGTATTACGTGACGTTACAAACGCGCCTCACAGAATAGAGCAAGCCTAGCATTTGTCCTTAGAAAAGTTACATTTTTGGAATAAGCTTTGAAATAACCGATCGTTTCACATGATAAGACCCTTATTCATCGTCTGGTGTCGTTTAAAGACATTTGAAGCTGCATCTGAGGTCGTCTTTTCGACCTTGTACCGTTTGGTTTCCATTGAAATGCATTATATGGAGAAAAATCCTGGAATGTTTTCATCAAAAACCTTCATTTCTTTTCGACTGAGGAAAGAAAGACATGGACATCTTGGATGACATGGGGGTGAGTAAATTATCAGCAAAAGTTTTTTCAAAAGGGAACTTATCTTTTAACCATTCTATTTCATCAAAAATGATCTTAAAACAGGGCTTTAATTGTAAAATACCGAACTTGCCCTTTAAATCAACATTTTTTTTTTGTTTTAAAAGATATTTGCCAACCAATATTTTCAAACATGTTCAATTTCATACATTTTGCCCTTGCTTTGTAAAGTATTTCTCTCTGTTTAAATATGTACTCAACCCAACCTTACACATTAATACTGGAAAACGAGCCTCTTTGGTGTAAAAACACATTAAGTCATTTAAATGATGACCATTCACCCTAAATAAGGACTCCCCTCCCTATAAAAGCCAATTTAAGCCAGTTTAGATGAACTCTTTCTTCAAGTTGACTTGTTTGAGACACATCCTGCTCTGTATTTTTGCTTCACTCCATGTTTCTTAATCAGTCTTATATATAAATAACGGAAAGCAGACGCCCTAAGTAATAGCCACATAAACATATCTAGCGTGGTAGGAAAACACATGCATTTGTATAGCATCATACCCTAAACACATTTGAAAGCAACTATGACAATTTTTGTTTGTAGTGATAATCCAGTTTGTAGAGCATGTTTTTGAAATAGGTGACTTCTCCAGATGTGCCTTTATGCGATGAAGGATGTCAGTGATCTGAAACGCTCGGATTCACCAAGGGCTCATTAAACGCTGCTGTTTAGCCAATGATGAATCATTGTGTATAACGCCTTTTTCAAATGTTTCCTGACACGGCTCCCCGGGGGAAGAGGAGCCCTTTCACTCCTTCCCACAAAAACACATTTGTCATGAAAAGTGGAGGCAGAATGCTAATGATAGCCCCGCAGAGAAAGAATATGGCCAATCTGTGAGCCTCATCCGAACACTTACATCATCTAAATGTCGGTAATTTAGTTGCCAAACTTGCTTGTTACTCCCCAATTAAAGGCTGCAATTAGCCTAGCATCTTGGCTAGGGGTTGCTAATAGTTATTTGTGATGGATTTAAGCTGAATATGCAGTTGTAATGCTAACGTTGACGCTAGCACGAATGATAAACACTTCAACTCAACATAGGCATCTGGAAGTTTGTCATAAAACAGGCTTACTTCGTGCTCAGAAGTGCGAATTGTTTTGAGGATTTGGCAGGGAATTGCATACTTTTAGCATGATGCGGTTTCTGACGCTTTGCTGAACTCTATATGCGTGAGAAGCCAACAATCAGGAGGGGGGAAGGAGTGTGGCGTGATGGGATAGAAGAAAAGGGCACGCGGAAGCCACTCATACCTGGGGAAACGAAGAATGTCCGCCAGAGCTTTTTGTCACGGGTCACGTCTCGGATCTCCCGTGTCATGTTCACCAACCTGCCGGCCACCGGGGGAACTCTCCTGAAATCCAGGATTCTGTGCGCCACAAACAAACAACAGTGTCAATTATTCATTTGCAATGCATTATCAGATGCAACACCTGTGGTGTTTCTTCATCCAGACGTTTGGCTGCTTTGACACCAGACATTCAATCTTCTGCCGCATTCAATAATGAGGAAGCAAACAATAAAAATTGCAGAAAATCCACAGAATAAAGCAATTTCTAAAGTGGCTGGATAACGATTTTTTCTTTAAGGTGCTACTGCTAAGCAACTGAGCCCACTCTTTACTCACTGGCTTTATGACACCTCTGTGATTGTTCTTTATTAGCTCTTTAAAGACTTTCATTGGCGTTTTAGCATCTGGCCACAGACCGCAGGATATAAAATGGCCTCCACTTTCTCACTCGTTTCGTCTTTCTTGTGTACTTGTCTTGGGCAAAAGTCAGAACTGGCTCCTTTTCAATTATTTCAGAATGTGAATTTTGAATTAAATCAGCCACACGCCCCACACAAAGTCTACGTGTAATTATACAGTGGGATGAGGAATTCTATTTAAATAAATTCAACAGAGGAATTTCATTAACTTCACACAAGATTTGTAGTAAAACACAACCTTAGATTATTCATTTTTATAATGATATGTTCTTTGTATCTCTTAACACCTAGAATATTTTTTTCTTCAACTGATCGACAGATTTAGATAAAAGAAATGGAAAAAAACAGACAAAAAAAAAACGCATTCTAAGTATTTAAAAAAATTAAGTTATGAAATGCAAATATAAATGTAAACATATATATATATATATTAATCGCGATTAATCGCATCCAAAGTTTGTGTTTACATAATACATGTGATTGCAGTGTGTATAATTATTTTGTATATATATATATATATATATATATATAAATACACACACATGCATGTATATTAGGGGTGGCACGGTACATGAAAAAACACCCGAACCGTTCGGTTCGCTTGTCTCGGTTCGGAGCGCGTGTGCGTCTCACGGTTCGACGCATGCGCAATGTAACCTCGTGCCCGTATGTGACGTGTGTTTTCTTTTCGCGCGACATAAACTTGTTCGACTTGGACCGGCGCTGCAGAGAGCGATCGGTGAATAACATCAATCTAGCGCGAGTCGGCTCCGTATGCATTCATCACTTTCGCGGTATTTGATGTCATTACCGATCGCTCTGTCTGTGCAGCGCCGGTTCAAGTTAATAAACAAGCCAGTAAAAGTGGAGTATGGAGCGCTGCAGGTCACGGCACGCGGAGAAATGGCAAGTGGGAGAGATGAGGGAGTTGGAGGATGCGCCAGCGTCGTATAAGTCTATGGTATAAGTCCGGTGTGTGGGAACATTTTGGATTTCATGTTATGATATTTTAATTTAACTACAGTGGCACTTTATGTATAGATAAGAGCTTCAGTCATACGTTTCCAAACCCAAAAAAGTGGAAAAAAGTACCCTCACATTTTGGGAATAGAAGCATTGTTGATACTGTTTTTGTTTTGAGGTTGAATTTCAATTTCACTTTATGTTTATGGCCTTTGCTATTGCTATAGCTTAATTATCTATAGGCAATGAGGTTTCATGTATATTGACATTTAAAAGACAGTGTTTTAAGAGTTCCTCTCTTTTTCTTTTAAAAGATAGAATTTTGAAGTTAGCAGTTGATACATGAAAGTTAATTTTTTTGTGTAAATAAGATTTATGTGATAAAAATGCACAAGTTCTTGTAGAGATAGTGATACACATTCTCCTTTTTTTGCCAAATAAACAAAAAGCATGTCAATTTCTTCTCTCTTGCTGTATCTAAATCTCACCTAGCTTTCCTCTGAGATAGTCCCAAAATGTGCTAAAAGTCAAAGAGTCAAATTCAGTTTGTGCATGATTGCATGAATATAATATATATATTTTTTAATACTGTATCCTAAAGTGTGGATAATTATATATATCACATGCTGAAGTACATTTCTGGAGTGTTAAAGATTAAAAGAAAAATAACAAGAACCGTACAGAACCGAAAACCGTGACCCTAAAACCGTGATACAAACCGAACCGTGGGTTTTGTGAACCGTGCCACCCCTAATGTATATTTAAGATTTTTTATTTATATATAAAATATTTAGATTTATATATAATATAAATTGTATCTAAATCTATATACAGTATATACATGAAAATATTTCTTAAATATATACAAACATGTGTGCGTATTTATATAAAATAATTATACACAGTGCACCCACATATATTATGTAAACACAAACTTTTATTTTGCATGCGATTAATCATTTGACAGCCCTAATATATATATATATATATATATACACAGTACACACACACACACAGTTGCAATCAACTTATCAAATTATTCAACCCTCTTGACCTGCAAGACATTTTGCTGCAAAGAACAAAATGTTACGTAAACAATTCAATAAAGGCATCAGTAAACTATTATAAAAAAATTATTAATACTCATTTGAGAGATTCTGAGAACATAAAGTTGATCAAATTAGCTCTAAACAATCATGTTCAAAATTATTCAACCCCCCCCAAAAGTCAAACTTTGTGCAGAATCTTTTATTCTTTATAATGTCCGAGAAACACTGCAAGTGTTTAGAAGCTTCAGTCTCCTCTCTACTGCAATTCCTCACTTTAAAAAGCAGATCACTGACAATCTTAGGTTTTCACAATACCACTGCTTGCTTCATACAGTATTTCCACCAAATATTTTCCATGAGATGTAAACCTGAAGACTGTACAGGCCACTCAAAAACGTTCTTCGACAGATCCCTGAAAAAAGACATCAGGAAAGTCCATTGATCATCAAGCTTCAGTCTCTGCATCACAATCTTTGCCAAAATGGCTTGATACTTCAAAGAATGTGTGATGTCCTTTATACAGTCAAGATTTCCACTTCCTGCGACAACAAAGCACCCAACAGCATGACTGGAGCACCTCCGTGTTTGACCATGAAGATTGTTTGACCATACCTTTTGGATACCGCTGATCCATGGGTCCTAAAAAGGTCCAGTTTGGTTACATTACTCCATAAAACATTCTTCCAGAACCCCACAGGTCTATCCAAATGACTTTGAGTATAGCTTGTCTAGTGTTCTTCTTTATACTTTGTTTTTTTCCTCATCTTGCAGATCTTTGGCAGTCATTTTTAGTTATTTTTTTCTCAGTTGCTCTGATCAAATATTGTATTCCCCTTAATTATACTGCGCTTTTTCTTCAACACCCTCAAATGTTTTCTGATAAAATAAGTTTGAAACTTATGAATAAGGCTGCCCGCTGTGTCTCTACAAACTTTCAGTGTTTTGGAAATCTTCTTCAAGCCATATAGACTTCTTGATGTAATAAAACAGTTTGCTCCCTATAGCTTTTATGAGAACCCTTTAAACTTGGCCATGTTTGCAACTCAACTTTAGCACTTGCAAGGGCTAAATGTGTAACAGCACATGCTGATTCAGCTTTATTATAGAGTTTCCAAAGGCTTTGCACCATAGCATACAAATATGTGACTTAAAAACAGATTTATTTTTCTATTTTAAAACTCTGTATCTTTAGAAAAGCCTATATTTTTAATTACTATAGTCTCCGAGGGGCTTGAATTATTTAAATTGCAACTATATATGTGTATATATATTCGTACATATATATATATATATATATATATATATATATATATATATATATATATATATCTTAAATATATACAAACATGTGTGTGTATTTAAATAAAATAATTATACACAGTATATATATACACACACTGTAAAAAATTGTTGGTTTAACTTAAAAAATTAAGTAACCTGGAGTTAATACAATGAAGGAAATTGATTTAATCACCAGAAACTCAAAATGTTATGTTATCTGAACTACATAAATTATTTAAGTTGATTTGACAAAAGAAAAAAAATGTTGTGATTACAAATCATGAAAAAATATTTTTTACAGATAATAAATATTTTAATTTGTATTTAATTTATTTATTAAATTGGATTTTAATTACAAACCTGCATCTTGTTTTGCTTTTTCCAACTAATTATAGATATTTCCCAAAATTAAGGTCAATAATGTAAAAACAACCCCTACCAAAAATACAAAAACACATTTTTTGCCATACAACGTCAAAAGTAAAATAAAAATATTAATGAAAGTTAACTTAATAAATATAAATATAAAGCATTTAACACCTCACCATGGTCAACAAACTAATATTAATTTAATGAACACACTAAATACAAATGTCTACAAGACGTTTGATTATTAATACAGTATTATATAATGTTTCTGGAAATATACTCCATATGTTGCGTGTATAACGATATGTTTAGAAGTAATTCAATAAAACATATTACTAATAACACAGAAGAGTTTCAGTTTAACTTTACTGTATTCAAACTCGAATCACATTATAAAGGTTATGGTGTTTGGTTTTTCCTGTTTGCCTGTCTGTGTTCCCTATTAGTTTCCATAGTTCCTAATTACACACCCGTTTCTGTTTAGTTCTTATGAGTCCTTAGTTTCCTCAGTTGTGTTCCGTGTCGTCTTAGTATTATGTTATTCAGTGAAGATTGTTATTAGAAAACTGCCTATTTTGTCTTAGTGTGCTCATTACAGCCACACAGTGTGACATACAGTTTAAATCTGCACCACGTTTGCATTTCGATTCAAATAGAGGTATTTTAGAGGAATTGTAATGTAAAAGTCTTTCAGAATTCAATTCTGACTGGTGCACAATCCAGGTGGAGGGTTCATTCAGTCTTTGTCTGTGTGTGCAGTGGGCCGTTTCGGAGAAATGCTCACATCGTGCTTTCAACATTCAACCTCCAACGACGCATACGCTCCCGGCCCCTGAGAGACAGAAACCCAAGCCTTTGAGATGAAACCACTCAGGGGTCGCAAGTTGCAAAAGCAACTCTGGACGCAGGCGACAAAGAGCCCAGTGTGGAAACGCTGCATTCTAGAAACACACATTTGTGGAAATAAGTTATAACAGCGAGGAACCGCCGTTGGAAGTGGTTTACGTACTGTAAACGTACTGCAGTAGCACGTTTCCAGTCAGATTCAATTATGCTCTCACGCTAATGGAATATCAATATAATAATTCACTGGCAAGCATCCTCTCAGCGTTATCACTCAGCTGACAATAAATTGGCATATCGTACTGCGCTTTTTAAATAAAATCAAAAACGCCTAAATAAAAACCATGGACATGACAGCAACAACGTTCTGGAGGAAATCAAGTGAGTCTCGCAAGCTCAATTAGCTCTGTGACTCCACAAAGCCTTCCTCTGTGGGGCTTCTTGTTAAAATCAGCAGGGAGTTTTCTTCTGACTTCTGCCTGCACTCGCATGCACCTTGTTACTCTCGGTGTAACCCGTAAGGTGTATCGACTCTGTAGCACTAAGTGCTTTTCAGGCCGTAGTCCAAAAGTCTTGAGTGACATGCGCAGAGTGGCGGGAATATAATAAGAGTTGGTTTGGCTTTCTGACATCACAACAGTGTGAGCGATCTTGTGCGTAAATGTGAGATGTTTGTGCGTGTGTGTGTGTGTGGTTTTGGTTTCTTTTCCCTCTGCTCACGTCCATTCCAGAGCAGTATCGGAGTCCTACAGGTGTTTTCGTTGAAATAAGTGGGTGAAAGCCAAACTGAAGGTCTATGTGAGGGAAATTTACTCTTGAAGGCTATTTGGGTGAATGGGGAACCGTCAAAATGAATTTACAACATAACATCAAAGTATTTCTTTCAAATAAGTAATGGTGTTTTCTTCTTAACATTTCTATTTATTTATTTACTAAAAAACACAGTGCTGCAGCGGAATTCAGATGTGCTCAGTATTTATATAAGAAAATAACATAATATTGGTGCTTCTTCTGGAATTTATCAGCATGTGTTGCTTTTGATGTTGGTTGTGCATGAGAATAATAATAATAAATATAGCTGCAGGCAGCAATTAAGGGGCCAAGCAAATACTGATAATATGATTTAACTATGTAACACTTTTGATCAATAGTTGGCGCTGTTACCAAATTGATGTTGGTTGATGTCAATGTACACTCTCAGAAAAAAGGTGCAAAAGCTGTCACTGGGGCTGTACCTTTTCAAAAGGTAAACTTTTGTCCATTTTAGGTGCTAATATTACATTTTAGGTGCTAATATTACATGTTAAGCGTTAATATGTACATTTTAGGTGCTAATAAGTACATTTTAGGTGCTAATATGTACATTTCATGAGCTAATATGTCAATTTTAGGTCCTAATATGTCCATTTTAGGTGTTAATATGTACATTTTAGGTGTTAATATGTAACTTTTAGGTGTTAATATGTACATTTTAGGTATTAATATGTACATTTAAGGTGCTAATATGTACATTTTAGGTGCTAATAAGTACATTTTAGGTGTTAATATGTATATTTTAGGCGCTAATATGTACATTTCATGAGCTAATATGTCCATTTTAGGTCCTAATATGTCCAATTTAGGTGATAATATGTACATTTTAGGTACTACTATGTACATTTTAGGTGCTAATATGTCCATTTTAGGTGTTAATATGTACATTTTAGGTACTAATATGTTCATTTTAGGTGTTAATATGTACATTTAGGTACTAATATGTACATTTAAGGTCCTAATATGTCCATTTTAGGTGTTAATATGTACATTTTAGGTACTAATTTGCCCATTTTAGATGCTAATATGTAAATTTTAGGTGCTAATATGTCAATTTTAGGTGTTAATATGTACATTTTAAGTACTAATATGTACATTTTAGGTGTTAATATGTACATTTTAGGTGCTAATATGTACCACTAAGGTACCGATATGCAGCCTTTGGGTACTAAAGTGTACCTTTTTTTTTTGAAAAGCTACAGCCCCAGTGACAGCTTTTGTACCTTTTTTCTGAGAGTGTAAGGTGACAATGACACGTACAAAGCTTCGAGTCAATTTGCCAGAGCGATGCAATTACAGCTTGGCATCACGTCAACATTCAAGAAGGGAAGGGTTTGGTCAATCAAAAAGCTTTTAATAAATGTTTCGCAGGCATGCTCTCACATGGTCTTTG
This sequence comes from Pimephales promelas, assembly GCF_988280905.1. NCBI lineage: Eukaryota > Metazoa > Chordata > Actinopteri > Cypriniformes > Leuciscidae > Pimephales > Pimephales promelas. The sequence goes on along the minus strand of NC_142771.1, from coordinate 10,662,049 downwards.
GTGAAAATTGGACAAATGGAGATAAAATAAATAGATGTGCATTCAGATGTGCTCAGTATTTATATAAGAAAATAACATAATATTGGTGCTTCTTCTGGAATTCATCAGCATGTGTTGCTTTTGATGTTGGTTGTGCATGAGAATAATAATAATAAATATAGCTGCAAGCAGCAATTGAGGGGCCAAGCAAATACTAATAATATGATTTAACTATGTAACACTTTTGATCAATAGTTGGCGCTGTTACCAAATTGATGTTGGTTGATGTCAATGTACACTCTCAGAAAAAAGGTACAAAAGCTGTCACTGGGGCTGTACTGTACTGCTGACATGTACCAAGACTCTTCTCAAAATACGAAAGCTTTGGGGAAATATAGCTTTGCATCCATTTTTACGTGCTCTTCGTTGAATTCGTTTGCGCTGTTATTCAAAAACTTTTATCAAAAAGCTTTTACTAACTTTTCGCAAACAAAATGGCAGAAAAAAAAATCACACCATGGGGTGAAATCCAATTGTAAGCCAAGGAATCAGAGGATTTTTTTTTAGCATTACCACATGTTATTAGCATAACCACTGGATACAGTACTTGGCCCCTAATAATTAAAACTATTGACACAATTTTATGTTATAATGTAACATTCAGGAGCAAGAGACATTATTGATTGCTGTGTAGATACCATTAAGCCACATTAAAAACCAGGAAAAAGTTGTCTACATCAAGTCAATCCTGATGACATTGTCAAATTCACTGGCAATCTGATCTTGTCTCTTCCAACCTTATCATTAATGTCATACACCTTAAAACAAAATCACAAACCCATCGTCTCTAAACGCCTCCAAACATTTCTGTCAGACGAAGATAAAGCAGAGTAAACACAAAGTAAACACAGTGGGAAGCTAAGCATAAATTCTTGGCAATGCTTAAGGTCACATGATCTCATTGTTATTCAGATTGTTTGTCTCTGAAACAGTCAAATATACAAGAAAATAAGGAATATTGGAGCAGCTTAAACATTAACAATTAATCATTTGAATGAATGGAGATATTAATAGCACTTTCATATGTAATACTTTACACCCTGAGATCTCTCCTCCTTATGTGGACCCGCTTTATATCTTTAACTACTATGTCTAACATGAACAATGAATAATTTGATACATTGTGTACATACATGTTGTACATTTAATGCATTTCATTTCATTGCAAAACTCTTGTGCTATTGAGGATACAGGTATAAGGTTATAGTATAGGTAGGTTTAAGGTGTAAGCGATCAATTTTAGATGTAATTGCATGCAGATACTGTATAACAACTTATAATATCAATAATAACTTGTCTTGAAATGAGGCAGCTATCAAATAAAACAACTTAACTACAAATGCGTAAACACCTCGTCCCAATCTCTCCCACTGCAATTAACACCTTCACGTGTTTCAGTCTTACCTGTCCAGATGAAATGCAGCGATCTCTGCGTTGTGTCGCTCAAAGTCAGAGAAGTAGAAGAAGTCTGGGGGTGTTTCCTGGACTCTGGTTTGTCTAGAGGAAAAGAGTAGAAACAACATACAAGGTTGATGTTAGTGCTTGTCTGGCAACGAGCTTCTGGCAGAATCAGAGCGGTTTGCCCTTGTACTAAAGCAGAAATATTTGTTTAACAACTAAGAAATTTTGCATCTGAAATACATTTTTGGTTAAAACTGTTCCAACTTTTAAACTGTTCCAACTTTTGGTATGAAAACATGTACAGAAAGTGATGTCCAGAGGGGGTCAGATGGACATGTTTCCCTTACGAAAAAGAAGTTTATTCAAGTGTGCCATTAGTATACTTCTTTTAAACTAAAAATAAGAAAGTATACTTTCAGTTTATTTTTCCTGTGCTTTTCAGAAGTATACTATATGTACTTCTCAGAAATATACTTCAAATTACACTTAAGTGTACTTGACTTATACTGAGAGAAAAACAAAGTACATTTGTCCTGTTCTTGTACTCAATCTTTTGATCCAAAAATACTTAAAAGTATAATTAAGTATACTTGTATAAGTATTACAGTAAAAAGTAAACTACTAGTATACCCATAAATTCACTTGCAGTACACATGAGATACATAATTATGAACTAGTTGTGCACTTACTGTTACACATATTGTACACTTAAACATATACTTTTATGTACTAAACGTGGGCCAATTTAGTCCCAAGCGGTATTAAAATAGTACACTTACAAGTTTACTACTAGTACATAGTGACATCCCAGATAGCAAACTGACATTGAATCAACGTGGAAATATGACATCGAAACAACGTTGATCTGACATTGTTTTGCGTCAGACGCGTCATTCTTTCAAAACTAACGGAAAATCAACTTGAAATCAATGCGTTGTTTCAACGTTATGAAAGCAAACCAATTTTCGATTTCATTTAGCTTTGAAGAATGCCGCGTCTGACGTTGGTTCAACGTTAATTCGATGAGCAAAATCAACGTTGTTTCAATGTAATGAGAGACGTCGTTTCCACATTGATTCAATGTCAGTTTGCTGTCTGGGATTAGTATACTTACTACATAATGTATACTTAAAAATATACTTGAACATTACTTAAGTATACTACATAAAATGAACTTGAAATATACTTCTTTTTCGTAAGAGTATGATTTCGTAATGTATGTAAAGTTAATACATTATATATGAATATTTCCACGCCTCTCTTTTGTTTTTGGCAGCCTGGCCAAAAATTATATCCGCAATATATTTAAATATAGGGTGAAGATGTCAACATCTGTTTTGGCCACCAATGTAAGTCCCATGTTGAAACCCGTATTAAATCATAGCAGACTATGCTACCGCATGTCATTAACCACATATATTGCTAATTGGCTATACTTAGGACAACATACTACCATACTTTGCTTATTATTTCTGCATTATGCAGTAGGCTATATATAGTGGTATATTCTGTATTCATAACACAGCTGGATGTGCAGCACAATATTTCCCTCAGTGCAGTTTTTTCTTGACTAAATAATTGGTCAGAACAAGTTAAACATTTAAAACAGGATTAAATTTGAGTTGTTATTGTATAAATGTCTCATCTTTTCATTTTAATCATTATTATACTGTATTTTATAAATGTAAATGCAATTATTTGTCTTGTTAATAAAGAGTGCCTTTCCTGCAAGAAAAGGAAAGGTCTGTTTTTTTCAGGTAGCGCTATGCTAGCTTCAGTTAGCTGAGCCGAACAGACAACATGGACGTCTGCCGAGTGGCCGGCATGGCTGGATCAGCAACTAAAGAGATGTGAGTGTGTGTGTGTGTGTGTGTGTGTGTGTGTGTGTGTGTGTGTGTGTGTGTGTGTATGTGCGCAGAACAGATTTTTGGCAAAAAACAAACTGCAGGTGCAGGATCTCTCCACGTACCTATGCCTTCAGACAGACAGATTACAAGACTCACGCAGACAGGCGTAGGAAAACAGGCATGTACTAATCCACAGATCTTAACTGTTAATCACATACAATGGTATCGTTCTCAACAGCTCAAGGCGTCTCCTTCCCTGAAACAACTGTAAGATCTTTCCAGGAAGTAGCAGAGTGATCACAAACCAGAGCTAGCTATGCTAAGCTAATGTTAGCCCACTTAGCACACTTCAGTTTTTAGTGGACGAACAAACACAGAGGGAAAACTGCATTGCCTAAAGGTTGCCCATAACTGAATAGAGTTTAATTTAAGCATCATCTTTGTCTCAGTCAACACTGTTGTTTCTGAGTGAAATTAAAATTAATTGATAATGGTATGAAATGAACGTGGATATCATTATCGGATCAGAAGTTCATTAGAAATGTCAATAATAAAATTGTGTTTAAAATGTGAACTTTGGTTTCTTGGCAAGTCAAAGCAGAGTTTGAGTCATCATTGAGAATAATGTGAGATTACTTGGGACTTTTACTCGGGATATTAAAGGATTAGTTCACTTTAGAAAAAACTTTTGCTGATAATTTACTCACCCCCATGTCATCCAAGATGTCCATGTCATTATTTCTTCAGTCGAAAAGAAATGAAGGTTTTTGATGAAAACATTCCAGTATTTTTCTCCATATAATGGACTTCATTGGGAACCAAACGGTTCAAGGTCCAAATGAGAGTTTCAGTGCAGCTACAAAGGGCTTTAAATGACACCAGACAATGAATAAGGGTCTTATCAAGCGAAACGATCGCTCATTTTTAAAAAAAAAACAACAGTTTTTATAAGCACAAATGCTCGCCTTGCTCTGTTCTGTGATGCACATTTGTGACTCTCCCGTTCGAACTCGTTCATCAAAATGAACGAATCTTTTTCCGAGCCAATTCGTATATTTTGTTCGTTATATGAACCAAATGACTTGAAAAAAGATTCTTTAATTTTGATTTTTGATAAGAGCCTTATTCATCGTCTGGTGTCGTTTAAAGCCCTTTGAAGCTGCACTGAAACTCTCATTTGGACCTTGAACCGTTTGGTTCCCAATGAAGTCCATTATATGGAGAAAAATGCTGGAATATTTTCATCAAAAAATTTCTTTTCGACTGAAGAAAGAATGACATGGGGGTGAGTAAATTATCACCAAACGTTTTTTTTTTAAAAGTGAACTACTCCTTTAATCCATCTTCTTATAATCCCATAAACTTAAAAAGAGATCTAGTTCATGATTTTTCTTTCCTGCTCTAACAAAAAATCCAGCCATCGGACCTTAATATCCTAAGTTATTATATCAACTTTTTAGTCCCCAAATTCCCATTTTCATCTAGCCATGAACTCTAAGTGCTGCTTATATCTTTTTCCCTCACCACTGTCAAAACACTAATGGAAAAGACTTTCTGTGACTTCATATATTTTCAATTGGAGGACAAAGCAAGCTTTTCGCTCAGAAAACCTCCTCCACCATTATGATCCACTCAATTTCTTGGATCAAAAGGGAACTAATGGATTTTTATTTGCCAGATGAGTCCTAAGCCGTACTGCTGATTCAAGCCAACTCTCCGGAGAGGGAATGGGGGGCAAAGCTTGAGTCAAGTGAGTCACACAGGAAGTGACTGAAGTGTCACATGCCACACCCCGAACGAAGCCAGTGGGAGTCCGTAAGCGTTGTCGACTACTTAAAATATGACGATTCTTTTGAAAAAGTGTACGATATCTCCTGATCAAAACACAGCCGAAAAAGAAGCAGAAATGAGCGATGGCATTTGTAAGCAGATGCATAGGTAAAATAACACAATCACCAACATTAAACAGCATATAAATCAGAACTACCTAACGTTACTGACTAAAATGTCGACCCAGGACGAGTTACAGGACTGTGAAGCTTAAAGCCTAGTTCCCACTACACGATTCTCAAACGTCGGGCTGAACTGTGCGGGTTCACACTACATCACTTGCTCTCTGTGAAATCAGGAGTGTTCAAGTTTGTCTATACGACACAACGTGATTGATCCGCAACAGTAGGGAACGCACTACATGAGTTGAGAACACCCAACGATTTTATCTCATCTACAAACCACGTTTTGTCCCGAAAAATCACGCGACAAAACGAATCGGAAATGACGCGAAACATCACGTGCGCCAATACCCAGCGAACAACACACGAATATCACTAGAAGTGCCAGAATTCCAAAACTTCTAGAACGGCCACAAACGGTCATTTTGACCGTTAGATTCAAAACAGTGTTGATGAATAATTTTCGTAATTATTTTTGTCAACCACATTTTTTCAAAGACGAAAACGAGACGATAACTAAATAAAAACTAGGTTTGAATGACAAAAACTATGACGAAAATGTTAGATAGTGACGATTTGCGACGCGGTCAAGGCTATAATAATAGGACTCGCAGAACTAGTGAACAGCCCATGCAGCAAAACAAACAGCGCAGGACAGGGCAGCAGAGCTCACCACGATCATCCGACATGAATGGAACATCTGGATCCGCCGTGTCTGATGATAGCAGCCGTCTCTTTTTGCTTGATGTGGACTCTGACTCTGAATCAGTCTCTGATGAGGAGGAAATGTTAACTTGCACCCAGGAAACGTCGCTGTCACTTTCCACCTCCGATTGTTCCCCTGCATCCGAATTATAGATAACTGTAGTCCGGTTTTATTTGCTTATTTCTGATCAACAACTAATGTAGAAATTATTATATAGCAAACACCGCTACAGAGGTGACCGGACGGACCATTCTGTTGACAGTTGAGAGAGAACACGATCAACCGCGGGATATTTAACAAAAAAAATACCGCAAAATTCAGTGCGGTCAATATGACCGTCTATGGCCGAAATAGGTAAATATGTTCATTTTTTTTTTGTTTTGCCTTACGTTTACGTAACTTAATTTATATGAAAAGCATTTTAAATGAAAATACAGACAATTTTAGGAAAAGTCAGGTACCAGCAGGATTTTATTATTTTTTTCAACAAAGTTATTATAGATCTAAAATTCAAAACGGTCAAAATGACCGTTGTGGCCGTTCTAGTGATATGGACGTCAGACAGAAACTAGTGCTGCAAACTTTTTGATTTACTCAGTGACCTCAACCCATGCCTTGCTCTGATTGGCTGTAGCTCATGACATCACTGAAGTTGAGTCATGTGACAGCACTGGATATCTAGTATCTGGGCTCGGTGACGCGTTTGTGAGCGTCTTTGATGCGTTGTTGGCTCTTTCATACTAACAGATTGGCAAGCGTTCATCGCCCGCTAATCCCCCGCGGTTTGCACGCGATAACCTGTCGGCGGGCTCAACGATTTGCAAATCGGGCTTAAAATCCTGTAGTGTGAACTAGGCATTACACCGTGTCCTAACTACACGCGACGCGACACGCGATAAAAGGTATCTTTACCATGTTAATCAGAGTTTTTGTCCTAACCAGACGCGACGGCGACACGCGAAGTTTCTAATTTAGAAAAGGTTCCTATTTCTGCGACGTCGCGGCTGACAGAATGAAGAAATTACACTGGTTATGAGTACACATTACTTATTTTTAGTTAAAAATAGGTCACCGTGCCTCAAGATAACAGATAATTTACCTCAGAATTTGAAATCATATAATATAGCGTTCAAAATGAATTCTATGCAAACATACAACTGTAATTCATAACAAAATTAGTCAATGAGTATGTTTTGTTAATGTTTAGATTTTTAATAATGTTATTTCTTGATTTGATTATGTCCTTACCCATTTCCAATGCGAGTGCGGGCCAGCAGTGCGCTTTCACGCAGTTCTGAATGGTTCACAGTCGCGTCGCGTCTAGTGTGGACAGACACACTTTTATCGCGTCGCATGTAGTTAGGACACGGTGTCAGGGGTGCTGATAGACTCCATTTATACTCCATCTATGATTGGCGATGATCATCGTTTTGAATCCCATCTGGATCTTTGACAAAAACATGATTTTCTCAGCCTTTTGCTCAAAATGTTGCTGTCTTATGAAACTTACCCACATTCATGTGTTGATAAAGAATGCATGAAGCTAGAATATTTTTTGTTATTATTCTGTTTGTTTGGGGGGTTTTAAAGCAGAGGCTCTGTTCTTTCTTTTGACACATTGCATGTTCAGATCACAAAAAAAGTATTCTGGGGCCATGACACTTTTGTGAAAATGATCAAATATGCTATAACACTGGATGGAAAAGGGTTATATACGCTAAAGTGTACAGTCCTTTTTATCAAGGGTCAGTGGAGTCCAATGTTGTTTCAGTTGAAACTGTATCTTGTTTTGTATTCCACGGAAGTGATGTTTTTATTATCCTATTCTTTTATTGTTTTAACCATTTTTATTAGCAACACAGTCAAGAGAAGACTGGAAATAATTGGAAGAAAAGGCCAGATCTGCAAAACCACAGCACGCATCAGAACAAGTGCATTAGGCACGACTCTGAAACATGAATAGAAATGACTTTGAGATGTATATTAATGCATATCTATATATTTATGAGTATAGTGCAAATGCGGCAGAGGGGAACATAATGGAAAGTGACTCAATCGCATACCTAACATGCAAATAGCTGTAAAGAGTAGCTTTTTGTTTCTCATTATGTCTTAACATCCCCCATAACAAAACACGAATGACGTTTTTTTCGAATGCTCTTGACATGCTATGTCTCCGGCACCTTGTGCCGAGGCTAAAAAGCGCTCAGAGCACTTTTCTGGATGCGCTGTTGTCTCTTCCTGGGCTGTGATTGACAGGAGGGTTGCCACGGTCACCCTGACCCTGCGTGCAGCCTCCAATTTGGGAAGAAGTCCTGGCAGCTTGACGTGTGACAGCTCATGGCTCTAGGGGCTGGTGGGTGTATCGCTCGGCGGTCGAGCCATATTAATGTGCTTTTTTTCTGCCGGAGAACGGGCAGATCAATTATGTTTATTTAAATCTCGTTGCCAATAAAAGCAGGAGACACAGCATGCGTATTTGCTGTTCGCCAAGCGGCAGCAATATGTGTGTCACTCAAGACGGATAGACGAGTCCCCGTCCGCACAGGTAAACAAAGCCGGGTCACCTCGCAGTTAAACGGCAGCACGCTGAGGACTCTCAAGGACAATCTGTGACAACCTTGACATAAAACATCACCACAGCAAAGCAGCCTTGATATTGCCGCAAAGTAATTTTGCTTTAAAGGGTTAGTTCACCCAAAAATGAAAATTAAGTCATTAATTACTCACCCCCATGCTGTACCAACCCCGTAAGACCTTCGTTCGTCTTCGGAACACAAATGAAGATATTTTTGATTAAATTTGAGAGCTGTATAACTACCACATTGGCTGCCTAAGGGACTGGCTCTTGACGGCCCAGAAAGTCAATGAAGAAAATGTTTAAATATTCCATGTGACTACAGTGGCTCAACTATACGTTTATCAAGCGACGAGAATACTTTTTGTGCGAAAAAACAAACAAAAATAACGACTTTATTCGACTATTCCTTTTCTTCCTTGTAGGCCTGAAACGAGACTTCCATACGATTTCCACGACGCATGCGCGAGAACTGAACTGAAGTAGTTAAAGGAGATCGCAATTCTCGCGCATGCGTCGTGGAAATCGTATTGAAGTCTCGTTTCAGGCCAACAAGGAATAGTCGAATAAAGTCGTTATTTTTGTTTGTTTTTTTCGCATAAAAAAGTATTCTCGTCGCTTGATAAACTTATAGTTGAGCCACTGTAGTCACATGGAATATTTAAACATTTTCTTCATTGACTTTCAGAGCCGTCAAGAGGCAGTCCCTTAGGAGCCTATGTGGTAGTTATACAGCTTTGAAATTTAATCAAAAATGTCTTCATTTGTGTTCCGAAGACGAACGAAGGTCTTACGGGGTTGGTACAGCATGGGGGTGAGTAATTAATGACTTAATTTTCATTTTTGGGTGAACTAACCCTTTAACCCTGTCACTTAAATGTGCAGATAAAAAACGATGTTACATACTTACAATGCTTAATAATGGCAAATGAATGCTTTATTTTCTAGCTTTGACGAACAGTCAACACACCATAGCGGAGATGACAAATCATCACGGCAGCCACCTGAAAACATGACGCATACATCATCTGGACAGCAATCACGTTAAGAGCTGTCTGAGTCCGAGCCAGCAAACACAAACATGTTCCACTGTATACAGATGAGCCAAAACATGATGACCATCTGTCTAGCATGCTGTTGGTCCTCTGCGTGAAGCCAAAACAGTGCCGACCTGTCAACTGTGCAAGATCCCTGAAGATGTCCTGTGGTCTCTGGCATCAAGCAGAGCTTTCATTAGGTGGAACCGCCGTGGATCTAACTTCTGTGTCCAGCACATCCCACGGTGCATGTTTGGATTGCAGACTGATCTCATGAAGTAGCCAATTCGTATTTCCATTTTTGGCGTGCTATCAAGACGCATAATCGCCTTTCAGCGTGTTTATGAACGCCGTTGACTTAACGTTATATAAATATATGACTTACCTCAACCCCGTCCCTAAACCTAACCGTCACTGAGGTTAATGGAATTTATGACTGTTCCCTTACCATTCTAGGTAAAAAAAAGATATGACTTACCTCAACCCCATCCCTAAACTTAACCGTCACTGAGGTTAATGGCATTTATGACTGGAGATTTGACTGCGTGTACAGACACGCGGAATGACGCGGACATTAATGGCGTAGACCAGTGATGCGCGGGTTGATCCGAAATGAGCGGGTGCCTGCGGTCACCCGCGGTTACCCGCAGTTACGGGTCATCCAAAAATGTTTTTAATGATATTCGGGTGGCGGTCGGTCAGGTCGTTTGAAAAAGATGCCAATTAAACATTTGTATTAATATAGTACTAGACACAATTTTTGATGAAATATACAGCCCTACACATTATTGGCTGAATAACTGGCACGAAGATAACACACAAGCTCAGTCTAAACAGTTCTCGGTTCTATACTAGTGATTCGAGAACCGCTGTCCCTGTGCGTTCGGTAGTACGCAGTATCTATGCGCAGTATCAGCTGCTCGTGCTCATCACTTCTCTCAACAGTGGCACCAACATGTCTGGGTTCAGTGAACTGTTGGAGTTACTGGAGTAAAATAGAATTCAGGATATTGATTTAGTTCGATTCGGAGGCGACTGTCAGGCATGTCTAAAAGTAAGTAACTAACTTGTGGAGCAGCACTGACGCAAGACGCGAACTGTTTTGAACGATTCAGTTCGATTTAGTGTAGGTTCGACCGGTTCACTAAAAAGAACCGGTTCAAAAGAACGATTCGTTCACGAACCAGCCATGATCACTACAGTCTGCAGAGATGGAGGCGGCAAGAGAAAAGGTGAAGACTGGGGAGTGGAAGCTCCGCAAATACACAAATAGAAAGAGTAAAAGTGTGGGAGACATTTGCTGAAAAATGAAAGATGATGAACAAAGTGCTGGCTTTGCCTTAATTGTTATGTGTAGGCCTGCGTCTTCTTACGATGCTGTGTTGTTACACGTCTATGGCCCAATAACGCTCCGATGAGCATTTACTACTTTTAAAAAATGCGGTCAGGAAGCGGGTCGGGTACAATATTTTTTTTTACTTTTTTTTGCGGTCCGAGTTGCAGGCGGGTAGTTGAAAACGTCGATCGGTTGCGGTTTGTTTATACATTGACCCGCGCATCACTGGCGTAGACATATACGCATACACGCGGATACACGTGGATAGCTCAAAATGCGTAGAGATAACACACCACCTGACTCGAAAGTGGCGTATATGTTTACGCAAAAGTCATGATGTCATGTTGTGGATTGAGATCTGGAGAATTTGGAAACCAGGACAGCACCTTGAACTCCTCATCGTGTTCCTCAAACCTCTCCTGAACAATGTGTGAAGTGTGACAGGACACATTATCCCCCTGAAAGAGGCTACTTCCATTAGGAAGTGCTTAGGTAGGTGGCATGTGTCAAATTTACATCCACAAGACTGGCTGGACCCAAGGGTTTGGTGTGTCACACTTCCTCCACCTGCTTGTCATCGTCCCACAGTGCATCCTGATGCCATCATTTCCCCAGGTTAACACACACACACACACACACGGCTATCCACGTGATTTAAAAGAAAACAGGAGTCATTGGACTAGGCGACCTTCTTGACCCCTCCAAGGTCCAGTACCGACGCTCGCATGCCATTTTAAGGCACTTTTGAGTCAGATCACTGACCCTCCTCAGATCACTGTTGGTGAACACAACATCTTGTTCATATTATTGTTCTTTTGATTATTATAATTATTATTGCCCACATTCAAGTGTTGCTAAAAATGAACAAATTAAGCTACATTAAAATACATAATTTAAAGCAGAGGTTCAGTTCTTTCTTTTGATCTTGAATGTTTACACATATTCACACAACAAAATACTCTGGGGGCCATAAATGTTTTGTGAATATTATTAAAAAAATGCTGGTATTGGCTGGAAACTTTTTCAGAAAAGGCTGGTGGGGAAAGAGTTAAAGGCACAGTGAAAATTACTTAAGGTGAGGTCACATTTACAGTTGTTCTGCAAATTTTAATTTTAATAGCAATCCATGTGACTGTGGATTTTGTGTAAAGGTGAAAGATTTACCCATGAACGTGTTCAAGTTGACCAACAGAAAGCTGCTTGGTTTAAAAGTGTGAGCTGAGCGTCATGTCTCATTTTTGGTCACTGTGTTGTGTGGGGAAGAGCAGACTGAGCATTCTTCAAAATGTCTTATTTTGTATTCCACAGAAAGAGAGTCATGCAGGTTTGCAACAATATGAGGGGTGAGTGACTTATGGCAGACTTTTCATTTTTGGGTGAACTATCCCTTTAAGAGAGAAAAAACGCATACAGCAATTAATCCTCTTTTGAAGTCCTTTTAGTTTTGATGGGGAAATCTCTTGATGCGGGGTCAGGAGGCCAGGTCAATCAGACAAACAAAAAAACATGTGAATAGAATATGCTGAACTGGCTGTAAACTAAAATATTAATAACATCTCTGGTCTGGAAGCAAAAGTAAAATGGAATGAATGTCATAAATGATTTTGACTTTTAACTGAATTAGATATTTTTGCAGCGTCACTAAGGTGACTGAAGACAGCCAAAATGTAATTTAGGAAAATAAATGTATGAATCATTGTTTTTGCAACTGAGTTTTGGACAGTAATGCAAGCGAGATCTGAAAATGACAACATCAGCAAACAGAGATGCTTTTAACTTATTCAACATTCAGTGTGAAATTTCCTCTATTCTCCTACTCCTCAAAATATTTTTTTAAAGCAAAACCAAATTTTTTTTTTTAAATGGGTTTTTACCACTTTTTTAGGAAAAATATTTGGGAAAAGAGTGTATGCAATTTATTTATTTACTTAACACTAATACTAACTAATTCTAAATAATACGCAATGGTCTGCACTCAAAAAACAACTTTTTTTTAAATCTCATGTCATGAATTTAATCCCTTAATAATATATGCGAAAAGACCACCGTTTATGAAATGTCTCTAGTTTAGCTTATTTTAGTGTCTGGTCATTTTTTGCCTTTAGATATCCTGTCATAATAAAAAAGAACAGAGTGTATGCAAGTACTTTGTTTGGATTATGATTGTTGACACGTTTGGTGGAATTACTGAATAAAACTGCCCGTTTAAAGTGACCCTATTAGGCTTTTTTGCATATTACCTTTCATGAGGTGGGCAGGTCTGCAAAATCTCAGAGAACACAGTGCAGATAAATTGTCTCCCAAAAGAAAGAAGCGATTTCGACTGATCTGAAATGAGTCATCATAATTCAGTCTTACTTACTGCATAAACCTGGTTTGTAAAACATTTCAATAAGGCCAGCCTATGGTCTTCATTGGCTGCTCTAGAACAACGTCTACTTTGACCCTCAAACACTGTAGTTGTTGCTGAGGGCTGGAAGAGTTGGGTTTGTGTTGTTGACATGTCGAGAAGACGCTGTTTTTGTGCTGCAAAAGCAAATCCACTCTGTCTGCACTTCCAAAGGACTCAGGCTCAAATTGATACAGTAAAACCGATAAAACCGTAGGCGATTTGTTTCTAACACTCACTGTAAGCGGTAAACCAATCACAAAAAACTGGGCCATCTAACCAACCAGAGCAAAGAAGACCAATCACAACAGACTGGGTCATCAGACCAATCAGAGCAGAGTAGACCAATCATGACAGACTAGGTCATCAGACCAATCAGAGCAGAAGAAAAAAAAAATCAGAGCAGAAGAAGACCAATCACAACAGACTAGGTCATCTGACCAATCAAAGCAGAGTACACCAATCACAGCAAACTGGGTCATCTGACCAATCAGAGCAGAGTAGACCAATCACAACAGACTAGGTCATCTGACCAATCAAAGCAGAGTACACCAATCACAGCAAACTGGGTCATCTGACCAATCAGAGCAGAGTAGACCAATCACAACAGACTAGGTCATCTGACCAATCAGAGCAGAGTAGACCAATCACAACAGACTAGGTCATCTGACCAATCAAAGCAGAGTACACCAATCACAGCAAACTGGGTCATCTGACCAATCATGGCACAAGGATACAAATCACAACAGACTGGGTCATCTGACCAATCAGAGCAGAGTAGAGCAGAGTTTTTTTTTTTTTTTTTTTTTTTACTTGATGGCATGTCCAGATTAAAGTCAAGATAAAAAGGCACTCACAACCAATTTTAATTTCAAAATGTGATGTACTTCTGAGTGAAACAGGATATTTAACAAGTAAAAGTGTACAACATTACTCAGTTTTATCCATTGGAACTGATTGGATTGTGGAATTGGTCTGAGGCTCATCTGAAAAGATAAGCAATTACATTTTTCTTCTTCTTTAAAATAAGAAAAAAACATACACTGATGAATAATCATGAACAGGCCATGGATGTGTATTTTTTAAAAAAAAAGAGATTGATTGAATCTGGACCAAAGATAATTCATGTAGACATCACAAAATGACGTAATTCATAAAATAACCTGTCACTCATTGTCAATCCATAACAGTGTTTTATAAAAACCTAACTAGGACGTTAGCAGGGTTATGAGTGCACATCCTAAAATAAAGATGGCATTTCAACACAGAGTAGTGACAGCTGTCAGTCAGCTAAATCAACAACACAAGAAAGCGCATCCAGATGGTTTTATCCCGCCACAGATGTCCCAAACCAAGCATTGAGAGTGTCAGAGCTTCATCCCACCAAATAATTTTCTCTCCCCAATGTTTTTTTCCACTCTTCTGCAGTGTCCTCACGGCGTTTCCCACAGGTATTAAGAAGTCAAAGCCACCTGCCGAAACTCAGTGACCCGCGGTGCTGTCTGTGCAGGAGGCGACGAGGCCAACACCTCAACACTGTAACCAACACCTGAGACCTTTAAGCAGGTCGTGAGTTCTCCCTGAGCTCTCAAACCGCCTGCGCAGAACTCAGCCAGAATCAAAGGAGGGATCTATCATTCGGACGCAATCCCGAAAATCGTTACTGCTCCAATGACAGGACTGATTGTTAGAGCCCACGCGTGGACTGTGCCGGAGGGGACAGGTTAGCAACTCATGCTTGACCTGAGCTCACTATCTTTCACTTCAGAAGAAAGAGAGATACAGCAGAAGACAAGCATAACGGAAACCTGGAGAAAGTGCACTTCTAGACATTGTATGAACAACCAACGAGTTCAGAGAATCAGAGATTGGCTGGTAGGGCTGGGTATTGAGACAAATTTCACAATTCGATTCGATTTCGATTCACAAGCTTGCAATTCGATTCGATTTCGATTCGATTCAATATCGATTATTTTGGATATCAGTTACAATAAATGGCAATTTTTCTCAAGGGAATCAAATCTCTTAAATGCTGTAAACTATGGTCTATATATATAGTCTAGTTGTAGCCTACTAGGCTTCATTAACCTAATATGAAGCTAATAATTAACTGTTTTGTAGCTATACAAACACTTAAATTACACTTTTATTTATTTTTATAATAAGAAGATTATATGAAATCTAAACATTTAAATGGTGGCAGCCATAAAAACTTGCCAGATTTATTCAAATATGCATTAAATATTGAAAGAACACTAACGAGTGTGGACTAACGAGTTGATGTGGGTTTTCTGAGGTAAATATGACGATACATGACATTGATTACAAGCTGTTTAATTGACGTCTTTCCACGGTTGAAACGCAGATTGAGCGAATCAATGTGACATGATACGGATTTCGATAAGTTGTACTCTATCTTTTAACACACTTTCAGATGCTCATTCATGTTTATTTGGCGCTGTGACTGGTATTATTAAGCCGGAAGAGAGATCAGCGCTGCTGCTTCTCTGGAGCTGCGCCAGAGCGATCTCAAGCCAAAGCGCCAAAACGTCAAAACGCTATTTATGTTTTTGAATTTCTAAAGAAAATGGACGTAATTTGAAAATTGAGACTTTGTTTCATATCAATAGTAACAAAGCAGGACAAAGATTAGTGCGATTTGTTGGATGTGCGCAGACGCGATACAATGTCTCATTCATTCAAATGTAACAGGATGACTAATCGATTCTTGAGATTTAAGAATCGATATCGGTTTGTAAAAATGAGAATCGATTAATATCGAGAAATCGATATTTATTACCCAGCCCTATTGGCTGGAGGGTCATTCATTCTGACAGATCAGGCGATTCAGAAACCAAGAGCAAAGAAGCAAAAGGCCTAAAAACATTTAGTGTCTTCAGAAGGCTTACATAAACCAGTGCAAATAAGCATATTATACAGTCTGATCAGCTTATGGGGTTCCCATCCTAATTTAGACAAACACATCTTTCATTCCTAATGAATAACAGTTTTTTTGTGCCCATTTCACAAAAACTAAATATAGATATTGGATCAAGATATTTGGAACCATCTAAACCTAGTCGCATATGTTGTATGCACGTTTTTGACGGAAAGAAAAGCTCCGAAATAAGTTTGGAATGATGCCTGCCATATGTTTGGATCACCGAAGTGGGTGCGTTTGGAAATCAATGAAACTTGACATGTTTTCATGAGCGGTGTAATTAATGCGCCGATGATTTTTAGAGTCTAATTTAACTCTGAGATCCAATTAAGTTCCGTAAGCATGTGCGAGGCTCCGACCTTAAAGTGTGATTAATAAACTGAAGCGGTTAGCACAGCTGATGCCAGAGATGCAGCGGATGTTTCTGCAGACAGTTTTGTCGCAAACACTTTGCTTCGCGACTTTAACATGCATTAAGACGCACACATGATCATAATTAGAAACAGTGCAATTTACTGCAGTAATTATAATCCAGGGTTAAGAGAATTAAGGGTCATTGTGATTTTTTAATTTGAATTGCCCTCAGGCACCCTGGGAAGATTATAGTGCATTGATTTAATTTCTCCCTCTCTTGCCACACTAAACCCATTTCTCCCAGAATATAATTGACATTTTCCCCAGGCTGCATCTCCTGATGGGCGGAGATTCAAGCTTCTGTCAGTGTTTTCTGCATGCCGCAGTTCCCACCCAGCACGCCTTGAGGTGTTTCCGTCTGTCACCTCGAACAAGTCTTTCGACATTGACTTAAGCGTTTCGTATTCTCTCTAAGGCTGTGTTCAACCTTTGCATGTTTGGTTCAATTAAAACAAACTCTGGTGCGATTGCTCTGTTAGTGTGGTTCATTTGAAGTGTGAATGATGCCATGCGAACACTGGTGCGCACCAAACAAGCGGACCGAGATCCATCTTTTTAGGGTGTCCACTTCGACCTCTGGTGAGGTTCACAATTAGGACCAAAGACATCCCAGACAGTAACTTGTAGCGCTTTTCAACTACACAGTACCGACTCGACTCGACTCGACTCGGCTCGCCTTTGTTTGGTTTTCCTCTATGTAAAAGTTGTACCTGCTTTCGGGTACTTCTGAGCGAGCTAAGGCGATACTAAAATGTCACGTGAAAACAATGCCAACTCCTAATTGGTCAGAGAGAATCGTCACCATTCACTGCGTCATCATTACATGCGCCAGATGGAGTATCCAGAATATCCCCTACATTTTTAAATAGTTTGGCCAGAGATAGTTACTAAACTTACTACTATTACTACGACATCTCGTAAGAATACGCCGTGGTCAAACGAGGAGGTGCATACTTTCTTTTGTTTGGTTGCTGAAGAGAGGATCCAGCGAGAGCTTGATGGGGCAACGAGGAACGAAAGGCGTCGCTATGACGACCGGGTACTATTTGTGTCAGTACTGTCTGCAATGGAAAACGGAGCGAAAAGCGAGCTGAGCCGAGCCGAGGCGAGTCGAGTCCATCTGAGCTGGTATTGGTAATTGAAAAGCGCCGAAAGATGGAGAAAATTGATGTCGGTTTGGTGTGTCTTGACCTTACCAGAGAACTAGTGGCAACAAAAAAAAAACAACAACTGTGGGGTCGCATCACACGCAAAGGCTACAGCCAACTAGCACATTCATTCTGCTTTAGCAAATAACTCTCCACACCAGCAGGTGGCAGTAGTCTGTGTTTGAATTGAAAAAAGGGAAACTTGAAGAGCTAGGACTGGAGATTGTTACAAAAAAATTATTTTCTGAAGACCTCATCCCTATAGAGAGGATCCAGCGAGAGCTTGATAGAACAACGGGGAACGAAAGGTGTCGCTATTGACGACCGGGTACTATTTGTGGCGGTACTGTCTGCAATGCGAAACGAAACGAAAAGCTAACCAAGGCAAGCCGAGTCGAGCTGTTACTGATAATGGTAAAGCACCAATAGTGTCGGCCCAGATCCGGCCCCATACCTAGCTCCGATCTGGGCCAACAGTATGTTGTTATATGGGATCGAAACAAACCAAAACCAAGAAGTGGCATCACAAGATGTGAGCCTAAAAAGGACAGAATGCTCAAGCACACCTGGTTTCTCGTCATAGTCGCGATGTTGATCATCACAGTTCGGTACAGGCATCAGAACCGCGTCTCCTCGCAACAGGTTTTCTGGTATCACTTTATTTCAAAAGGGTCCCTTTTGACTATAAGTAACATTGCAAACTATTTATTGTGATGCTCCTCCAAACAGACTACACTGAAAAAAAAAATGCTGGGTTGTTTCAACCCAATTTTGGGTCAAATATGGACAAACTCAAACATTGGGTTAAAAATGTCATTTAAAAGTGTAACCCAGTGGCTGGGTTTGTCCATATTTGACCCAAAATTGGGTTAAAACAACCCAGCACTTTGCAACTACATGTCAACATATTCTAACCCTACCCTACCAGTCTACTATACTCTAATAACACTAATGAGAGTTAGTAGAAATGTAGGTGCAACATTACTCATAATGTCAACAGAATGTATTAAAGGGATACTCCACTTTTTTGGAAATAGGCTCATTTTACAACTCCCCCAGAGTTAATCAGTTGGGTTTTACCGTTTTCGAATCAATTCAGCCGATTTTCTGATATTTAGATTAATATCAGTAACCAGACCGTTTCTGGTCTCATTGACTACCATAGTATATATTTTTTCTTACTATGGAAGTCAATGAGACCAGAAACAGTCTGGTTACTGATATTCTTCTAAATATCAGAAAATCGGCTGAATTGATTCAAAAACGGTAAAACATACAGTAACTGTTTAACTCTGGGGGAGTTGTAAAATGAGCCTATTTCCAAAAAAAAAGTTGAGTATCCCTTTAAAGGGACCATGAAAATAAAGTGAAACTGATCTTTTTTGTTTTGAATCCTTTACACATTTTATAAGTTCTTCACAAGTTCTTAGCTAATACAAATACCATTACATGTACACATTTACACATACTTGTGTATCCTAGCACACAGCATTGTTTTGGATGTCCAATAAGTTCAGACGCATGATTTGATTTTTTTTGTATCTTGGTTCTCTGTTCAAAATGACTGTGTGAACATGAAGTGAACCAGGACTAAATGAATTATTTCCTTTGGTACGGACAAAAAGAACCAAACTACAAGTGCGAACCCAACCCTAAGTCTGTACATCTGCCACTATAGGATCAGAGTAAACAAACCAATCCAACTAGTGGCTGCCTTGCTGTAAATTGGATCGACCCCAAACGTCCCAGCATCCTCTCCGACCACCTGAGAGGAGTGTGAAGCCTGGACATATGTCAGTAAGCTCTTGTTCTGCTAGTGTGCCACTGTGAGAGCACATATGGGTGACATGCTTCTCAAGGTCTCAATAATTAAGAGAGAATGAATACTTTGAATGACAATCTGAGAAGGGAAAAACAAAATGAATAAGGCGACAGAGGCAGACTCCTGCTCAGCACTGGAGACCCCTGAGGCTCAAAGTGCTAATTTTCAATTCAGACAGTTTCCGAAATAATTCAAGGAACAGACTGTCCATTGTCTATTCCACACAGACCATTCTCTGCTTAAATATTCTTCAAAAATTCTAGTCTTTCACCAAATGTTATATTTTTCTAAACTGGCACTTTCTGACACAACTGAACAGGCTGTGTAGTTACTGTATCTTTTATATGCAAATTACCTCTGTTATGATTGGCTAACCTCCGCATACCAGTTAAATTTATAATGCTTGCAGAAAATCATGATGTTAATATTTATAATATCTTATCCTTTTAGCAGGTTTTAGCAGGATCTGGACAATAATATGGTTTACATTTTGCGACGATAAAAGCAATAAAGCAATTGAGATTTGCTATATATATATATATATATAATATATATTGTTATAATATATATATGTTTTTCCCTTTTCACACCATTCTTTGTAAAACCTAGAAACGTTTGTGCGTGAAAATCCCAGTAACTGAGCCGATTGTGAAATACTCAGATCGGCCCGTCTGGCACCAACAACCATGCCACGCTCAAAATTGCTGAAATCACCTTTCTTTCCCATTCGGACGTTCAGTTTGGAGTTCAGGAGATTGTCTTGACCAGGATCACACCCCTAAATGCATTGAAGCAACTGCCATGTGATTGGTTGAATAGATAATTGCATTAATGAGAAACTGAACAGGTGTTCCTAATAATCCTGAGTGTGTGTGAATAAACTTTATATATAGAGCCGTGCGATAATAATTTACATTTTTTGCTGATTTAACTATCATGTTATGTGTATCTGGGTAAGGTTGGATATACTTAGAGTCATATAATTTCTTCGTAATGATTAATGTGTTGAATAATTCAAGTTATTCATGAGTTATATTAAGAATTATGAAACGTGAGGTTTTCTTTAATTTACAACAATTTGGTGTAATGACCAGCCTAATTACTAATTGTTGATATGGGTCACTGACATGGTTGAGTCATGCTTATAAATGACAAGGTTAAAAATGTGCAATTTAACTGTGTACCAGTGTAGCTCATCATTGCAAGTCAAGTTGCTGAATACCGAAGTTAAAAGTGCCTCTTTACCATTCACTGCATTGCACAACCAATTTCTTCCCCCTGCTTTCACAATGAAAAGGAGCGAGCAGGGAATCCAGTAAGACGAGGAAAAAAAATCCACAGGACATTTGAAAAACTTTGCAAAAGAAATTATTCAACTAGTCTCATCCTGTGAGACTTGATGAATGGTTGCCTTAACTTTTTCAACGACGTCAAACTCAAGTGTGTTGCTTTGCTCTGTTAGCAAGGTTTGCTGGAGAATATCAAACCCTATGAAAGCTTCTTTATAGCTCACAGGTTCCTATTCTCTACCACAGGCCCTCTTCGATCTCTGAGGAAATATTGTGCACCATCTCTTCAGCAGAGACCTTTCCATAATTCATAATCCTCATCTTGAAATGGTTTTCTTGGAAGACAGCGGTGACAAATTATTTTTTCCCCCTTTAACAAGGCAGCACACTGAGGAAAGAGAGGAAGCAAAGGTGGCCTTGAATGAGCTACCGTCCGTTTCAACAAGTGAATGGAAATAAGAGTGCAAACCCATTCCACTCGATTGCAACCAATCAGTGAGGGATCAAATTAAAGTGGATTAAATTCCTTGTTTAGTGAATGCCGATAACTGCCAGCCTTTAGGTTTGCCGATGGACATAGTGTGGCGGCCACACACACTTTCGAGGAGCATTATTGGTCTGTGGGGTCTACTATTTTACATCTGTGTCGTTCCATTTTCCCCCAATGTGATGTTACATTGAGAACCGCTGCGATAGTGAGTTGATGTTTGACAAGTTTGTGAACCAGATCTACTTAAAAGGAGTGGCTTAAAAGAACAATTCATTCATTGATTCTCTCGATGTAGTGGGTAACAGCTCACTGGAGAACAAGATAACCAGTGAATTGGGTCAATGACATAACCCTCAACTTTTTTTGTCTGGATATACAGTATTCATTTATTCAAAACACTATAAATGCAAAACGCTGAGGGGAAATGCACTACATTTTCAGTACAAGCAACAATGCATGCCTCCCAGATCCTTACATTAAAGGGTAAGTTCACCCAAAAATAAAAATTCTGTCAGTATTTACTCACCCTCGTGTTCTTCCAACCCCGTAAGACCTTCGTTCATCTTCGGAACACAAATTAAGATATTTAAGATATTAAGATCGCTCCTGCATACTAGTCCATAGGCTCCTTGAGGGAATGACTCTTGCTGGCATCGAAAAGTCATTAAAGACATCGTTAAAATAGTCCAAGTGACTACAGGGGCTCAATCTTAAGTTTATCAAACGACGAGAACACTTTTTGTGCGCCAAAACAAACAAAAATAACGACTTTATTTCAAATATTTACTTCCTTCTCCATGAACCTGTAGTCAGTTAACGTAGTGTGATTGCGTAGAGCTACGTCACACGAAGGCTCACTATTGGCCGACGCTGGTCATGTGTGTGATGCGTGTGACGTACAATAACAGAAGCTTACGCTATTAAACTAGTAACCTGACTCGAGGCAGAGGGAGAAATAAACGAGTAGTTGAGATAAAGTCGTTATTTTTGTTGTTTTTTGCGCACAAAAAGTGTTCTCGTTGTTTGATAAACTTAAGATTGAGCCACTGTAGTCACTTGGACTATTTTAACGATGTCTTTAATGACTTTTCGAGGCCATCAATTGTCATTCCCTCAAGAAGCCTATGGACTAGTATGCAGGAGTGATCTTAATATCTTAAATATCTTAATTCGTGTTCCGAAGATGAACGAAGGTCGTACAGGGTTGGAACAACATGAGGGTGAGTAAATACTGACAGAATTTTCATTTTTGGGTGAACTAACCCTTTAAAGGAAATCGCGTTGATGTAATTTCCACTGAAACAGGAAGCTAAGGTTGTTTGGCCCCTCCCTATTTCAAATAGCCAATTTGCATTTAGTTTACTTCACAGACGGCAAGTCGTACTTGACAGGACCATGGAAGCGAATCCCAGCGCTGATGATACGTTGGATTCAATAGTAGAGGTGTGAACAATTTCTAGCCATTTTATTTTTAACCAAAGTACAGATCGAGATGGTTTGAGCAACCGAACACACATATCTCCAACACATTTTGGCCAGGTGTCATTTATAGCATAGAGAGCGGGATGCTTTAGATTCCAGAGAGTATTTGATTGGACAGAAGATGTGATGAGAAGCTGAAGTCCGCTAGCCTGGGAAAACCTAGACAACTTCTGGCATTTCGATTTGCTCTGAAAGTTAGTCTGGCACATTCAAGCCCATTTCCAATCCATCGAAATCGCGGCACCAATCAGAAACGTTTGGGCGGGCTTTAAACGATGACGACAGCGCTGGGATTTTGAAGCAGATTTTGTCGCCTAAATTACAAAGATGGATGCCGCCGTCGAACATCACTCGCTCGAATCAGCTATCGCGTCTGTTTTAAGCGATTTGAACGTTTCCTTTTTGTTAAAAATCGAGCAAAGAACAACTCTCGGAGATATGCATACGTCATCTCTCTGATTGGTTTTAGGTCTACCCGCGACCTAAATGCAATCTTTGTCATTGTTTTGGAACACAACAGCTTATTCATAACATATTAATACTAAAAGCTACAAAAACTTTCATTTTTGTTTTCAGTGGGCATTTAAAATAAACCCCAGGTGTTTACATTCCTCTGCTTTTATTTATTTCTTAGATAATTTTTCCGCTTTATACCTGTTATCACTCCAATTTACTCCACACGCCCCAACAACAAAGAATTTCCACTGAGCGGGACTGCAAATAAATAACAAACGCTGCTGGAAAGCTAATGGATGTGTATTGTCAGCTATGTAGGGAATGGTGGCCCATTGAAGATACACACAAGCGAGCCATTACAGCAGGACCAGATAATAGAAGCACAATCACGGTTTAAGAGTGCCACGGGCTGGTCATTTTTCCTCGTTCATAAGCTTTTCGTGCGCAGAGCCAGATTTACCGGAATAATGGGCAGCCGAGATCCAGAAGAATTTCCCTCCCGAGAGCCGCAGTCAAAGACCTCAATCCTTCAAGGCTTCAGAGAGCGCACAGAAGGATGGATGAGGCGCTAGAGGAGGAGTGGGCAGGCGGTGGTGTTTTAGCTTTACTTCCCGGGATAACAGCCAGCTTTGGTATTACAATTTAAGTGTGTGTCCCTGCCCAACAAAAGACGGTGAGCAGTGATCAGGAGCATTAATGATGACTAGCCCGACCACTTCCAGCTTCTTAACTCCGATAGCCATCTTAAGCACTTTTCCTGCGTCTTTCCCAGCACACAAAATCAATTGGTGTTTATCAAGCTCCTCTCCCAGCACTGTCTTGTATATCGAGTTGCGGTCTTTTAGCATGCAGTGTGCACCGGTTCAGGGATTGATGGCAAACCGAGTTGCTGCGTCTGGTGAAATTGCAGGATCTGCAAGGGGCTCATCTGAGCTTGACAGCCGCCGAGAATGAGTATAAAAAGCACCATGTTCTTCCACCTGAGGGCTGACTTCACATTCTAATCTCACAAGCATTTTTTGGCTAAATGAGAAAACACTACAGTCAAAACGGAGGAACACTTCCATCACGCTTCCAATTTAACGGTGTCTTTGTTGCCAGGAGCCCGCAATTTTCAGGGGCTGACTGAAAATCATAAAAAAAAAGACGTCTCGATGCCGTAGATGTTGGGCCACAGTTCTTATTGCAAAGTACACAGACACTGTAGATGGGAATTCTGCCTGCCAAGTTCATACATATTGGGAACAGAGGACGAGAAAAGGAGAGGAACTGAGAATTACCATAACAATATCCTTTCTTCATAAATGTCACATGGTCTTATTGTGCTAAAATTCATCAGTGCATGCTATTCTAAAGAAGAAAAAAAAGTCTTACAATCTTTTATCAAAATGTAATATCTTTCTCTCCCTCTAAAACAAGGTTATGCTGATGTAACCAAGGTTGTGCTGGAAATAAATTATAGCCTATGTAAAGGGTGAAATGTACAGTCTAAATATTATTCTCTGCTGAAGTTTCCCTCTTTAAGGAAGTTTAAAGCATCACTTATGCAGTTTCATGTTGTCTAATACTTCCGTAATATATGATAGTTTTAAAGCAGTAAATGCTGCTGCAAAAAGCTGGACATCCCAGACAGCAAACTGACATTGAATCAACGTGGAAATAACGTCTCTCATGACATTGAAACAACGTTGATTTTGCTCATCGAATTAACGTTGAACCAACGTCAGACGCGGCATTCTTCAAAGCTAAATGCAAATCTAAAATTGGTTTGCTTTCATAACGTTGAAACAACGCGTTGATTTCAAGTTGATTTTCCATTAGTTTTGAAAGAATGACGCGTCTGACGTTGGTTCAACGTTAATTCGATGAGCAAAACAATGTCAGATCAACGTTGTTTCGATGTCATATTTCCACGTTGATTCAATGTCAGTTTGCTATCTGGGATTACACTACCAACTTAACTTGTTTGACTAGCTGGTTGGCTGCTGATCAATCTAATGACCAGCTAATGAAAATCCTAGAGCAGCTCATAATAATTGGCTTCGACCAATTAATAACCATTTTAGATCAGCTATTGATCAGTTTGGTCTAGTTAATGACGATCTCAACTAGCAAATGATAATCTTAGAGCATAAAGAAAAAACAACAACAACAACAACAACAACTAATGACCAGCTTGGACCAATTAATAACCATTTTATAGCAGCTAATGACCAGCTTGGATCAACATGAACCCTTCAAGACAATCTTATGACCAGCTTGGACCAATTAATAACCATTTTATACCTGCTGGTCCAACTAATAAGCATTTTACCAGCTAATGACCAGCTTGGACCAGCTAATGACTATCTCACATCAGCTATTGACCGGCTTGAACTAGCAAATGATAATCTAAGAGCACTAAAAAACAAACTAATAGCCATTTCATATCAGCTAGTGACCATCTTGGTCCAACAAACCAGACCAGCTTGGACCAATTAATAACAATTTTAGGACAGCTAATGACCAGATTGAACTAGCTAATGATAATATTAGAGCAGAAAGAGAAAAACAAAACACAACTTGGACCAGCTAATAACCATGCCAGCTAGTGACCATCTTGGTCAAACTAATAACCATTTTAGACCAGCTAATGGCCAACTTTGACCAATTAATAACCATTTTAGAACCGCCAATGACCAGATTGAACAAGCCAATGATAATCTTAGAGCAGAAAGCAGAATAAAAACAAACAACTTTGACCAGCTAATAACCAGCTTGGACCAATAACAGCCATTTTAGTGACCAGTTTGGACCAATTATTAACCATTGTATACCAGCTAATGAACAGGGACATTTAATAACCATATGTTTATGTTTGAACTAAGTTTCAGGAGTTAAAAGTCTTTAGATGAAATCGAAAGCTGTGAGAATTTGGAAGCTGCTAAGGTCTGATCAACAAATCTAGTGAGAAAGAAAAAGAAAAACGACGACACAAGGAGTGAAAGAGGGAGAGAGAGAGAGAAAGAGATATGAAGAGCATGTGTCTCTATCGGTGTCTACTTAAACAAACTGGATCTGCCACAGAAACGACCACAATAGCAGTGTGGCTTTTCACAGCTTTTAATTTTGGGCTCTATCCACAGAGTTCAACAACAACCTAAGAATACACTGCGCCCCCTCTTGGGACAACTATCACCCTCTTAATTAAAACAGCCTGACGCTCATTAAAACGTCATTTACCGGGGGCACATGATTCAAAATAGAATTGCTGTTGATTTAGATTCTTTTATTTAGCTGTCAAGTGAATGGTTATGAAGTTTTTTTTTTCTTTGATTGGTTTTTTGATTGATACAAGGATTGAAAAAAGACTCGGCTTGTTTTTCTCTTTGGGATACTGAGACCCGTTTACTGCTATAACTGAATCTAGAGGTTCTTTCAGGCACTTGCAGGAATCAATGCTATACTTCTACATTCAAGGTGCATTTCATTTCAACATTTAATGTTAAAAATACCCGTTTTTTGAACCCATACATGCATAAACAATTGCCTGATGCGCTGAATGAGCCCTTCTCTGACCACTCCGATTGCCTCTATAATCCTGTACGGTAAAATAAATAAGAGAGATTCAGGACGGAATTTGAGACTGGGCATGAGTTCATTCTCCGTATCAATATCACTCCGTATCATTCTCCGAATGCAGTTTCGCTTGTCCCCAGAGGGGGCGTAGTTCTGCGAAAACTCAGATATTTTCGCTATGTACCTTTAAGATCTCTGGAAGGCCTTTTCACTCTCCAAACTCAAGTAACACTCTTGGGCCTCTCAATGGTGTTTGCTTGATTCCTTTAGTTCAAAGGACAAACATAGTGTGCTTGGAGAACCTGTCGGCAATATTGTGCAAGGACTGAAACACTTCTCACATAAAGCCATTTAGGCGAGATGGCTGAGGGCTTTTAGCACCATTATAACACATCATTGTGTTCCCGAGCTGAGTTAGAAAGAAAAAAGCATCTCTGTCCATGGCAGTTCAGCTATACCTTCAAGCATAACTATTCAAGACAATGGCTAAATGAGCAGAAAAGCTGCAGCTAATATCACTACGTACTTAAATGTATAATTGCACTGTAGAAGAACACATTCAAATAAAGTGTAACCTATTGTTGTCTTAATTTATTAAAAAAAAAAAAATGTGGAAAGCATGCCTGAAATGATTATTTTGAACGAATCTGAATCTTATTGACAGCAATGGTTGTTTGGTTGAATGGCTCGTCTAATTAAAACTAACTAAAATGTTTACTTTCAGAACAAAATACATATGGTAATATATATTGAATATCAGCAAATGACTGAAAAATATTGAGAAATGCAATCCTTGATGAACCAGCACAAATTGCTGCTCTGCAGAAGCAAGCTGTAGGATTACATTTCTTCAGCTTTGACCAAGTGATACACGACCTGCTGATCTGAGATCAGACTACATCCTGGTTAGAATGAGCAAAAAAAGGGTTTGTGTAGAGATAACGATTGCTACACTCCTTCATGCATGAGAAAAAGGCATAATTAAGATGTAGCTGGAGCATATTCCAGTAGAAGTCTTGGCCTCTCTTTACCTCTTCTCAGTTGTTAAGACATCACTCTTAGTCCCTGTATTCCTTCATTTATTAAAGCCCTACTTTGTTATTTTAATTGGAAGTACAACAGCGGTTAGAAATATTCAAATACTTTTTCTTTTTGTAAATGGTGATTAGAAGTAAAATGTACCACCATGGCATTGATTTAATGATCACAAAGTGCGGGAATGAATCATTTTTTCCTCTCCTTAATGTGCTCTTAAATTTTGCTTGGTTAATTTAAAGGTATTCATCCATGACATTTACCATAATTGAAGAAGCCACACATCTAAACGAATGTATCATTAGCATGAGCGGAAACACAGGTAAAAGATTTTAGCACCTATGCACAATTAATTGCAAAAAAATGGGTGACATTTAATTACACAATTAGGGGACAATTACGGTTTGGAATTTTAATTAAGCATGTATGGTACAATCTGCCTCAATTTGAGTTGATCTCAAAGCTGTTCTGCCTCTTCTGTGAGATGTTACCTTTCTTTGTCTCCATCCTTTTCCGTTTGAGTCTCGACCCTGCAGGTTATTGCACATTTTCGACACACCCCAGATTACTGGGGCTTGACATACTGTCAGGGACGCTGTATCTGTTCTTTTCATTAACATGAGAGGATTAATGAACTTGTCTGGAGATAATCTCGAACTCAAAGCCGGGAGATCACTGATTTGTCAGCTCGTGTGGGCCATTATTATCCGCTCCGCTCTTTTCTCATTCAGTTTCTTGAAGCTGGTAATAAAGCAGACTCTTAACACTTTCACACACGCAAGTTTTTCAAGGCAACCGTTATTTAAAACTTGCCACTTTAATGTTTCCATGGTGACACGTCATTGCTTGTCACGTGACACAGCGCAACCACAACACATCACTGTTGATGAATGATGATCTGCTTTTATGTCATTTTTTTCTTTTTTATTAAAAATATTCACAAATGTATTACAGTAGGTATATCATGAAACACTGATATTCGGATTGTCAAATATGTGCAAGTGGATGGGTTTTGTTGTTTAGACATCTAAAACGATCGCGTTAGTTGAGCTGTATGCACAATGGGCGGCGCCATTTTAGTTTGTTTTACGGTTCAGATAATTGGATCTGTTGGATTTACAACATCAATTCCTCCACTTGTCACGAAATACATGAAAGTAAGTGGCCGGTGAACTGGAGAATAGGGTCAAATGTTAAGCTACTTAAAGGGATACTCCACTTTTTTTGGAAATAGGCTCATTTTACCACTCCCCCAGAGTTAAAAAGTTGAGTTTTACCATTTTCAAATGCATTCAGCTGAAGAATATCAGTAACCAGACCGTTTCCAACATGACATCATGACTTTTGCGTAAACATATACGCCACTTTCGAGTCAGGTGGCGTGTTATCTCTACGCATTTTGAGCTATCCGCGTGTATCCGCGTGTATGCGTACATGTCTACACCATTAACGTCCGCGTCATTCCGCGTGTCTGTACACGCAGTCAAATCTCCAGTCATGAATGCCATTACCCCAGTGACGGTTAGGTTTAGGGATGGGGTTGAGGTAATTAGTCATATATTTATATAACGCTAAGTCAACGGCGTTCATAAACACGCTGAAAGGCGATTATGCGTCTTGATAGCACGCCAAAAATGGAAATACGAATTGGCGTGTCATACACACGCTACTTCATGAGATCAGTCTGCCGTTTCTGGTCTCATTGACTTGCATAGTAGGAAAAAAATATACTATGGAAGTAAATGAGACCAGAAACTGTCTGTTTACTGATATTCTTCTAAATATCAAAAAATCGGCTGAATACATTCGAAAACGGTAAAACTCAACTGTTTAACTCTGGGGGAGTGGTAAAATGAGCCTATTTCCAAAAAAAAGTGGAGTATCCCTTTAATGTCTGAGAGATATGAATAAAACATGTCGTCTTATTATAATGCAAAGGATTATTATTGCCGTTTCCATTGACATCAGTGTGTATTTTACAAACTTAAAATCATTGTTTTGCTAGTACTTATGTGTATTTAAATGTCTGAACCCTAAAATAAACATTACGTGGTTTAAAACACTCAATAGTTGTGATAAATGACAGCACTGAGTGCGTCCGTCTCTTGCTCAGCGCCAGCCAGCGCACGAAAGCACGTTTGAGTTTAGCAGTTGATGACGTGAAGCGCTGACCCTTTTAATCACACCGGTGTGATCCCAGACAGCAAACTGACATTGAATCAACGTGGAAACGACGTCTCTCGTGACATTGAAACAACGTTGATTTTGCTCATCGAATTAACGTTGAACCAACGTCAGACGCGGCATTCTTCAAAGCTAAATGAAAATCGAAAATTGGTTTGCTTTCATAACGTTGAAACAACGCGTTGATTTCAAGTTGATTTTCCGGTAGTTTTGAAAGAATGACGCGTCTGACGTTGGTTCAATGTTAATTCGATGAGCAAAACAATGTCAGATCAACGTTGTTTCGATGTCATATTTCCACGTTGATTCAATGTCAGTTTGCTATCTGGGATCGTACGCTCCAGGGACCAGCCAAGACTGATCACACCGGTGTGATCGTACGCGTGAAGGGGTTAAGGCCGGATTCACATATAACGCCTATAAACGCGTAGAAAACGCGGGGCGCGCTGCATTCTCCTTTTTCCAAAGCGCTAGGGCGGTTGCGCTCCGGTTAGTTCTTGTCACGTGACCTACTGTGCACTTATGGTGCGCTTACGGCATTCTGAAAAGTTGAGATGTTTTTATCTCGAAGCGTCGCGGGACCGTGTCGCTTCCATTATGAGCGTGCATACCACGCGCGCCTACATGATATGTGAACAGGCTCAAAGGGTGCAAAGTCAAAAAAGCAGAACAGTCATGACTACTTATGAAGCATTTATGGTTATTTTCTCATCTCCATTTCAAAGAAAAGAAAGAAAAACACATTTAGATCTGGAACAACATGAAGAGTAAGTATGACAGATTGTTGGGTGAACCGTTGCTATCGTCTTCATCAACATCTGCGCTATGCTGATGCCAACAAACAAAGAATGCATTCTTGGTTATACATGCAGTGGAAGTATGCGGGTAAACGCCCAACACTTCCACACTGACCCTCCAATGTAAGTGTATTTCTGTCAACATGTTTGTACAAACAGAGACGGTTCAAAATAGTTTTCTGTGGTAATCAGCAGCATGCCGCAGATAATGTCGATTTAGTCTTGAAGGAGAACATTCCTTCAAGCCACCAGAAACACATGTGGCTTTACACTAGAACAACAGTCAAGTGTAAGTAGCTGTGGTAATAAGATACGGCATTGCTTTTCATAAACTAGAATATCTGGAAATCTAAAAAGATAGACAATCTGGAAATAGTTTAGAATGAAACTGTGTTGCTCAAACAGAGATTAAAAAACAAGATACGTTGACAAAAAAAAATGGCACAGAAAGAAAAAGTGAGATGGAAGGGAATTTCAACTGATAATTTTTTTGGTAGCACAAGATAATTAGAACTGCAAGTTTGACTGGCGTCAGCTCATATGAAAGAGGACGGACAGATCAATCTTAATGCAGCTATTATACACAATGGACCATCTGCTTTCTCAGACATCATTTATGGTGGATGCTATGATGATATAACAAATATCGTCGAAACTTTTTCAAAATCCTCTTTATAATGTTCTGGAAACAATTTTGAAGCACATTTTGATGACTACCCGAAACAACGTTGATCTGACATAGTTTTGCTCATCGAATTAACGTTGAACCAACGTCAGACGCGTCATTCTTTCAAAACTAACGGAAAATCAACTTGAAATCAACGCGTTGTTTCAACGTTATGAAAGCAAACCAATTTTCGATTTTCATTTAGCTTTGAAGAATGCCGCGTCTGACGTTGGTTCAACGTTAATTCGATGAGCAAAATCAACGTCGTTTCAATGTCATGAGAGACGTCGTTTCCACGTTGATTCAATGTCAGTTTGCTGTCTGGGTAGGGATGAGTTTAAAAAGTCCTTTAAGTCCGCATTGCTGTTTCTTTGCTTCAGTAGCTACTCAACTCATTGTCTGCCGGGGTGAGATTGCTGAGGTTTTTATTGTTCAAGTCCATTGATTAATTCTGACACACATTACCCTTTGTCACATACAATTCAGCAGATCGGAGGGGAAAAAAAGACCTGAAAGAAAGAAAGAAAAAGAGAGACAGATAGAATCGGATGACGAGAGAGCGGTAGTGAGAGACAGACAGGCAGAGGGGAGGAGAGAGACAAGACGAGAGGTAAAGGGAGACGATATAGAGTATATAAAGGAAATGAGAAGGGTACAGAGGTACGTTTTTATCCGAATTAAGTGATATCGAATGAAAAATGCCACATGGAAACTGAATTTGCCGAATAAATACTGAATTGCGATTAAGTTTTAGGCCCTTTTATGGTTGCAACACGCTAGAAGACGAGTTCATTTCCGGCCAGTCTGTTTGCGCACACATGGCGGATGTCAACAAAGACAGATGTAAGTGGACAAAGCAAAAAGATGCTTCAACCAAAGGGTTTCCGTGAACCAGGATCTTCCAGAACTGATGGAGCGCTGTCGTTCCCACACCACAGTCACCTCCGCTGTCGTCGGGCATTTACGTGCATCGGCATCATCATAGCAATGTTTATAGCGTCGTTTTTTTCTTAGGTTAGTTTTGCTTGTTTTTACGTGGCTTGGTTGAATTCTAATGTAGAGTGTGGTCTTTTATTTCTTGTTAACAGACTGTGGCGCTATATAACACACCGTTGCCATGGACGCAGTTCAGAGACTATTTTCTTTAAGCAATACTCGTTTTTAAATCAATAAACTCGTTTTTAAGTCAATATTTTGAGTCAAATTATTGATTTATTTATTTATTTGGTTGATTTATGTGTAATAAGCAGGATAATATATAGCGAGGCGCTTGTTATAGCGAATACAACCCCTTCAACAACCGCCTCGCATACATTATCCCATTCATATGTCGCTATCAGCTGGCACATAATCATTATTAGGCTTCAACTTGTGAAATATTGATCATTTGTTGGTAGATGGCGCGATCCGTTTTGTCTAACAAAACTTTGTTCTCAAAAGTTTGCTTGAATGTTGTTCGATTCAGTGCGAAAATGAATGGAATCACCTTAAAATGTCTCAAATCAATTCAATATACCAATCTGATCGCAAAACAGCATGTGACGTCATTACGTACAGGTTTTTATTCGCTTTAAAGCCGTTGGATGGAAACACACTTTCACCAGCTTTATCCGCATGAATTTTTTAACCGAACTTCAGATAATTCGATTGACAAGTGGATGGAAACATGGCTAGAGAAATCGCTAAAGTTTTCTCTCAGGTAGAGAAAAAGAGCAGAAAGAGAGACAGGAAGAGAGACAGACAGAGAAAGAGAGAGAGACAGATAGTGAAGGGAGAGATATAAGGAGCGAGAAAACACTAATTGGGCGTGAGAGATGGACAGGCAGTGAGGAAGAGGGGTAGTGAGAGACAGACAGGTAGAGAAGAAGGAAGAGAAAGACAGTCTAAAAGGAGAGAGAGACAGGTAAAAGAATAGAGAGTGATGGTACAGTAGGCGGGTGAGATACAGGTAGAGAGAACCACATGTGGAGAAAGAGACACAGGTAGAGAGAGACAGGTAGAGAAGCAGAGGGAGAGGGAGTGAGACATGAACAGGTAGACAGATGAAGAAAGACAGGAATGGCACTGGAAGACAGACATGTATAGATGAAGGAAGAGAGGCAGGTAGAGAAAAAGAAACAAGAACAAAATGAATTGAGAGACTGGGAGAAATAGAGAGAAAAACAGGCGGAGAAAGAGAGGAAGACAGACAAGTCGAGAGACAGATATAAAAACATACACAGTGTGAGAGGGTGAGAAAAAACATCTGGAGAGGCAGGAAGAAAAAGAGATGGGTAGAGTGAGAAATATGTAGAGAGGGAGGAAGAAACAGACAGGAAGAATTATCAGGTAGAGAGTCAGAGACATGTCGAGTGGGAAAGTATGTGAGCACAACAGGTAGAAAGGGAGACAAGGGAGGGGAGATATGAAGGGAGACATGGAGGAAGCGAGCGAGTGAGCGAGACAGGTTGAGAGGGAAAACAAGAGACGGGTCAAAAGGAGAGAGAGACAAGTGGACATGGGGAAAGATAGGTCAACAAGGACAGAGTTAGAGGAAAAGAGGAACTGAGAGGACAGTCATACAACGTCAGAGAGCATATGCTCATGAGAGAGAGAGAAAGAAAGAGAGAGAGGGCTATTATCTGAGCGTGTTTTGACTACCTGCCATCTTACAGATGGAATCACAAAGAGGGGAATGAGAGATGAGGGGGTGGGCCGAGGGTCACGTTCGCTGAGCAGCACAAACTGAAAGTAAAACACAATGCTGAGATTGTGAAGCGGGAGCCGCTCAACTCCGCGGTTCCCAGCATTGCATGCGGCGTGCGAAGGTGGAGGAGGGGTGGGGGAATCTGACCAAAATAGAATGTGACTTAACATGTTTCAAACATCCAAACCAGGCATATTCAAGTTATTCTCGTCTGAGGACGGTAGTTTCCCCAACACACAGAAGACACTCTTCTCTTGATAGTTCCTCAGCATAACTAGGAAGTAATAGCATCCCACAACAGCCAGGAGGAATTCAGAAAATAACCCACCCTTTGTGTTTTTGTTTCCAAGTGAAAAGATGAACCTTCATCAATCCCAATTGATTTCCCAGTTTTCAAACAAGTTCGTTTTGCACCATTAAAGTCAGAACAAATCGATTCCTGATGTGCCCAGAAAAGCTACAGTGAGCGACTAATTCCCTGAGAGTAAGGCGAAAGCTCTCTAACAGGACAATCGTTGGTGAAATCTGACTCCGTGCTGTTTGATAGCACAGCTCCTGTTGGATGGCTCCCTGGTGCACAACAACAACATACTACCAGGGAGATAAATTGTACTGTGGTTTTTCTGGAGGAACATGAGGTGGAACTGAAAGAACAAGGGCTAGTGCTCACCAAAATCAGAGCTAGCATCAGATTTCCCTTTTGCCATTGTTAAGCTGAGTCACAAAGCTGTGGTGTGCAACAGTGACTGCCCACTTTTACAATGGCATTGGTTCTGTAACAATATCCCCCCCCCAAAAAAAAATCAGAGGGATTTGTTAAAAAACACTAATGTGTTATGTGGATGGCTGATGAACCCAATAGCAGACAGCAGATGATGTGCAAAGGGTTTATTTGTGACAAACAGGAAAATTAAACCCACGAGGAGGCAAAACAAGGCAGGGTAGAACACACCAGACTTAGACTTGAAACTAAGACAGGAACAAAACTACAACATGAACAGACTCTTCTCAAATAACAGCTTACTCAAAGAATTACTCACCGCTTGAAACATGCAACGTCAAACAATGAACCGACCCAGGACAGCAAACACAAGGGGATTAAATAGGGAACACTAATGACGAGGACAGGTGAAACTGACTAGACAATGAAGCACTAGACGAGGATAACAAGGGGGCGGGGTAACTTAACGAGACAACACAAGCACATGGCCCACACAGGCCATGCGCTTGTACACAAAACATGGGTCTGTCATGATCCTGCCACAAGACCAGGAAAAATCTAAGACATGATGGCAGAATCATGACAGAATGATTGATTTAAGAAACCAAGAAGACAGAGGTACAGTACAAGGCTGTGTATCTAATGTATTTCACGAGGCAATGAACCATAAATTAATGAGTGCAAATGGTGTAATCAAATCAGCATCAGTCATAGAGTATACCACAATTTGCTAAAGCAAAATCAAAATACCATGCCCTTTCACACACTGCGTTGATCCTGTGAAATTGCTGGGAAATTGCCAGGACGCCTTCTGTGTGAACGCAAATACGACCCGGGATTGATAACGGCATTGATGCCGGGTTGGGGGCCCAGTAACATTGCCGGAATCAGTCCCGGAACGTGCGATGTGTGAACAAAAGCCAGGACCAATGCCGTAAGGGGTGTGTCATAGTGATGACGCTCGTGCCATCGCGCGACTCTGTTGCTCTTAGAAGAAAGTTTGTGTTCGTCATCAACAAAGAAAGGACGAACAAATGTCTGCAAACTGGAACGAAGCAGAGATCAGGAGCTCTTCACTATCCACGCTGAAGCTGAGATCGTTCACCACTTTTGTGGAACGGTTTGCTCGTGTACATGTTTTCGACGCGTACATTACACGTCTCATCCTGACGTCATGTGTCTTTCCGGGATCTTTACGGATTGTGTGTGAACGCACTCACAGTAGAGGCCTGCATTTCAGCCCGAGCCCGACGGGCCCCGACTTATATACACTACTCGGGCCGGGCTTCGGGCCAATTTTAACGTCATAGTTCACACGCGGGCCGGGCCTCGGGCCTGTTTTAGGCTTATCTTTTTTATAGCCTATTTTAGATATTACTTAAAATAAAATATGAGAAGATGACTATTGAAAAGCAAACATAGAAAGACGTTTTATAACCTATCATACTGACATATATGACTGACAGTCTGCTCACGGCACGCACACGCGCACACAGGTTTCCCAGCAACGCGATCCGCGCGACCGGCTCGTTCACTGTTAAGTGTCCCGCCAGCAGCAGAAGTAGTGAGCGCGACTTCAGCGCAGCTGGAAAAAGTACGACTGGGTTAAAACTTTCCACGGTGGATGGTGCTTTTTCTGCACGATGCACTGTAAGAGACTGTTTAGGAGGTTGTCTTGTTGTTTTTTGTTTGATTGGACTTTAGTTTCATGAGTCTGTTGGAAACTTTTGGAAATACGAATGGCCATGTTCTGAAGACTTGATTCTTGAGGTAAGATAACCTGCATGTTTGTTTTTAATGTAGGGCCTAATTTATTTGATTTGTTTAGATTGCATTCTCTGTATTGTATTGTTATATTGTAAATTGTATTGTGCGAGCGCTGTTTCGAGCAGCGGAGCAGTTTGCCTCAGCTTTTCAAAAATGACAATAAACGTTTAACAAACGTTTTTGTCTGTGTGAATATGTTTAAGTTGTTTTATATCTATGGATTTTATTGTAGCCAAGTAAAGTGTTGATTTGAGAGGCTATAAATGGATCAAACATGTTTAACTCGCTGTCGGGTGCTTGGTCGTCATAAAAAAATAAATAAAAAGAAACATTTGTCTTAATTAACTTTATAAAGAAATGAAAATAATCTAAACGGTAACTACTTTGCCATTGAGGACAAAACATATCTGTTTAAATGACTGCTGCAACAGGGCAGGCTGTGTAGGTGGTTTTTTTTTTTTGTTTTGTTTTTTAAATAACGGGCTCGGGTCGGACTCGGGCTGATCATTCTGATGAGCTGTCGGACACGGGCCGGGCTAGGGCCTGGACGTCTCGGGCCAGGGCCGGGCTAGGGCCTAGATTTGAGGCCCGTGCAGGGCTCTAACTCACAGTTCCCGGCAAATCACTGACAGTGTGAATGAACCGAAATCAAACAATC
Organism: Pimephales promelas; assembly: GCF_988280905.1. NCBI lineage: Eukaryota > Metazoa > Chordata > Actinopteri > Cypriniformes > Leuciscidae > Pimephales > Pimephales promelas. Next base: position 10,624,649 of record NC_142771.1, on the reverse strand, counting down.
CCGGGACAAATGCCGGATGACATTATCCGTGTATTTTTCGGAATCTCTGTGTGAAAGGGGCTATGTGACGGAGGCGAGCTAGGAAGAGCTGTGCAAATAAACCTCACTCCACTACCCTAGAAACTGACACCAGAAGCTGTGGAATTTTATTGTGTCCTTGTTACCGCATATCCCACTTAGTAGGACTAGTTTCGTTGGTGCCGTGACCCGGATGGGAGTGAGCTTTAGGGGGCTGAGTGAAACAGAGGCCTTATAGCAAGAGCTGTGCAGGTAAACCTCACTCCTGTGTCATCAAGCTGTGTCCTTTAGCCTCTCATGCTGGTTTTAATCCCACTAATTTCAGAGAGAATAGGACCAGTTTCATTGGTGCCGTGACCCAGGTGGAAGTGAGCGTTCAAGGGCTAAGAGTCATATAGCTGCTCTGGTAAACTTCAGTCCTCTGCTAACATGTGGCACACTAGAAACTGACACCAGAAGCTGTGGGATTTTATTGTCTCCTTGTTACCGCATATGCCTTCCACACTGATTGATGCTAGTATGAATCCCACTTAGTAGGACTAGTTTCGTTGGTGCCGTGACCCGGATGGGAGTGAGCTTTAGGGGGCTGAGTGAAACAGAGGCCTTATAGTAAGAGCTGTGCAGGTAAACCTCACTCCTGTGTCATTAAGAGATGTGATTGCAACTAAAGCTACAGGCTGTGTCCTTTAGCCTCCCATGCTGGTTTTAATCCCACTAATTTCGGTGAGAATAGCACCAGTTTCATTGGTGCCATGACCCAGATGGAAGTGAGCGTTCAAGGGTTAAGAGTCATATAGCTGCTCTGGTAAAGTTTACTCCTCTGCTAACATGTGGCACACTAGAAACTGACGCTAGAGTCAGCATCCTTTAGCTTCCCATGGCGGTTGCTTCTGGTTAAAGTCCGGCACAGGGCAGTCGAGTAAGACAAGATAAAGCTACAGTTATTTAAACAACTTTAAATCTGTGGTAACCGAGGGGTCAAGGTGGGGCTGGTTAGCACTAGCCCCTTGCTAGTAGATTGTGTAACTACACTAGATGGAAAAGCATCTAAAAATGGAAAACAACATATATCTGGTTCTATCTGTTATAAACCAAAGCATAATGTCCAAATGTATTGCATATTTAGTAACTATACCACGGTAATTTTTTGCAAAGTATTTTTCTTCAAATCCAATTGGGCTAATAGCCTTGAGATGTCAACACTTGGAATTCACCACACATACACACGCTCTCTTCTCCAAGTCTCCATTCATCAGAGCTGAGAAACAGACTTGCCTCTGTGCACAGACCCTGGATCAGTGCAGAAAGCCATGCAGCTGTGTGAGACAGCTGTCAGGAATAAGGCATACAATGTGGTTTGACATGTTGATTCACTGCTCGCTGGGTACGAGCAGCCTGCATCGCTTCAAAAATGCATGCATTAATGGAAGTTTCTTTGACCCTCCTCAAGGGCTCCAGCATAAATGATTTCTGCTTGGAGGACTTGGAAATCACACAGACACGGCTGGATGGCTTGGGTTTAAACAATGACTGGTGGTGAAGCAAGGCAAACCAAAATAAACTGTCAAAACTGAAGCAAGAAGAAGCTAATAATAACATTTGTCTTCCTTTTTATCGAAGTGTTGTAAAATCAACAAAAAAAGCAGAGTTTCATTAAGGAGGTCTATAATTAGGTGTTAGCAGTTAGGCTACCGTTAATCTTAATAGCCAAGTCCATTAAGAGCCATTAAAACAAAAATTGGTCACTAGTAGAACATACTACCATAAAATGTTAAAGCAATTTTAATGTTGCTTTAAAAAACTAACCCGAAATACGTGCATATACTTTTGAAAGGCCATCAGTAGAGCAAAATGCTAATGCTAACCACGCTAACCAACAAAACATTGACCCCTTTGTCCTAAATTTACACATTTAACACTTTTCTCATTAGGGTTAACTAGAATTTTTATGTTTTCTAGATCTGGTTGCATCATCAACAATCTTTTTTAGTCAGATTTGACATTCTGTAATCCAAACATCATGTCTTTCAGCCACTCGTAAAAATCCAACCCTTCTCCACACATAAATGCATCACTTCAGCTTAACTTCCAGCTACGGCTGAGGGCTCAGACAGAGTGTGCTAAACATTACCCCAGTTGTCATTTTTCATGGAGTTTGACATGTGAACTGCCATAACAGGATTTGAACCTAAAATATTCTAAGCCTCTTTTACAATCTCAGAACAATTCAATGAGATTCAATGTAATGCCGCAAATGTAGTGTTTTTATTTATTTATTTTAAATACGCTTATCCATTGACCATAAAACATGGTTTATCATGGATCTTTTTTATTCCTGGCCACACTTTCAATCAAAAAAAAAAAAAAAAAAAAACACTCTCCATTTTTTTTTCTTTTCTTTTACATGACAAAACGCACGTGAAGCTGGGAATTAACCTGGATTTTCCAACTGGCTTTTTCATCTTCATTTCAAAACAACACAGACCTTGCTTACTCTGAAAGTCCTCAGCGCAGGTTTTAACATGCATTGTGCTTTAGAAATAATTTCCCACTTCAGAAATCTACCTGACATACATCAATAAACTAAAGATCTGGCCTTGTATGTACAATAAAACAGATCTTACTGGAAGCTGGTACCATAGAGTGATAGTATTAGTCATGAGATTGTATCTCCCTGACTGATATGCGTGTAATATTCTACATGACATGAACATATTCTACATTACAGCGTTGCATGCACAAAAGCGGTAGCTGAAAAAAGTCTTTGGTTGTTGCTGCTGTGAGAGTTCATATCAAAGCACAGCAGCAATTTCAGAACCAATTCGAGGGAAAAAAATCATTAACATCAAAGGAGTGGAAACCTCAAGCTTGGCTCGTAGCTTAAAGATCCACAAGCTATTTTGCTGTGTGAGAGTTTTTGCTCCTGTTGAGACAAATCTAGCCTGGCACTCACTTTAAAGAGCTGCTCACCGACCAAACTTCCAGCCTGTGAGTAAAAGAGAACTGTTCATAGGGTTCATAACATGGTTTAAGTAGGACATTTTCCTATTAGCAACACTCTTGATGGTCCTGGAATACTCCTATTAACCAATCATTGGCCTCTGAATTAAGATGTTAGGATAAGATCCTGATGTAAGGGAGTGAATAATGGGTGAGTCTGATAATCAAGGCTTGAATCTCAATATAGGAGATGAAAATAAAAAATTGTTGCATATATGCATTTATGCACTTGGCATATGCTGTTATCCAAAGCATCTTCATTCGCCTTCAAGGCATGTTTTATCAGTTCACGTACTCCCTCGGAATCAAAATGAGGAAAAAAAAACCCAAACATTACAACCCTGGTTACTGCAGAATTGAGAATAAAAAAAAAAATCAATAACCCTTTTTAACCCATATATAGTGTTGTTTTTTTTTAAATTCCGCCTTGTTTCTACGATTTTTGGCGTAAGCATCTTGCTTTTGCACTCAAATTAACCCTTACATGGATACCTCAGGTCTTTAGTGTCCCGCGACGTCAGTCACTGCCCTCCTCCTCATTCATTTTTTTTTAAAGTTGGAAAGTTATCAACCTTCTTTGTTCCACTTTATTTTGTGCACATACGTATACTTTCAGTGTGCTAGAACGTACTGGAAATTACATGGGTTAAAGGGTTAGTTCACCCAAAAATGAAAATTCTGTCAGTATTTACTCACCCTCATGTTGTTCCAACCCCGTAAGACCTTCGTTCATCTTCGGAACACAAATTAAGATATTTAAGATATTAAGATCGCTCCTGCATACTAGTCCATAGGCTTCTTGAGGGACTGGCTCTTGCTGTCCCCGAAAAGTCATTAAAGACATCGTTAAAATAGTCCAAGTGACTACAGGGGCTCAATCTTAAGTTTATCAAACGACGAGAACACTTTTTTGCGCAAAAAAACAACAAAAATAGCGACTTTATTTCAACTATTCACGTCCTTCTCCATGAGCCTGTAAGTCAGTTAACGTAGTGTGATTGCGTAGAGCTACGTCACACGTAGGCTCACTATTGGCCGACGCTGGTCATATGTGTGTGATGCGTGTGACGTACAATAACAGAAGCTTACGCTATTAAACTAGTAACCTGACTCGCGCAGAGGGAGAAATAAACGAATAGTTGAAATAAAGTCGTTATTTTTGTTGTTTGTTTTGCGCACAAAAGTGTTCTCGTCGTTTGATAAACTTAAGATTGAGCCCCTGTAGTCACTTGGACTATTTTAACGATGTCTTTAATGACTTTTCGAGGACAGCAAGAGCCAGTCCCTCAAGAAGCCTATGGACTGTATGCAGGAGCGATCTTAATATCTTAAATATCTTAATTTGTGTTCCGAAGATGAACGAAGGTCTTACGTGGTTGGAACAACATGAGGGTGAGTAAATACTGACCGAATTTTCATTTTTGGGTGAACTAACCCTTTAAGGTTAAGGTGGCAATGTCTGATACACAATGATGAAGTGATGTTCACTCATAGTTACAGCAGGCAGAAAACAAAAGAATAGGAAGTTAAACTTGAAATGGCTCTGCGTTGAGCCATGATGGTGGGTCTGGTGAAGAAGCTATCATGTTTTCGAAAGATGTTGAAAATGATACGTTTGGGAATATGTTTGAGAGCGCGAATATGAGCAAGATGATGGAAGTATTGGGAAATGAGCTCTGACGAGGACAGGTATGATGGCGTAAAACATCTTCTCAAACTGAACCCTTCCAAGCTACGAAGGGCAACAAAATATGCTTTATTTTATTGTTCTGTAATTGTTACACTAATGCGTCAACACAACACACATGCATCGTGATGATCTCGTAGATAATGTTGTTCGTAAACAAAGCACTCGTGTCGCTTCATAAAGTTGGGGTTAAATCACTGGAGTCTCTGACATAAATCTCTCAGATTTCATTAAAAATATCTTCACTTGTGCTCTAAAAATAAACGAAAGTCTTACGACATGAGGGTGAGTAATTAACGATAGAAGTTTCATTTTTGGGTGAACCAACCCTTCAAGGTTACTATATTTTTAGTTTAGCATTCAGTACATGATTGCCAGTGTATTTGAACACACTTTAAACACATTTAAAAGGCTATAATATATCAATTTGCAAATTAAAACAGCGCTACTAGTGCGAGTCAACTGCCATTTTGCCCGAACTTAATTTGATTGTGTTCAATCTGCTTAAATATATGTACAACTTAAGTTTACTTAATCCGTTTCTGTTTGCTTACATGATTGATTTGTGTTGCATTCATTGAAACTGGGCGGTGCTTGTAAGTTCCCAGCATGCTTTGCATATGGTTGAATTAAGAGGGAATACATGTTAAAATTAAGTGTTAATTTATATGTTTTTGATGAAATAAGAAAAGGGGAAGACTTGGTAGTGCGTAATCGTGTTTAATGTTAAACTACATTGCAATTATTGAACCATTTAAATTGCAGTGTGAGTTTTAGTCAGGTGGACAAATAAAATCATGCCCTGTCAACTTGCAGTGTCTCACTACACAACATGATGAGTTATAACAACCTAAAAAACATAAATTTATAAAAAAAAACATTTTCAAAATTTGTTATCACAACATATTTTCTTTTCTCAAATCAACTTTATAATAATTTATTTAGTTGAGATAACTTATTATTTTGAGTTTCTGATGATTAAATTAATCCCCTTCATTGTATTAACTCACTTTTTCCAGTTCAGTCAACTTAAAATTTTAAGGCAACCCAGGTTACTTACTTTTTTTAAGTTAAACCAACAATATTTTTTTACAGTGTAGTAATCACAACAGTTTTTCTTTTGTCAAATCAACCTAAATAATTTATTTAGTTCAGATAACATATCATTTTGAGTTTCTGATATTAAATCATTCTCCTTCATTGTATCAACTCACTTTATCCAGTTCAATGAACTTAAAATTTTAAGGCAACCAGGTTACTTACTTTTTTAAGTTAAACCATCAATATTTTTTTTTACAGTGTAATGGATGAATGAATATGAATTTGAATACCTGAATCATATAAGGGAGCCTTTTTAAATTCACTGACAATTTAATTAGGCTCTGCCCAACCATAGTAAATAAGTTGAATCAACCTTAATGAATTAAGTTGACCAAACGCAAGTACATTAAATTGGAATAACATAATTGCATAATGCTGAAATAAAGCAAGTTAATCATGTGGAAATCCTTTTTTATGTTCATTCAATTGAGTGTTACACATTTAAACTATGCTACTTTTTCATTTAATTGTAAATAACATGCAATTAAGTGTCAGAAAACATTACATTCAATTCGCACTTGGATATCTTAAAGTACATGATTTTCTGTAATACACACTCTTTTTAAAAGTATGCTAAAGTTTGAGCTCCTTAACTTAGGGGCTTTTTCTGTCTCTCTGTCTTTCTAATTTGATTTTCTTTCATTTCCGTGATCATCATGAGTATTCAGTCATAAATAAGCCGTTCAGTGAGCAGGGCTTTCCTGCACAGCTACTCCGTCCTCATTCTGATGGGACGAGTGCTTTCCCATGGCACATGTCCCACCGGGCTGTTCTCTGACTGAACATGGAGAAGAGCGAAAGGTTGCCCAATAATTTATTGCTGCATTTGCACCTAGATCCCAATCAGATAACTCAAGTTCAATAAATTCGTCTCTCACACACGGCTTTCTAAGACTGCGGGAACCGGAGCGGTTACCCCTCCATGCGTCGGCAGATAGATTAGCATCCGGCTCAAAGCAGCAGCACTTCAAAAGAAGCTTTGATGCTCAGTACGGCTACACAGAGGGGCAGGTGAGGGCCCCGTGCCGTCGACGAGGATTCTGGGAAATACTCCCAGCTTTTAGAGCTGGATATATCTAAAGTCTTCTCGTAGTGGGAGATGGTTGTAGAGCCTGGGAAAGAGCTTTATTCAGGATGAAAAAGTGCACACTTGCTGTGGTGAGGGTGGCCATGTGCTCTGGATCTTCAATGGTTTGAGTGGGACCATGTGGAAGGCGATTCATGTCAACGATATGATGAAGGACGTGGTATTTGCTTTCTTTAGCGATGATTATTCACAACACAAACTGAGAAATCCATTGAATATGTTTTTAACATCAAAATTGTGAAATAGAGCTAAAGAGAACTCTGTTTGTGTTAGTCAGTCTAGTCTTTCAGTTGTTGTCTCTGTCTAGTCGGAGATTATGTTTAATTGCCGCTTTTATTACAGACATTGCCAAACGCTCCGCTAAGATATTGTGTCCTTTCATGATCTCTCTTGAGAACTAAATGAAAGCTGGGATTTCAACAGAAAACACGCAATACACAATGTGCCTTTTTTGAGCCACTGTTATCCTATCAGATGTGTATCATCTAGTAGGGCTGGGTATTGAAACAAATTTCACAATTCGATTCGATTTCGATTCACAAGCTTGCAATTCGATTCGATTTCGATTACGATTCGATTCAATATCGATTATTTTGGATATCAGTTACAATAAATGGCATTTTTTCTCAAGGGAATCAAATCTCTTAACTAATGCTGTAAACTATGGGAGTCTAGTTGTAGCCTATAGGCTTCATTAGCCTAATGAAGGTAATAATGAATGAATCACTTAAATTACACTTTTATTTATTTTTATAATAAGAAGATTATATGAAATATAAACATTTAAATGGTGGCTGTCATAAAAAAACTTGCCAGATTTATTCAAATATGAAGGTAATAATGAACGAATCACTTAAATTAAACTTTTATTTATTTTTATAATAAGAAGATTATATGAAATATAAACATTTAAATGGTGGCTATATATTTAGCAAAACGCTCCTCTCTAGAGTTATTTTTTCTAGCTGACTAACGAGTTGATGTGGGTTTTCTGAGGTAAATATGACGATACATGACATTGATTACAAGCTGTTTAACTGACGTCTTTCCACGGTTTAAACGCTGATTGAGCGAATCAGTGACATGATACGAATTTCGATAAGTTATACTCTATCTTTTAACACACTTTCAGACGCTCATTCATGTTTATTTCGCGCTGTAACTGCTATTATTAACCCGGAAGAGAGATCAGCGCTGCTGCTTCTCAACAGCTGCGCCAGAGCGATCTCACGCCACAGCGCCAAAACTCTATTTATGTTTTTGAATTTCTAATGAAAATGGACGTAATTTGAAAATTGAGACTTTGCTTCATATTAATAGTAACAAAGGACAAAGATTATTGCGATTTTTTTTTTGATGCGCGCAGCCGCGATACAATATCCCATTCATTCAAATGAAACAGGATGAATAATCGATTCTTGAGACTTAAGAATCGATATCGGTTCGTAAAAATGAGAATCGATTAATATCGAGAAATCGATATTTATTACCCAGCCCTATCATCTAGGTAGGTGAATTATGTCATCTGTATTATCAAGTTTACCCAATGGATAAACTGGTCCAAAAACGTGTGCTAGGGATGTTTCTCTTCAGTTACCCGTTCCCTTTGTTCAATTTTCCCGCTCTTCATTTGTTACCATTGAAATCTAATCGCCATTTTGCGTCAACTATGGCTTTTTTGTCCAGAGCCTAAAGTTTACAGTCAGTAGTAGGGCTGTCCCGCATGTTCTCAACCCGCCTATAGAGGGCGATCTCACTCACAGAATGAACACAATAGTGTCAGCCATCTTTTTTTTGAAGCTAACCCAGATAGCAAACTGACATTGAATCAACGTGGAAATATGACATCGAAACAACGTTGATCTGACATTGTTTTGCTCATCGAATTAACGTTGAACCAACGTCAGACGCGTCATTCTTTCAAAACTAACGGAAAATCAACTTGAAATCAACGCGTTGTTTCAACGTTATGAAAGCAAACCAATTTTCGATTTTCATTTAGCTTTGAAGAATGCCGCGTCTGACGTTGGTTCAACGTTAATTCGATGAGCAAAATCAACGTTGTTTCAATGTCATGAGAGACGTCGTTTCCACGTTGATTCAATGTCAGTTTGCTGTCTGGGAAGCTAGCAGGCTCTTGTTCTGTGGAGAAAGCCGAGTTACCATCCTCTTTTTCCTGGACATGTCCTGCCGTCGATGTCCGGGATTCAGCTTTTGCTTTCTGCAGTCGCCATTCATTGTTTACATGCACACCTTTGGATTCAATCCGATTGGTGAATCTGAATGTAGTGTTTACATGAAGTGATCGGTTGATTTGCGTTTTAACATTGCTAAAAAAAATTCTGCTCTTCTGTGAGAGATATGAGACACATTTTCAGGCAGGCTCATCACGGAGACTCACTAGTAGCCTAGACTTGTTGTTTAAATACTGCGCTCTGTGACCGGTAGGCGGTAGCGAAGCAAGTGCATTCTGGGAGTTGTTGTCTTTCATCCACATAAGCCAAAAATACATTTTCTGGCTTTTCTCAATCTAGAAAGCTCCAAATTCAAAAATAATTTCACATTTCTTCTATTTTAAATACACGCTCATCTATCCTGAGGTGAAGTATCCCTTTAAAATAAGTTGAAGTTAAACCTAAAACTGAAATAAAAAAGAGCTAAATATAAATAAAAGGAAATGACCAAAACACAACATGCTGACTAAAACTAAAATTGAAGTGAAAATATAAATATAAAAATGATTTTGTATAATATTTAAATAGTATATAAACAACACAGCTCCTTGTGCATACAAAAACAGCAATGGATTTTTACAATAAATGGCAAAAGGACTGGTTGGAAATGTAAACGGACATGTCTGTTAGACAATAACAAACATCTTTAAATCATCTAAGACTTTGCACAGTATTATGTTGTGCATCCCAGTAGTAATTCATCATGGCCTAAGCCAGTGATTTTTTCAGCAGGGAGCACTAATCCAAACATGCATAAGCCACCTTGTATGGTGTGTGAATTGTGCATCTCCTGATGCTACTGCAATCTCTCTCTCACTCTGTCTGTGTGTGTGTGTATTTAGCCACCAAATGCTTGTGTCTGTATCCACTAAGAAAGACTAAGAAATCACAGATGGCGAATGACAAAGCATAATCAAACAAAACAACAACAAGAAAAAAAAAAAAAAAAAAGATTTTCCCTCTGGGTGGAAGCAATCAACCATCACCTAGTAATTATTTGATCACGAATAAATCAGGTAGCCCTGGCTGTGTTGTTTCAACAGAGGGAATATGGAGGCAGACACACTCCGTCGACCCGCCCTGTTTTATGTGCTATTACAGCTTCTTCTGGCAAATATCCCCGAGAGCGTGTGATAGTGTCTCGCAGTTTTTAATTAATGCGTAAGCCTGGTGATGTTAATTAAAACCAGACTGATCATTACCCACCCAGAAAGATCTTACGGACGCTCGTGCTGCCGGCCAACAAATGCCGAACACAACTGAGGGGGTTGCTAATAATCCTTCAAATCAGTTCAGATGCAATCTTTAGTGGGTTTGAAAAAGTTTTTCAATTGGGGATTTTTAGGTAAACGGCTGCATCCTCGCTTTGTTCAATATCATAACAAGGGCATTCATTGAACCTCATTGGTTCTCATACTTACCAATTTTGAACGTTCTCTGTATTTTCGCCCAATCAATGTTTATATGCGCATAAAAGCCTAAGTTTAATCTGTTCATCATATAAAGCGGCTGTGTCTCTTCAGATTCAGAAACCTAGGATTAAACCGTTTGACTTATATGGATTACGTTTACGATCTATCTATGAAACTTGTGAAGCTTCAGATTTTAGGCTTTCAATGGAGAGACAGAAATCTAATATTTTAAAGGGGAAATAAAGCGGTGTAACAAGTTTACATGATTTACAAGATGGATTTCCAATATAATCAACAATTATATAAGAAACATTACAAATGTAAACATTTAGAAGAAAAAAAGAAAAAAACTTTGTATCTTTCGCCGCCAGGGCGCCGCCATTGTGCAGTTGACGTCACGGGGTTGGTTGGCTCAAGTTTAACAGGCTCTGGGCATTAAAAATTGCGACATCAAACTGTGTTTACACCAGTGTTTTGACCGCGAACGATTAATGTTAGGTACAGTCATTAGACAAAAAGACGACGTCTCATGGTATATGTTGACAAACTGCACATAGAAACATTGTTCGCGATGTCTGCCGTCAGATATTCCCGTCTCGTCAACACCATGTAAGTTACGTTGCTGTGTAGAACAGTCAGTGGTGGTTTGGGGCGAAGAGCGGGTTTGCAACGCTAACTTACCAGGTGTCAGTGTGGCTGTTGTCCTGCGATGCCCTCCGTGTCAGAGTCCATCTGTTGTCAAGAGGTTGATCTTGAGCATGTGTTGCGTGGTCAATTCTGCATCACCGGCGCGCACGTTTACCATGCTGTGCCGTGAGTTAGACGCGTAGAAGTGGCGATGCTTTACCTGAAGAATGTCAGAGCGGAGACACTTTTTCCTAGTATATGTAGGCTGTAGCTAACGTTACTAGCACTACCAGTGCGAAAAAATGGACGTTTCATTTCCCCTTTAACAAATACGTGCTAACTTACATGTTATTGACGAGACGGGAATATCTGACGGCAGAGATCGCGAACAATGTTTCTATGTGCAGTTTGTCAACATATAACATGAGACGTCGTCTTTTTTTTGTCTAATAACTGTACCTAACTACAGTTCTGTAACTGTACCTAACATTAGTCGTTCGCGGTCAAAACACTGGTATAAACACAGTTTGATGTCGCGATTTTCAATGCCCAGAGCCTGTTAAAATTTGAGCCAACCAACCCCGTGACGTCAACTGCACAATGGCGGCGCAAGATACAAAGTTTTTTCTTTTTTTCTTCTAAATGTTTACATTTGTAATGTTTCTTATATAATTGTTGATTATATTGGAAATCCATCTTGTAAATCATGTAAACTTGATTCACTGCTTCATTTCCCCTATAAATAATTATCTTCATTCTGTTCTAAAGATGAACGAAAGTCTTCTGGCCCGCTCACACCAACAATAACTATAAGGAAACAATACAATGCAATACAAATTGTATTTCTGTAGCACAATTAAAGTGCTTAGAAGTACTAGAATATTTCATATTTCTTCATTTTGATAAGGTATCAAAAGGTCAACACACTGTTTTGGAGCAATAGCATCCAACGCTTTAAAAACATCAACAGAACCTTGAAATAAAATAGGCCCTAATATAGAACCCTGTGGCACACCACTATGTAACTCGATGCAGAACACACATTTCCAATGCTGACCAAATATAACTAACAATAACTACATTAGCGTCCACAAAATATGGTTCTGGTAATTTTATGTGTACGCTGCCACTTTAAATGCTCTAGCACTTGCAAGTAGGGTGCATTCTGAGTGGCTGTCAATGTCTTTATTGTTGGTTGTGGTGTGGACTCTGTGATTCTTTATTCAGAACCATTTTTAAAACGATATCTTTCATAGATATAGTTATTGTCCTTGGTGTGAACAGGCCTTTATGGATTTGGAACAACATGAGAGTGAGTAAATGACCGAAATGACTTTTAAAGCTGCAGTCGGTAACTTTTGTCGCTCTAGTGGTTAATAACCAGAACTGCATGATTCAAGTCTTTCCCATCCCAGATAGCAAACTGACATTGAATCAACGTGGAAACATGACATCGAAACAACGTTGATCTGACATTGTTTTGCTCATCGAATTAACGTTGAACCAACGTCAGACGCGCCATTCTTTCAAAACTAACGGAAAATCAACTTGAAATCAACGCGTTGTTTCAACGTTATGAAAGCAAACCAATTTTCGATTTTCATTTAGCTTTGAAGAATGCCGCGTCTGACGTTGGTTCAACGTTAATTCGATGAGCAAAATCAACGTTGTTTCAATGTCATGAGAGACGTTGTTTCCACGTTGATTCAATGTCAGTTTGCTATCTGGGATTTCTTGACACCATTCTATTTTTAACATACACATGTAAAATAAAGACATAAACCATAAATCTGGTTCAACATCTAAAAGCAGAACCACATGTTTTTGTTCAAAACACAAAAGGCTTAGTCCACACCTCTTTCTTGAAATGAAAGTATGCCAGGAACCTTCTGAACAAACTGGTTCTCTATAGGAAATGCATTCATGAAAAATGAAAGACAGCAGTATCACTTACTTCATAGGTTTGAACAGGGCTTGACCGTAGTTCTGGAATGACATGATGAGCTTCAGCTGAGTGCCGCCTGACTTCATAGCTGTGAAAGGAACATAATTATTGTAACACCAGCCGACCAGCTTTCTAAAAACAAGACAATATGAACACACACCCACACACTAACACAACCTTCTCTTCCAGGATTCATGCTAAATAGCTTTCGCTCTAACTCACACAAACATGTATCAGCTGTGATGTTTTGGGAGTCGGTTTTGTAAACAGCAGTGGTGATTTCTTAGTGCATTTCGCCAGGCTGTCGGTAAATCTCACACACGAACACATGCAGATTTACAAGACTATGCAACCATCTGCTGTTTATGAGAGCCGAAGAGGTGAAACGGTTGAAACATTTGAAATATATGAGATATTTGTGATATGACGAACTCATTTCATTAAAAGTATTGTATACAAACATACTTTTATTCCAGCTAGTATTCATTTCTCATTTTAATTTATTTGAACTTTGAAAAAACAAAATCGACACAACCTATATAGCCAATTAAAAAAATACTAAAAATGACAAAACACAGTCTTTTTTCACTTAAAAGTTACATTTTTGTGTGATACAACGCACCAAAATACTTGATGATGATATTATGAATTAATTAATGATATATATATATATACACACACAGAAATATCATTACATTACTTTTGTGGTAATAAATGTATTTCAAAATCAAATGTAACCTTGTCTAAGAATTTTGGAGAGCATTTTCAACTATTTGAAGTTGAAATGAAGTCCCTCGCAAGTGTGCACAAGTGGTTTGTGTGTACGTAGGCCTTCGGCAGCTTAATTCAGTCACAACAAATCATATTTACTACAAAGCGAATAATCCCCCCAAATTACACCATGCTGTCTAGAGAGTGAAGTCATGTTTCTCATGGCTTTTCCAGGCAGGGCTGTGTCAGTGCCTGTCTCACATTTTCTTTTTAAGTGTTAAATCCAGACAGTCTAGTTCCAAACGCCTTAAAACTATGAGAAAACTGACCTTAGATCAGCAGAACAAGTTTTGTCAGGTTGATTAATGAGATCGGACAGCAAAGATGGCTGATACAGCTTTACGTTGAGTAATCCAAAAAAAATCTGTATCATATTTCCCCAGAGAGCACCTGTGCAATTCTGCAGTAGTAAAGTCTTATTGAACTCATTAGTTGAGCAGAGACAAGTCAGTTGGAACAAAGCCATAATGCCGTAGCTCTCAGTGCTATCATGTAGTGTATCTCGGTCTACACATATACAAACAAGTATTGTTTAACTGCAGATCTTTTGATTTGCTTCAATCCCCAGAGAACTGCTCTATTTATTTGATTAAATGTGTCCTGAATGTTCTCTTTTAGTCTAATTTTTTGAAAGCACTGCAATCATCGCAGAGTATTTCACCAAGTGCTGAATTTATAACCTTAATTAATCCTAATATGACTAAAATTACATCCAGCAAGGTGCTATTTGCTCCAGAGGCTGCATTGAGCCACATTGTAAAAAGTGAACAGCGGTATTTCGTACCGTATAGAGATGATTTTTGAAATGTTAATAACCTTCTCCTATTCCTGATTAACATGCAGAAAACGAATTAAGCCATTTGTACGTTTGAGAAAAGTGTGAACTTAAATATTCTCCGCAACACTCAAAATGCAATTACGTCAATTCTGAAAAGTATTTCAAAAAACTGCATTTGCCGATAATATAATAGCCGTGAAAGTGACCTTTTATTTTATTAATGTTTCTTAACCAACTATTCGTGCATTGTGAGTATTTGCAGTGTTTCTGTGTTGGTTGTGTTGTGAGTATTGCAGTCTGTTTCTTTATCTGGGTGCGTTGTGAGTATTTGCAGTGTGTTTCTGTATTTGGGTGTGTTGTGAGTATTGCAGTGTGTTTTTGGGTGCGTTGTGAGTATTGCAGTGTTTCTGTATTCGGGTGTGTTGTGAGTATTGCAGTGTGTTTCTGTATTCGGTGCGTTGTGAGTATTGCAAGTGTGTTTCTGTATTTGGGTGTGTTGTGAGTATTGCAGTGTGTTTTTGGGTGCGTTGTGAGTATTGCAGTGTTTCTGTATTTGGGTGCATTGTGAGTATTGCAGTGTGTTTCTGTATTCGGTGCGTTGTGAGTATTGCAGTGAGTTTCTGTATTTGGGTGTGTTGTGAGTATTGCAGTGTGTTTTTGGGTGCGTTGTGAGTATTGCAAGTGTGTTTCTGTATTTGGGTGTGTTGTGAGTATTGCAGTGTGTTTTTGGGTGCGTTGTGAGTATTGCAGTGTTTCTGTATTTGGGTGCATTGTGAGTATTGCAGTGTGTTTCTGTATTCGGTGCGTTGTGAGTATTGCAGTGTGTTTCTGTATTTGGGTGTGTTGTGAGTATTGCAGTGTGTTTTTGGGTGCGTTGTGAGTATTGCAAGTGTGTTTCTGTATTTGGGTGTGTTGTGAGTATTGCAGTGAGTTTCTGTATTTGGGTGTGTTGTGAGTATTGCAGTGTGTTTTTGGGTGCGTTGTGAGTATTGCAAGTGTGTTTCTGTATTTGGGTGCGTTGTGAGTATTGCAGTGTGTTTCTGTATTTGGGTGTGTTGTGAGTATTGCAGTGTGTTTTTGGGTGCGTTGTGAGTATTGCAAGTGTGTTTCTGTATTTGGGTGTGTTGTGAGTATTGCAGTGTGTTTCTGTATTTGGGTGCGTTGTGAGTATTTGCAGTGTTTCTGTATTCGGGTGTGTGTGAGTATTACAGTGTGTTTCTGTATTCGGGTGTGTGTGAGTATTGCAGTGTGTTTCTGTATTCGGGTGTGTTGTGAGTATTACAGTGTGTTTCTGTATTTGGGTGTGTGTGAGTATTGCAGTGTGTTTTTGGGTGCGTTGTGAGTATTGCAAGTGTGTTTCTGTATTTGGGTGCGTTGTGAGTATTGCAGTGTGTTTCTGTATTTGGGTGTGTTGTGAGTATTGCAGTGTGTTTTTGGGTGCGTTGTGAGTATTGCAAGTGTGTTTCTGTATTTGGGTGTGTTGTGAGTATTGCAGTGTGTTTCTGTATTTGGGTGCGTTGTGAGTATTTGCAGTGTTTCTGTATTCAGGTGTGTGTGAGTATTACAGTGTGTTTCTGTATTCGGGTGTGTGTGAGTATTGCAGTGTGTTTCTGTATTCGGGTGTGTTGTGAGTATTACAGTGTGTTTCTGTATTTGGGTGTGTGTGAGTATTACAGTGTGTTTCTGTATTTGGGTGCGTTGTGAGTATTGCAGTGTGTTTCTGTATTCGGGTGCGTTGTGAGTATTTGCAGTGTTTCTGTATTCGGGTGTGTGTGAGTATTACAGTGTGTTTCTGTATTTGGGTGCGTTGTGAGTATTTGCAGTGTTTCTGTATTCGGGTGTGTGTGAGTATTACAGTGTGTTTCTGTATTCGGGTGTGTGTGAGTATTGCAGTGTGTTTCTGTATTCGGGTGTGTGTGAGTATTACAGTGTGTTTCTGTATTTGGGTGTGTGTGAGTATTACAGTGTGTTTCTGTATTTGGGTGCGTTGTGAGTATTGCAGTGTGTTTCTGTATTCGGGTGCGTTGTGAGTATTTGCAGTGTTTCTGTATTCGGGTGTGTGTGAGTATTGCAGTGTGTTTCTGTATTTGGGTGCGTTGTAAGTATTTGCAGTGTTTCTGTATTCGGGTGTGTGTGAGTATTACAGTGTGTTTCTGTATTTGGGTGCGTTGTGAGTATTGCAGTGTGTTTCTGTATTCGGGTGCGTTGTGAGTATTTGCAGTGTTTCTGTATTCGGGTGTGTGTGAGTATTACAGTGTGTTTCTGTATTCGGGTGTGTGTGAGTATTGCAGTGTGTTTCTGTATTCGGGTGTGTTGTGAGTATTGCAGTGTTTCTGTATTCGGGTGTGTGTGAGTATTACAGTGTGTTTCTGTATTCGGGTGTGTGTGAGTATTGCAGTGTGTTTCTGTATTCGGGTGCGTTGTGAGTATTTGCAGTGTTTCTGTATTCGGGTGTGTGTGAGTATTACAGTGTGTTTCTGTATTCGGGTGTGTGTGAGTATTGCAGTGTGTTTCTGTATTCGGGTGTGTTGTGAGTATTGCAGTGTTTCTGTATTCGGGTGTGTGTGAGTATTACAGTGTGTTTCTGTATTCGGGTGTGTGTGAGTATTGCAGTGTGTTTCTGTATTCGGGTGTGTTGTGAGTATTGCAGTGTTTCTGTATTCGGGTGTGTTGTGAGTATTGCGGTGTGTTTCTGTATTCGGGTGTGTGTGAGTATTACAGTGTGTTTCTGTATTTGGGTGCGTTGTGAGTATTGCAGTGTGTTTCTGTATTCGGGTGCGTTGTGAGTATTTGCAGTGTTTCTGTATTCGGGTGTGTGTGAGTATTACAGTGTGTTTCTGTATTTGGGTGTGTTGTGAGTATTGCAGTGTTTCTGTATTCGGGTGTGTGTGAGTATTACAGTGTGTTTCTGTATTTGGGTGTGTTGTGAGTATTGCAGTGTGTTTCTGTATTCAGGTGTGTTGTGAGTATTGCAGTGTGATTCTGTGTTCGGGTGCGTTGTGAGTATTGCAGTGTGTTTCTGTATTCGGGTGCATTGTGAGTATTGCAGTGTGTTTTTGTATTGGTTGTGTTGTGAGTATTGCAGTGTGTTTTTGGGTGTGTTGTGAATATTGCAGTGTGTTTCTGTATTCAGGTGCATTGTGAGTATTGCAGTGTATTTTTGGGTGTGTTGTGAGTATTGCAGTGTGTTTCTGTATTCGGGTGCATTGTGAGTATTGCAGTGTGTTTTTGTATTCCGGTGCATTGTGAGTATTGCAGTGTGTTTTTGTATTGGTTGTGTTGTGAGTATTGCAGTGTGTTTTTGGGTGTGTTGTGAATATTGCAGTGTGTTTCTGTATTCAGGTGCATTGTGAGTATTGCAGTGTATTTTTGGGTGTGTTGTGAGTATTGCAGTGTGTTTCTGTATTCGGGTGCATTGTGAGTATTGCAGTGTGTTTTTGTATTCCGGTGCATTGTGAGTATTGCAGTTTGTTTTTGTATTGGTTGTGTTGTGAGTATTGCAGTGTGTTTTTGGGTGTGTTGTGAATATTGCAGTGTGTTTCTTTATTCAGGTGCATTGTGAGTATTGCAGTGTATTTTTGGGTGTGTTGTGAGTATTGCAGTGTGTTTCTGTATTCGGGTGCATTGTGAGTATTGCAGTGTGTTTTTGTATTCCGGTGCATTGTGAGTATTGCAGTGTGTTTTTGTATTGGTTGTGTTGTGAGTATTGCAGTGTGTTTTTGGGTGTGTTGTGAATATTGCAGTGTGTTTCTGTATTCGGGTGCATTGTGAGTATTTGCAGTGTTTCTGTATTGGTTGTGTTGTGAGTATTACAGTGTGTTTCTGTATTTGGGTTTGTTGTGAGTATTGCAGTGTTTCTGTATTCGGGTGTGTTGTGAGTATTGCAGTGTGTTTCTGTATTCGGGTGTGTTGTGAGTATTGCAGTGTGATTCTGTGTTCGGGTGCGTTGTGAGTATTGCAGTGTGTTTCTGTATTTGAGTTTGTTGTGAATGTTTAAAACTCCACCCAATTGGTAACAGGGTCAGAGGTTTAACCTAAATACTAATTAGGAAAGAACTATGTAAAGACTAACCGGTATGCGTGAGCATATTGTGTTCACCTCCTAGTTTCGGTTCATTTAGATGTCATTGGTCCGTGCTGCAATCCTATATCAGTCAAACCTTTCCAGAGTTAGTCTGAAAACAGGCTGAGATCCATCTTTTCAGCGGTCTCAGGTGTGAACAAACCCTTAGCCTCCAAAATGCAACCAAAATGACACTTTGCACACCACTGGCTCATGTCATTCCAATAATGTCTCAAAAGCACTTGGCACTAATTGCTTTCGGGATGGCAGCACAGGACCCAGAGCCATCCCACTTCACCTGTGCTGTTCTATTAAACAGGAGCAGGTCCTGTCCCTGTACCTACCTACACTGGTGATCCTCTGGGAGACCAGGTCCTTCAGCAGGGCCCCTATGACAGGGGTGTGTCTGGAATACAGCTCGTACCGGTTGATCCCAATGTGGAAGCGGAGCCAGTTGGGATATGACTCAGCAGAGGCCTCCCCTGCCGGACTGTACTCCTCCTCCACGGCTCCCTCGTTATGCCTGTTGATAAAGGACAGAGGACGACATTAGTCACTACCAGCACACTACACTAAGGTGGACTCAAATTAGATAAAGCCATGCAACTTTGTGAGTGTAAATGTGTAAAATATTATACAGTCAGACCAGCCCGTTCTCATCCCAAAGTGTCATAAACTGACGCTTTTGTCAATGCGTATATATCCAACGCACATGGCACCCTTTAGCGTCAATATGAGACACAGATATATAAGGGCAGAAGGCGCCTCCTAGTGGTCTAACCCTAACCCTACCCCAGACCTAAACCTACCCCCCAACCGGTGCCATGTGCGATGGATGTATACGCATTGGCAAAAGCTTCAGTGTATGACGCCCTAGGATGAGAATGTGTTGGTCAGATACACAATCAGGATTAGTATTTATATTATTACAAGGCCCAGGTGGAATATGGGATTAAAAGAAATACACTTAAGCATACTTTTAAAAAAGTGTACTTATGGGAAAAAAAAGATATACTTAAAGTGTGAATGTTTTAGACACTTAATTGAAATGAAACTGTATTTTAGTTCACATTTATATTAAATGCAAATAGAGTGATTTTTAATTAGGTATATTGTCTTTTAACTACAGTTAAAGTTACTGCTGAATACTGACAAGCGTTTATGATAAACTAAACTATAATCATGTCATTTCTGTTGAAACTTTGAGTGCCATGTATTGAAGTATAATTACAATTACACTAATGAAGTTGCAATTTAGCACACATATACAGTATTACATTTAAATAACAACCTACAGTTCAAATTACACTATAACCAAGTACTTTACATGTCCTTGAGTATGTTAGTCAACACATGGGCATGACAAAATATTATTAAAACATAATGATTCAAAACGCACTTTAAAGTAAAACTTTCACTTTGACATTACAAAGCGCACTTTTTAAATGTGTACTTAAGCGTGTTAAGAAACATAGTCGTACAAGTGTGCTCTCTCAAAGTGCACTTAATTATTTATTAACATTAGCCTACATAATCTGCAATTTTAAAAAACACTGAGTATTTGAAGTACACCACAAATGTACATTCATTACATTTATCATACTTCTTTTCACGAAGAGAAAGCATCTGCATGACAACAAGCTGTCACATGCATTTTCAGTGATTAACAAAGCACTGTTAAAAAAGGCCTTTAACTCAACCGTTCCTGTTTAGTTAATCTGGATCAGTCAGGCGTGGTTAAAAGGCATGTTTAGTTAATACAGTCATGGTTAAAGGCAGAGAGAATCCGCTGAGATACGTCCCTGAGGACGCCAGAGCTTGCCGGGTGAAGAACAAAAAGAGAGGACGCAGGAGCAAACAAAGGGCATGACACCAACAAAAAACCCTTCAGCTTAATGCATCTGACAGCTCTGAAGAAAACAACTCCTCACACCGAGTCTAGCAGCGAAGCTTTTAACACTCACAATGAGTCAGTATCAACTGGAAATTAGAACAGTATCACGTCTTTCCACAACATATGCACTCTTATTTCTAGCTCTAGGTTTAAGCGATGTACTAATCGTTGCTTTCATTCTTGATTTCCATTGGGAATATGACATTTGTATGATTATTACTTAGACAAAACGAAAAAAAATATGACCCCTAGTGTGATCTGAGAAACATTTCTACGCTCTAACCATTCTTTAAATACTTGCTTTTGGATAAACACATTTTGGGACGTGCCATTTAGTCACAATGGGAACCTCAAGTTTATTATCTCTGATGCGAGAAAAATGATCTCCACAAGATATGTGCATTTAAAACACATTACAAACTTATAAACTTACCTTTTTAGCTAAATTTAAACAGGACAACTGTGAAACAAAACAAGATCAGGAAAAATTATCCCAATTACCAAATATGTCATTTACTAAATACCAACTGCAATTTTTTTGACGATAAATCTTATAGTTGTGACAACTTTCCAGTCTATTAACATTTTAATTATGCATAACTGGGACATAGGAAATTGTTTCACATGTATAACAGCCTTTTTAAACTTGCACTTATAATATATTCTTCTTTTTTTGTCCCCATGCAGGTCAGGCCACATTATATTGAGTGTCTTTGTACTGACGTTTAAGATTAATAAACGCACTTATTGTGTATACATGGTTTTACACTCTACTTATCTTTTTCAAATACCTATAATTACAGCAAAAGTCTATAACTGCTGACCTTCCATTATACACCTTAAAATACCAATTTAGAACTAAGTGGATCCCACCCTTAAATCTACCTATTCCACCAAACATGTCCCTATCCTTACCAGTATCCACCCCAACAAAAGTGTTTGCAACGCAACATCAACACATGTGCACACTGTAAAAAAATAATAATAATAAAAAATAGATATATATATAACCATTATCTAAGTTGATTTTACAAAAGAAAAACAAATTGTGATAAATCATCCATTTTTTTACAGTGGCATTTTTTAAATGAAATACATAGTTAAAGACACCAAATATACACTATGACTTTAAAAAAAAAGTAAAATTCATCCTCAACATTCTTTTTCAGAATATTGACAACCTCCGCGTGTGTTACAGTAGCCCACAACCCGGTCCCGGGACTTACACGAGCCCACTTTTAAACATATAACAGCAGGTTTAAAGTAACACTTGCCATTCTTGTTGTCCGGCAGCTTTTGGGTAGAATCTGATATCAGCGTTGAGGTTGAATAAGGTGTCATCTTCAGTGAGATGAGGCAGCTCAATCCCATACAGCGGATTCTCATAGAGCGCCTTCAGTCTGGAGGAACCCTGGACAGCTCTCTGCTTCTGTCCGCTCGCTGTGTCCCTCATCAAACCCCTCTTCTCTGAGCCCAAATGCAGCTGTCTCACTCTCTTTTCTGACTCGCCTCTCTCGGTCACCTTCTCCCGTGAGTGCGAAGTGAGATTGGAGTTGGGCTCATTGCTGAAATCCTGCAGTAATCTCAAAGAGTGTTTATTAGGCCAGCCCGGTTCGGCGGCGGCGGCTCTGCCGCGCTGCTTAGCCCAGGATCGGGGATCCTCGCCCGGTGTGTGAGCGCAGGAGCAGCCGCCCCCTCCTCCGGCGCTGGAGCTCGAGCCCGCCGCGCGCTT
The DNA here is from genome assembly GCF_988280905.1 of Pimephales promelas. Taxonomy (NCBI): domain Eukaryota; kingdom Metazoa; phylum Chordata; class Actinopteri; order Cypriniformes; family Leuciscidae; genus Pimephales; species Pimephales promelas. Next base: position 10,602,300 of record NC_142771.1, on the reverse strand, counting down.
CTCCAGCTTGGGTAACAGGTCTATCATGATGTGCATGGTGCAGGCGACCAGAAACACCATTAAAATCAACACGCGAAATTTACGGAAAAGGATCATCTTTATAGGCTACCTAAAGCACTTTCCACTATATGATACAGCCAGGCTATAGCTAATAAGGGATGTTGTGTGGTGTCCCTCTGTAAATCCTCCTTATGATATGAGATCCATGTTCAAATAGGTGCAAAAATCTTCTTCTGCATCCTGCTGTTTCCAGGTGTAGCCTAGCCTATCAAGACATATTTATTTTCGGCATAGTTGATTTTTTGGTGAAGTCGCATCCTTACACCTTCAGTTCATCATGATAAAGCGCGTCTGTAAAAAATGTCCCGGTAAATAATGGCAAAACACGAGGAAACCGCCGTTTGACTTCTCAGGAACCGCACAGACGTCGGAACGGCAGTCCCATGTGTGGATTTCTCCAGTATGTGAAGAGGGAGATAAAGTGCATTAGTTCTTCGTGGAGAGCAGTCAGTGACAGGTGTAGATGTATCAGTGCCTTGTGTGTTAAATATTGGGATCCTGCCTCTCCTCGTCACAGCATTCAGATTGGCTGAGTCCATGAGACTCAAGGAAGAGCGACTCAAAAAAAAAAAAAAAAAAAAAGATATACGGCTTGGAATGTCAGTGCAGTTCCTTTGTGTGAAGACAGAGGGCGCTGATGCGCACGAGACTCACGTTAACTGGTAATCGGCGGTGGTAAAACGGTCATTAATACAAAACAACACACACTGCTTAGTAGATACAAAGCGATTATTAAGGGGAATAAATTAATCAGATGTCTTTTAAAATGTTTAATTGGATCTGTTCAAGAAATCAAGAATTCAGCACACTCTTTTTCAACTGAGATGAGTGGTAAAAAGTGTCTTGATTAACCTGAATTCAATCTTATTAAAGATCTAATAAATTTGGAAGTAAACAAGGGTGCAAATGATGACACAATATTCATTTTTGGGGGTAGCTGTCCCTTTAAGCATATTAATGTTATTCATAAAACCTTTGGGTGTCTGGTTTTTTACCTGAACTGTCAAACTCAGCATTTATGTATTTAAGACCAACTCAATTGCGATTTACAAGAGATCTCCATAAATTTTCAGATTTCCTGATAGGAAATTAAGATAATACAGTAGCCTGCTTTATTGACAATTTGAATAGATTTTCCCAAAACTAACGGAATTAGAAAGATTAGCCTCTTAGAGGGATGTAAATCCAAAGCAGTTGCCAGTATTGTAATGAAATTTCAGAATAAAAACTATTTGCATCAGATCAATAGCAGGAGTTTTTATGATGCGGTAGTTTGGCATGGTTTATGTCTGGTATTTCGATGAGAATGCATTTATCTTCTTTGCTTTGTCTTAACAAGGATTATTACAAGCTCCTCCATCCAACGCAATAGAAAATAATGAAATCAGTTGACACGCAAACAAAATGCTCCACTCTTCTCCACAATGGTATCCCACTGTAATTTAAATAGTTTAATAATTCTAATGTAATTTAACATTAAAGGGTTAGTTCACCCAAAAATGAAAATTCTGTCAGTATTTACTCACCCTCATGTTGTTCCAACCCCGTAAGACCTTCGTTCATCTTCGGAACACAAATTAAGATATTTAAGATATTAAGATCGCTCCTGCATACAGTCCATAGGCTTCTTGAGGGACTGGCTCTTGCTGTCCTCGAAAAGTCATTAAAGACATCGTTAAAATAGTCCAAGTGACTACAGGGGCTCAATCTTAAGTTTATCAAACGACGAGAACACTTTTGTGCGCAAAAAAACAACTAAAATAACGACTTTATTTCAACTATTCGTTTATTTCTCCCTCTGCGCGAGTCAGGTTACTAGTTTAATAGCGTAAGCTTCTGTTATTGTACGTCACACAGCATCACACACACATGACCAGCGTCGGCCAATAGTGAGCCTACGTGTGACGTAGCTTTACGCAATCACACTACGTTAACTGACTTACAGGCTCATGGAGAAGGAAGTGAATAGTTGAAATAAAGTCGTTATTTTTGTTGTTTTTTTTGCGCACAAAAGTGTTCTCGTCGTTTGATAAACTTAAGATTGAGCCCCTGTAGTCACTTGGACTATTTTAACGATGTCTTTAATGACTTTTCGGGGACAGCAAGAGCCAGTCCCTCAAGAAGCCTATGGACTAGTATGTAGGAGCGATCTTAATATCTTAAATATCTTAATTTGTGTTCTGAAGATGAACGAAGGTCTTACGGGGTTGGAACAACATGAGGGTGAGTAAATACTGACAGAATTTTCATTTTTGGGTGAACTAACCCTTTAAACACTATTACACACTATCAAGTCTTCCCCTTTTCTAAATTTCAAAAAAAAAAAACAACGTAATTTTAACATGTATTCTCTCTTAATTCAACCATATGCAAAGCATGCTGGGAACTAAAAGCACTGCCCAGTTTCAGTTAATGCAACACAAATCAATCATGTAATCCAACACAAATGGATTAAGTAAACTTAAGTTGTACATATATTTAAGCAGATTGAACACAATAAAATTAAGTTCGGGCAAAATGGCAGTCGGCTCGCACTATACTGCCACCTTCTGGATGTACACGTTTTTTTTACTTAACATAAACGGTTTGTGTTTCGACAACACATTAGGATTTTGTACTGTTAAGTTGAGACACAATTACATAGACCTTAATAATAATAAAAAAAACATTTAAAGTCAAAAAACACAATTATTATAAGTAAACTATATAATAGCGCACAACCTTCCTAGTTCATTTTTTTATGGAACTAAAAATCCTGCTATGTGTGTTGCCTTCCAAAACTTCAAACCCCTCCCTGTTCTTTTATCTCTTCTGCAGGATCTATAGCAGCTGTTGCTAAAATTATCCCTAATATTTCTTAGATCTGCAGTTGAAGTATTTGCAGTAATAACAGCAGAAATAGCTCTGCAGTAAAAAAACATGTGTGGGTGTTTCTTCAGCGGTTCATGTATACAGAAACTAACAGATAAACAGAGTTTTATTATTTTTTATTTTTTATATGAAAGTCACATTAAAACTCTTGGAAATTGCACATCGTAGGAGATTTCAGATTTTTTTTTTTCTAAAAGATGATGTGTTCTGCCCACTCTTGTAAACAGCATACCGACTCTAAACTGTAACGTGATTACATAAGGATAAAAATGCATTCTCATGCCAGTGTAGTCTGAGCTCATCTTGACGGATAAAAAACAAAACAAAAAAAAATTGATAGAGAGCATATTTATGAATACAGCACGAGAGTAAAATGAATCAGGGTTATACAGTATGTAGGCCGGCGTCTCCTTTGTTCAACGGCTAAATGGCTTTAATGAACGTTTCCATATTTTGCACTGTCCTCTTTAATGTAAGCCAGTTTCAGCTCCTTTTCAAGATGTAACAAAGGATCTGGAGCATGTTATCCTTTCTGCTTCAATCATTCGCTCTTACGCTCATCTGATGAGATCTGGGAAATCTGAGAGCTTGAAAGAGCACGCCATTGTGTTTATTATGAATCGGTAAATAGAGTGCTTCATTAAAGGGAAGGTGACAAAAGGAGAGCACATTTAGTCCCTCCCGTCTTTTGACAACATAAACCTGCATATTAAACACGTTAACCATGTGTGATACGGTCCATGTTGTGGCGATTCACAACCCCAAATAGTTTTGTTTAGGCAGAAGAGCAAAAATGCTTAAAGGGTCAGTTCACCCAAAAATTAAAATTCTGTCAGCATTTACTCATCCTCATGTTGTTCCAAACCTCTATGTGTTTATTTGTTCTGCTGAACACAAAGGAAGATATTTGGAAGAATGTTTTAATCAAACAGATCTCATTCCCCATTGACTACCATAGGAAAAATACATACAATGGTAGTCAATGGGGAATGAGATCTGTTTGATTAAAACATTCTTCCAAATATCTTCCAATGTGTTCAGCAGAACAAATAAACACATAGAGGTTTGGAACAACATGAGGGTGAGTAAATACTGACAGAATTTTCATTTTTGGGTGAACTAACCCTTTAATGCAACGAATCCTAATCATTAGGTTAGAAAATCCAATCCATTTTTAAACTGTGATGCTTCCCATATATCTTAATGTTGACGTTGAAAGCCGTATGTCCAATAAAACTCATGTTTCAATGTGTCATTTAAAGGACTTTTCTGTGCTTTTATGAACTGCTGCTTAACAGCACAAAGGTGCTTTGTGATTGAGCCAGGAAAAAAAATAAAAAATAAAATGATGAAAAGAATTCCAGTGTCTCGCAACACTTTCAAGGCAAACAAAGTGTCAGCATTTCACAACTCTGCCTCAAATTGGTTAACATTCCTGTTTGTCAAGTTTATTCATGGCGGCGCTAGATGGATTTTTCATTGCAGTCTAAAATACAGTGTTGAGGGTGGTGTGCCGGCCTAAATAAAGCATTGTAATCATCCTAGCTGTTGCAACAAGATTTCATTACCTCTCAAACAGGTCTGTGAAAAATCGCAAACACACGCATTTCCTCGAAGCCTCCGAGAAGGAACATGAACGTTTTTGTAAAGCCAGAATGTTGATGAGCTTGTTGGCAGAATCTATTGTTTATATTTGGTAAGCTCACGGATATCTTTCATATTCTAGGTTTGGATGGAACAATCATGCCAAAAAGATGCCAAAAAGAGCAATGTCACTTTCCCGTCACTAAGTTCGCGAAATAAATCAATATTAAAAGAGGTACAACGTCGGTCATTCAGATCTACATACCAGTTTTATGTGAGCAATAGTGATTTCTACGATTTAACAGCCTGCAAGGAAAACAGAACAGGTTTTTTGAAGAGATAAGTGGTGCTTGCCTAAGCAAACAAGTCGCCGCCACTATGCCAGAGTGTTGTCAGACTGCTGTAATGTGGTTGCTTAGTGGTTTCTAATATGTCACTGTGTGTGCTAGGATTGCTAGAATCCCAGCCAGCACTCTCCCATGTGCCAGTAATTTTCTAGGCTGTGTTTAATTCTACTTTTAGACATACTTTCGCAAACTTCCCTTAACACGTCCCCTCGGGGGGATACCCTGCCGCCATTTTGAAGCGCGTTCAGCTACGTCAAGTGGACGAGGAACGTTTATTTGGATCCCTCGATTCCTTCAGTTTTGACCCGAGGGATCGAGTCTACTCACTTCAGTCGGATCCATATACCACAATAAAACACGACTGTGACGTCACTACAGCAACTCACAGCACTCACACTTAAAGGATTAGTTCACTTTTGAAAAAACTTTTGCTGATAATTTACTCACCCCCATGTCATCCAAGATGTCCATGTCTTTCTTTCTTCAGTCGAAAAGAAATTAAGGTTTTTGATGAACACATTCCAGGATTTTTCTCCATATAATGGACTTCAATGGGAACCAAACGGTCCAAGGTCCAAACGACAGTTAATAACAGTTCCAGATGCAGCTTCAAATGTCTTTAAACGACACCAGACGATGAATAAGGGTCTTATCATGCGAAATGATCGGTTATTTCAATGCTTATTCCAAAAATTTAACTTTTCTAAGGACAAATGCTAGCCTTGCTCTATTCTGTGAGGCGTGTTTGTAATGTCACGTAATACGTAATTACGTTCAAAAGGTCACGGGCGACGTAGCCGGAATTACAGAGTCAGTGTTTACAAGTTGAACGCATAGGTTGAACGTGCAAACTAACTCAAACGCCGTTTACAAAAAAAAAAGGAATTAAAAGGTAAAACAACGATGTCGGACGATTTTGATTCTGTACTTACGGCTACGTCGCCCGTGACCTTTTGAACGTAATTACGTATTATGTGACGTTACAAACGCGCAAATCTAACCAACAACGCCAACCCTACGTATGGAGTATGTACGTATGGAGTACGTATGGAGTTTTCAAGGTAGCACGTTTGTTTGCTGCCGGCACTTTAGTGAATCACACTAATTTACCAGGGATGCCGTATAAATAAACTTAGTGTAGTCCTTCGTCAATTCGCCAGCGAGATCGGTGATTCAACGGAAGTGGCAGTGCACAAAGATCACTGAATCCGGAAGTCCTACGTATCAGCGTGATAATCCCCTATTGTGACACAAACGATCCCCATTCACACGGATCAAAAAAAAAACAAAACAACTAGAAACGCTGTATTCTGATGCCAGGCCAGTAGATGGCGATGAAACCCTATAGACTGAACGCGTAATACACGTGCATGACTTCGTCTTCAGAGACTCACGTTTTTTTTTGTTTACACGGAGAGCGTTTTCAAAACTTTTTTTTTTTCAGGCACCCAAAATGCCGTTGTCGTGTCATGTAAACAGCCCCTAAAAGTGGAGTTAAATGCAGTCCAAGTATTCCTGAAGACCTTGATTAGCTTGCAGGGTTAAGTTAAGGACACACCAAACGGACACCAAACAACTACGTCTGTGTTGTCGACTCGCGTCACCTGCATCGGGGCAAAAGGACTACAGACGACCGTCAGCTAGCATCTACGTAATCTGGAGGTCAACAAAAACGTTTTTCGCTTGAGTTCCGATTGGTCATGCGAATTCGCCACACTGAGCAACAGAAAGCTGGTTGGTTTGAAACTGATCTCTGTCTGGGCTGGGCATCATGCGTCACGACAATTTTGACAAAAGACAGACCTTTTTTTTGCTTGTGAAATGTCGCAAATGTGACTATGGGATGTTTTGGTTGTTTTCATTGTCTGCCATGTTAGAAATGTCATTAATTTGAACACTTGATCTCAACAGGTCCTTTGATTTGAGCTATCATTCATTGACGAGTGTGCAACAGCGGTAATTTAAATCCGTAATCCTAAGTGTGCAAAAGTAATACTAAAATTTGCCTTAGGGCTGGAATACACAACACTACACTGACTTTGATATTTTGATATACACAGATATTTTTGCCAAAATTCACAGATTGGAGGAATCTACGCAACTTGCCGAAAATCAGTCACATGAGTTTGTTGTGTTTAGAAGGAACATGAAAGTCTAGTAGTGTGTGATCCTCAGTCATTTAGTGAATGATGCCCAGTTTTTCTTAGTAACCATTTACAAAGTTTGGCAAGTGTATAATATCTAGTGTTTTAAAATCGTCCAGCCTTCAGCAAGCACTTGAGACTACTTCTTACTTTTGGTGCCCACATACTTAACATGATTCACTTCTATAAAGATTTCATGAGTCACCGAGTATGTACGCATTCACCCCAGTGCGAAGATAAATGATGGTTGGCACAGTAGGTTGAATGGGGATATAGATAAAATTACAAAATGATGGTTTAAAAAAAAAACCTGATTCAGAATACAAGCATTGTGCTCTAAAATAATCCCATTTATGCATGACAGTAAGTGTTTTATACAGAGAGAGGTCAACGAGGTGAAATTTAGCAGTTTTTCCATTAGCCTCCTCGGCTATGCTTTTCCCAGGATGATGTCAGAGTGTCATATTTATAAGATGTTGTCGCTAAAAGTTGATGACCTCTGGTCTTCCTGAATTAGTGTGTGTTCAGGCTAGAGGAGCGGTGGCTCGCTCTTGGCATCGATCCGAGGTGGACTCTTTGCCAAGTCAGGGAGGTATTTCAAGAATGGATTGTTCCTCCTCCAAGGGAAGAAAATTGGAATGTGGGAATAAAACTTTGAGAAGGGCTGGTATCAGTGGATCAATATGAATTGATGATTCCACACCATCTAGGTCCAACTGGGTCTCCTACCGATGAAGTCTCAGCATCTCTATTGGTTTTACAGTCTGGCCCTCGCAGGGTTTCGCTGCATCAATGTGACCGACATCCAGAGTGTTTAGATGCATGTCCCTGAGTAAAATGAGGTTTATTGCAGTATTGTGAGGAGGATAATTGAATTTCTTTCATGTTTTTGTGGCCTTTTCTTTTCACCACACAGAGCGTAATGTTCTTTTTTTCTGAGACTTTGACGTGGCGGTGCGCTGTGTTCCCGGGGATTGTTGAAGCCTGCTATGTGAGCCGCCTGACAACTTGATTGAGTCTAAGGTACAAACTGTAGCTAGTTTTCAGAAAACGAATACAGTGCTCTATAGACTTCACAATTAAAAGAATTAATGTCAGGCTCGCATGACAAGTGAGCCCGAGGAAAATTTCAGACAATAATGGTCACAAAGCCTCTGCTGTGGAAATATAACTGTAGACTCACTAAAACATTCGGGAAAGTTTCTCTCCCAAGTACATTTTTAATAAGCATTTAAAACTGACATTCTGACCTTCAATGATGCAGGCAAGGTGAGCGATTCAAATCACAGGCAAATAACTTTTTTTAGTGGAGCATAAAAATAAATAAATTCCAATTATAACTGTTTTTAAGGAAATCTTAGAAAAAATAAAAATGGGTTGTAATAAGGAAATCTTAGAAAAACTAAAAATGGGTTGTAATATTTTACACAATAGACTGGATAATGAACCTTTGGTCTAATAACACATCGGTACCTTGTCGACCGTTCTCTGAGATTTGTTTTCATGATAATCGAATGTAAAGAGTTTTATCTCTAAAAACTGTTTGGCGTATAACGCTAGTATATGGGGGCATATAATAAGTAACAAGAAATCACTAGTTTATACCACTAACAAGGCTCAAAATAGCCCCACACAAACACAGTAACATAATGAGGGTCCATACATGCAAAACGAAGCATTGAGAACTTACAGACCATTTAATAAGAAGATACGTTGTAAAGAAAGTCCACTTCATGTGTCTTGTGGTCTCGACAAGTCGAACCACGAATGCTGTTCGTACAGTTCAGCGCACTTGGCACATCGTTCGTGGTTTGACTTATCGAGACGAATACACGAAGTGGACTGTCTTTATAAAGTATCTTCTTATTAAACGGTCTGTACACTTACAAAGGTCTCAATGCTTCGTTTTGCATGTATGGACCCTCATTATGTTACTGTGTTAGTGTGGGGCTATTTTGAGCTTTGTTAGTGGTATTAACTAGCGATTTCTTTTTACTCAGTAAATGCCCCAATTACTAGCATTATAAGCTAAACAGTTTTAGAGATAAAACTCTTTACATTCGATTATCATGAAAACAAATCTCAGAGAACGGTTGACTAGGTACCAAAGTTTTATTAGACCAAAAGTTTGTTTATTTTGCGCCGGAGTTCTCCTTTAAGGGCTATTTGATTCATGTTTTCTGGAGACAAAGTAAAAAAAAAAAAACAAACAAAAAAAAAAAGGGCCGTTTAATACAACAACGATTTCAAATAAAAATGTTAAACTGTTTATGCATTTTGGCCTAAAAACACAAACTTTTGGAAATGGGTTTCAAAGTGAACTTTGTGGAAACGGTGATGTCATGTGCATGTGTATTACGTGTTCAGTCTATAGGCGCATAGTGTTTCTTTACAAAGTCATATCGCCAACTACTGGCCTGGCATGAATAATACAGTGTTTTTAGCCGGATCCGTGTGAAGCACGGTCATTTTGACACTGTCGTCTGTATGCGGAAAATGCGAAAGAAAAAACGTTTCCGTTTTTAAAAGATCATTGTCGTGCAAACGTATCCTTATGCATTTGCCATAAGAAAAAAAAATGTTTGTAAAAATGTAAATTTTTAAATAAATAACAAGACCGTTCTCATCCCAAGGCGTCATATACTGACGCTTTTGACAATGCGAATACATCCATCACACATGGCGCCCTTTAGTGTCAATATGAGACGCAGGTAGGGTTGGGTATCGAGAATCGAGTATCGATTGGAACCGAGAATAACTTTCTCGTTTTTCCCGGAATCGTTCAAAAGTAAAAATTTCGATTCCTAGTTTCGATATTCACAGTCCGCCGAGCGGAAGAAGAAACCGCTGAACAACACCAACGAAGAAGCGTCTACCGGAAGTGTTGGCATAACCACGCGAGTCGAACAGGAGTACCTTACGTCGATGATCCAAAGTGTGGCTTCACTTTTCTAAAAATAACGAAATCTCGGCAAAATGCAAAATTTGTGAAAAAGGAGTATTTTTACAGAAGGAGTATTTCCTTTAGAAAGGATTAATTCCTTCAGAAAGGCCGTTGATTAGCAAGGTTAGCTAAACTTTTTTGACCCTGCCTCTTAAAAGAATCGGAATCGAGAATCGTTAGGAACCGGAATCGAAACAAGGAATCGGAATCGGAATCAGAATCGTTCAAATTCAAACGATACCCAACCCTAGACGCAGGTATATATGAGCCAGAAGGCGCCTCCTAGTGGTCTAACCCTAACACTACCCCAGACCTAAACCTACCCATAACCGAAGCGTGTTATATTAACGCTAAAGGTTGCCATGTGCGTTGGATGTATACATGTTGGCAAAAGTGTCAGTATATGACGCCCATGAGAATGCGTTTAAATAACACGTAATACAAAATTACATTCTTATTTTATTAATTTTTTTCCTTGTTTTGTTTTGATGGTAAACTTTCACGATACTTCTGCCATAGTCAAGTCTGGGAAATTTTTGGCAACTGGTGACGGTGACAAATCAGGTACAGTTGACACACACACACACAAAAGTGTCCACAAGATCACATTACATTTCAATCCGAATCTCGTTGCTCATTTCCAGCTGTCCCACAAGAACAAAGAATGAAAGAAAGGAAGAAAGGAATGGAACGGTTTCATAACTGACATGATCTCTAGGGCTCCGCTTTCATTTTGGGCTGACAAATGTCTGTCTGAGCTTGCATTTATTTGTCTCTCTGTAAACGATGATCTCAACTTGAGTTTCAGCCTGAGGCAGATGAATTCTGTACATTATTGATAACCGCAGTGGCTGACCTTTTACATGCGCACAGACACCATCCACAGATCTTTACTTATTTATAACCGGCGAAATACATTCACTGTTGGTCGAAAAAAAAAAAAATCTATTGAGGATACTTATGATGAAAATAAGTGGTTTAAACGTCAATGACACACCAAGTCCTCTTGTAGACTTGATTATGAATTTCCATGTAAATGGTGCTTTAAATAGCGTATAAGATAACACAATTCATCGGTGGGTGACCTTGACTTTTGTACCCATGCATACAGTGAACGAACAGCAATGAAGTGCATCCACACACTTAAATGTGGCAGCCACAGGGTGTAATTTCTCGCCTATAGAGCTGGCGTGACTCATGCCTTGCCAATCTAACATCACTTCATCCAAGCATCCATCAACAAAGATGAGTCCAGCTTTCATCCACCATTCATCTTTCCTGCACTCCTCACAATAATGAAGCCTGCTGAAAAGTAAAACGATCATGCCCGTGCTGAGATCCCATATGACAACCTCTCGTTTTTTCAGTCTTCACCAGTCAACAGTCATATATTTATATTTTCTCACAATGTTATTTATAAATGTGTGCTATTTCTTTATTGCAATGTACCGGTACTGAGAAATAATTATAATTGAATGGTAAAAAAACTGTAATACAAGATCTATCAGGACATTTCGTGCCATTTTAAAGTAGAATACTGTTAAATGTACAGTTTTAGAAAGAACAAATCAAACAAATCATCTGATAATTTACAGTGAAAAAGCGTAAAATGACGCTTCACAGAATTCCCTGTGTGAGACTTCACATTTTAGGGTATTTCATTTACATTTTTAAAATTTGTACGTTTTTTTGTTTGTTTTATTATTCTAAAAACAAAACACATCTTTTCCACAGTAGCCTACTGTTTCCACAGTATTTTCAATTTTGATATTTTTAAGTCAAACCGTTCTTGTCTGTCAGTCATATAATGGAGGTCTATGGTCAGAGAAGTCCAAATCAAACATGATTTAATGACTCGTAAATGTAAGAACACATTGATGGCCTAAGACACGAAACGAGCAGTTTGTGTGAGAAAACGAACGGCATTTATATCGATTTTACCTCTTTGATCACAGCCATGTCCGAGTGATCTGAGGGTGTGGACACTTTGGTCTGCGCAAGCGCTGGAAAGAGCCGGAACCAGCCACGTGTACGTTACTCATTGTTTACACAGAAATTTCAGAAGCGCCGTTATCCTTCACTGTGAAGATCTAAACATATTTAGATATATCGAAATCGTCTTCCATTGCGATTTCCTGTATATCAACAGACAACGTTCTCAAAGAAAGCACAAAAACATTACACGTTGTATTTTAAACGGTTGCCACTTCTTTCAGAATGTTCAAAAACCATTCCCATTATGGGTGTAAAATTATAGAATGTTTCCTTAACGTTCACATAACCGAGGGGGAAAAAAAGGTTTTAAAACATTTAAAAACGACATATCACAGAATATTCAGTTTTTATAACTTAATGGGAATGTTAGCAAAACATTAGCACCCAAGCAACCACATTGCAGCCTCATTATAGTGACTCTAGTGACTAGTGTCACCTAAAAATGCAAAAAAAAAAATCTAGTTAAGAAAAGGATAATGTTCATCCAAACTGTTGTTTTCACAAAATAACCCCCCACAGGAGGATAAGGCCTTGTTTATTTTGCGATAACCGGCTGGATCTACATTATCCCGCTTATTATGCTACTTGCCGCATAAGTTAATAATCTGACACACAATATTGATGTAAGTTGAAAATTTTGAAAGTTGATTAGCTTATTAAACGCAAAGCTTCCGTGAATAAAGAGTCACCCTGGGGCTCTTGTAGAGGAAGAGAGTGAGGCCTTCCTGGGCACGAATGCAGCCAGCCCCTGGCCAGCTTGACTCTGGCGTCGAATTTGAAAATAGACAGTCCATAAACGTGCTGTTGGTTCGGACCTCCAGGGCACTCAAGGCACTCACCCAAGCCAGAGAGGGTGCGCTCTGGCTGGGGAAGCGGATTCAATCCCTGCTGTGGTGGAGCTCTGAAAAACACGAAATCTCCAGGAAAAGACGGCCCGATTTTTCTGAAAAGTGCATCCCAGGCAGTACATCCTGGGCACGAATAAAGCCCAAGGCCTGTGGTGAAATTTGCCCTGGGCTTGACTCTGAAGCCCTGATCTCGAAAAATAACAGAGTCCAAAAAGGTGCGGTGGGTCCAAACGTCCATGCCCTCAGACCTCCCTGGCCAGCCCAGGGAGGGTGGCCCGTCCTGGGTCAGAGTCAGATTTTCCCGCCAGCCCTGGAGCTCCGCCTGGAGCAAAGACGGTCCTAAAACGGACCCTGGGGCTCTTGTAGAGGAGGAGAGAGAGGCCTTCAGAGAGCCCCTGGCCTGCTTGACTCTGGAGTCGAATTTGAAAAATAGACAAGAGTCCATAAACGTGCTGATGGTTTGGAGCTCCAGGGCCTACGGGTCACTCACCCAACCCAGAGAGGGTGCACTCTGGCTGGGGAAGTGAATTCAACCTCTGCTGTGGTGGAGCTCTGAAAAACACCAAACCTCCAGGAAAAGACGGCCCAATTTTTCTGAAAAGTGCATCCCAGGCAGGGTGCGGGTCTCCTGGGCACGATGAACACACAAGATCAAACAAGACATTTAAGGGATTATGAACAGTAATATCACTTATTACGCAGCTTTACAGTAAGGACGAGTACATGGGATTATGATTAGTGAAGAAACCATTTTAATACGATATCTGTTTATTATCTTATAAACCATTACAGTGTACAAAACAATCATTGTAGCAAAAAAAATGAACACTTCAACATTATTACTATAGGCCTATTTAAAACTGAAGTGGCAGTCATTATACAGCAATGCTATTGACCACAGTCATTATCGGGGAATAGATGACCTCAATGTCACAAACGACCAATCAGAATCAAGCATTCCAGAGAGCCATGCAACAATATTGTTGATTGTGCAAACATTGGGCAGAATTACATTCTCTAGAGCCACCACCTGCCTTCACAATGTAGTGTAATCCTTCGAAGGGAAATCTGAGAAAGGTTAAAATGACAGGATTTAACGTCAACCGAGGGGATTTCTGTGCGTTTCTTTATCCCAGGCTTTAGGTCTTATGTACACTTAAGTACACTAGGAGGACACATCGCCTCATTTCAAGACTGTCAGTTTAAGACCAGCAGTGATATGACCTTGTGCTGCTCCATGCGTCCCAGCAACATTACACTGTATTTGTATTTAGGTTGGGAGATAATAAAAAACACTCCTGTAAATGTTTATTTCTTGAACACGATGCACTTGTACACAGTGCAATGATATGGCACGGAGGCACTCTTTTTGATGTGGAGTGATCAAAGCCAGAATCTGTTTTTTATTCTCTAGTCTGTCATTCTTTCTCAATTCAAAAGGTTTTTCGTTGTCCAGATCTTCTCATCCACACACATTCAGCAATTCAGTCTGAACACTCAACATATCGTATAACATCTCATCCATCTTCTAAATCTGCATGTGGTAAGAGTTATTTCTATATTCAGATTTTTAACAATTTCTAATCCATCCTTTTTTCAAAACATTTGTCCTGTGCAGGGAAGCAGGAGTAGACATGCTCTTTTGTTTAAAAGTTTGTAAAGCATAGCGGATCAAATTGCAGTGTAACTTTAACAAAAGCAACGTAAGTGTGCAATGCGCAAACCACACTAGACAATAAGCTGAAGAGCAATTATTTCGCTTGATTCATCGTCTGGAATCGTTTAAAGCCCTTTGAACAGTTTGCGGTTTGCACTGAAACTGTCTTTTGGACCTTGAACCGTTTGGTTGCCATTGAAGTCCATTATATGGAGAAAAATCCTGGAATGTTTTCATCAAAAACCTTCATTTCTTTTCGACTGAAGAAAGAAAGACATGGACATCTCGGATGACATGGGGGTGAGTAAATTATCAGCAAAAGCTTTTTCAAAAGTGAACGTCCAGATAACTATTTTATTAAAATATCTGGAAGATTTTTTTTTTAAAAAACTTGCCACACTATTAGCTAAAGTTTTGTTAGCCCAGTTTTGATGATACAGTTTCTGACCAATCCTTTATAACCTCCTCAGTTCACACAGATGGTATAGTTCAGTTTCAGAACTTTTAAGCATCTATCACCCCTCACTTGATAGCAACCATTCAAGGGTCATGAACTGACATGTTTGATTGAAGGACGGATTGACCCAGACGTGTGAGTTTGAACTTCAATCAGTCAACATTTGCTTTGATCAAAAGTTTCATGGTCACGCAGAAAGGCATCCAGATAGCGAGCACCATTTGATGTGGCATTTCTGTGGGCACATTCTCATTTACCACCAACTTCCTGTCAGACGAACGTAACATGTTCCCATTGCGAAACCGGCTGGGCTCAGCCACAGCTGTCGTGGGCTGCTTCCTGTTTTTTTTTTTCTTCCTCTTGTGTTTATATATGGGTCAGTGTGGGACGGACTCACCTCCACACTCACATTCGACATCCTTGCCCAGACCAAGGATGACTGGAGCGGAAAGGGAAGGAGTGATGGTCTGCTGACAAAAAAGGAGTGTCTCATGTGTTGCCAGTCACTGGCATGTTGTGCTTGGCTCGGGTTCTCCCTCCTGCCCCGAATGCCCGCATAATTAGACAGGAGCGGATACTTTCCCTGTAGGAAGAGGTTAGGATGGTGTTTTCTTTATGGTTTGTGTGGAACTAGAGGGCTGAGCAGTCACAGGAAGTGACAATACCCATATTTGCAAAAAGGGAAGTGACAGAATTACACTACCATTACTCATATTTTTTAACGCTGTGGAAAGGAGTCTTTTCTGCACAAAGTATGCTTACCTGTCATCAGCACGATTTTCCGAACCATGCATACTCTGTATTCGTGCAGATTGCAATTGCGCACTGATTTTCTTTTGGCCTAATTAGTTTGTCCATAAAATGGCAACAGTGTGGTAGTCCAAGAGACAGAACTGTGTGCAAACTACAACAACAAAGGATGGCTACGTGGAGTACCACCAAGTACCCGCATTTGTAAAACTCTAGCTGAAAATAGCTGAACTCTAGCTCTGATAGTTCCTTTACAATCACATCATCCTCTATGGGCACAGCTTATTGGTTCCTGCCATGTCAGTAGCCAAAGAGCTCACTGGTCAGCATTTGCAGCACATTTTCAGTAACCCTCCACCTTCCCCAGCTCCACCTGTATCTTCTACGAGGGTTATTTCATGTATGATATACAGTATGTGCAGCAGCAGCATATCTGTGAATGTTTTGGCAAAAGCAGCAACATGACATCAGATGTATTCCATCAAGACCAAACATTTAAACCATTGCCATTCCAAACAACCAAGAGTTGTCTTGTAAATAAATAAATGAATATATGAAGAGTTTGGTTCCAAAACGCAATAAACGCCATTTTTAAAAAAAAATGAGTTACTGCAAAAATCGGACTTTTCAATACCGACCAGATACAAAACAATGTTTAATTTTACGTAAAATGGGATATCCGCCGTGTTATTATGTAATGTTTTCTCCCTTTCTTTCCAAACCGCGACAAAAGCCAGTCTCCCTTTTCTGCAAAATGCCACATATCCGCTAAACCAATCACAACGCACCATTCCACGCAATGTAAACAGTAACGGCAGCGCTTTAACTAACCTGGCTTCCTAGGTTTTCTCTATTTTGTCCTTTCGATCAACAAACAAACAAAAAAATGAATAATTTTGACAGCATTGGTGAACCTGCGGAGGGTAAGGCATCCTGCAGGGGTAAACGTGACATCGAAATCGAATCATTTACGTGAGGAAGAAGATGGACTCGAGAGGAGGAAATGCCGGCTGTTGCTTGTTCTCACACGACAGCATCAAACTTCTGTCACGCTGACACACTGACCCCCAGAGGATCTTTTGGAAAACTTTCAGTTGTTTTATTCAAAGTCAATGAAAACCGAGCAGGACCAAGCCAGTTTACAGCTG
The DNA here is from genome assembly GCF_988280905.1 of Pimephales promelas. Classification (NCBI taxonomy): domain Eukaryota; kingdom Metazoa; phylum Chordata; class Actinopteri; order Cypriniformes; family Leuciscidae; genus Pimephales; species Pimephales promelas. Next base: position 10,585,495 of record NC_142771.1, on the reverse strand, counting down.
ATCGCCGTCAAAAAGTTCAGCGGCAACGTCCCAAGGTTGACAACAGCGATATGCATAACGTTAGATCATGCTAAATAATCATAATTCATGATGATGTGCTCGTCTTGGTTAATGTTTTAATTAAGGTTTTGTTCATCCATGAAGTCATGAATGAAAAACGTTGAACTGTTAAAAAAAACGTTGTTAGTTCCTGATGATATTAATATGAATTAATGCATAATTCATTTATCCATGAATTCATGACATGAACCCTTAAAGTGTTACCGAATATTGTTATATTAAAGCAATGGATTTATAGTATGCACAAGAAATTCAATGTGTATAAAATGTTATTTTGATTAATTGCATTTTGAAGAAAAAAAAAATTATTGGATTTATTGCATTTTGGGGGAAACAACGATCTGTTTTTATAATAAATCTTTGGAAGTCAAAACCTGGATTTCATTTTTTATTGTTATTATAACCTACAAATGCTATGTGAAAATTTGAAACCGAAAATAGTGGTTTTCATCTTCCCATTTTCTTGCTAAAGAAAACACAGTTTTACTCAAATTCATCAAAATGGATTTATAGCGTTTTGGAACCAAACTCAAACTATATATATATATATATATATATATATATATCAGTCCCTCCAGGATTTCACGATTTTTTTTTGTAATTTTTGCGATCAAAATTGCGATCATTTGTGGTGGTAATTTCCAAAAATTTGTGAAAAAATTTGCGATTTATATTTAACATTTACCATAATAGTATTCAGTCCTTCCAGAAAAACACGGAGTTTTTTTTTTGTGATTGTTGCGGGCAAAAATTGATTGATTATGCGGCCAGTTTTCTTTAAAAATGCGATGGAATATGTGGGATATTTATGCAATTTTATGCAATGAAATTGCTGGAATTTACAAAAATTGAGGGAACTTGCAAAAATTGCGGTTTGATGAAAAAGAGAAAAAAAGTGATTCCCCCAACATCCTGTTAATATAAGAGTCATTTCTTATTACTTCCTTTGATAAACAAGCATACTACATCATAGAAAGTGCTGGGAATATTTAATTTCTCATCTTGTTTTATTTCAGACTGTAAGAGTGTAAATAAGGTGTGGCCCCTTTAAGAGCTGCGCGCTCCCTGTTGAACTGTCGAACACCCCATGTGTGCGGGTAATTTCTGTTTGATGCTACTAATTTTATCTTATGTTGTTTATTAAGTAGCAATGTGACAGTAGAACGTTCGACAGACAGTTATACGAGTTCGATTTGTGAGATGTCAATCGCCTCCGTGAGTCTGTCTGGCGTCGCGTAATTGCGTCACTTCATAACGTTCCCATGGAAACGCATAATCGCGTTTTTCTGGAGGGACTGATATATATATATATATATATATATATGTGTGTGTGTATGCATGCCTTCAAATAGCTACTCAGTTCTATGACTATGTAAATTAGCCCCACCTCCACTCACTCACACCAGCTCAGAGATCCAGTCAAGGTTGTGAAAAACATATTTGTAGCAAAGATATTAAGACTCTCATTTTATGTCAAAATATCCACAGAAAAAGACTGAAAGCATTTTATACAATTAGTGAATTATTATTTTCATTCTGATATACACAAGCAAATATAATAGTTTACCCACCCAAAGTTTTCAGTTGAACACAGAACAGTCCAAAATCATCATAAAATACCATAAAACCTAACAAAACACCATAGAAATAGTCCATACAAATTTTGCACATACATCATATTTAGCACTTTATGGTTCTTTCATTCATTATGTTTTTTTTTTTTGTTTGTTTTTTTTGGAGCTTGACAGTCATTGTCACTAAAATGGTTGTTGTATGGCAAGAACTGAGTGAAGATTTATCAGAAATTCTTATTCAGTTTGGGTCAACAAGTTTGGGTTATTATAAAAGATGACAAAATTTTAGATTTTGGGTGAACTATTTATTTAATAACGATTGTAATGTGGAAAGCTAGACACAATCAAAAACAAATTGCTGCAATGTTCAGTGCAACTTTAAACAAACAAACAAAAGAAAAGAAACAACGAAAGAAAGAAAGAAAGAAAGAAAGAAAGAAAGAAAGAAAGAAAGAAAGAAAGAAAGAAAGAAAGAAAGAAAGAAAGAAAGAAAGAAAGAAAGAAAGCTATTTTTGGCTTCAAAATGTGCTATATATTGATTGGCCACAGCCTTCAGCAAGGGACACATTGAACTGAATGTGAAAAAAAATGTGTAAATCAAAGAAAGACTGTAGACACCAGAAATGAACTTTATCTCAAAATGATTTATCTTTTGTTGACCTTGAGGTCATCTCTTATCGTACCTAATCAATAAGTCTTTTCTGTCTTTATGAGTTGGCCTAATATTCCTTGTGGACCTTAGTGAGCAAACCAAACAACCAACCAAGACAATGGTTTTGATTCATCTGATATCTCTAGATCTTGTTCTTACAACAGCTGATTGTAGGGACTGCCATCAATATGTCTTCCCACAATGGAAAACGTTCTGGTTTCCATTTCACTGAGGAGATGTGCACCCTCCCTTATCGGCTATCCTGATAGCCCTAGGTCATGATGGCCCAGTGACCACGTCCTGAACACAGACCAGTACAACAAGTGGGACTAGTTTGTATAAACTCACTTTGGTCTTGATTTACTAGCTTTCCTTGTGGAAAATTGCTATCTTTATCATACTACAAAGATGTGATAGAGCTGTCACATGTCATATGTAGCACATGTGGTGTTCTTGTCTCTGTCTTGACTCCTTCCCTTTTATCTGATGATTGGTTAATTTGTCCCACCTGTTTTCCTTGTTCGCTCCCCTATTTAGTGTCCCTGTGTTTGTTGTTATCATGTTCATCAAGAGCAGATTCTACACTACTATCTTAAAAATAAAGGTTTCAAAAGAGGCCTTTCATACAGTGATGCCAAAGAAGAACCATTTTTGGTTCCCCAAAGAACATTTTAGTGAACAGTTTAAATTTGCAATTTCATTTTTTTAAGTTCTTCATACTAGCAGAATAAATGTAGAGTACAGAGTCAAATTGGACTCTTTGAGGCAGAAAGGACACTGAGACTTACAATGCTGGAGTCTTCCCAATATGTCATGTTGGGTGAAAGTACACTGGCAGTCAAGTGTAACTCATTAACCACAAAGGCATGCTGGTTCAAAGGATCCGGATACAAGCAAGGTCTGAATACATTACCCCTTTACAGTGCAGCATCTGAGTTCCTTTTAAAGGGTTAGTTCACCGAAAATTATGTCATTAATGACTCACCCTCATGTCATCCCAAGCCCGTAAGACCTCCGTTCATCTTTGGAACACAGTTTAAGATATTTTAGATTTAGGCCGTGTGTCCACCAAAACGTATTCCCATGTTTTCAATGGTAGCGCCGCGTTTTTTAAACACCATGAGTGTAACGAGGAGCTGAGCGTTTTTTTGTGTTTTTTTTCACGCGCCCAGCGTTTTTTAGAGGTCACCGAGAGTTGAAAAGTGTTCAACTTTGGATAAAACGCAGCGCTCACAGAGAATGTCTAATTGAAGAGAATTGGCACTGGCTGGTTACTTCCGGGTTCTGGACTGGCTGCAGTAACGCGTCTCTTTCCATGCGGGGGCGCTCGCGGTCGAGTGCAGAATGAATGGGAGTCAATGGGGTTTCACCCCCAGAAATCCACTTTTCTCAGGATGTAATTTTTTGACAAGTAAATTGAAAGTTGCATTCAAAAGGGAGGGCTAAGAAAATACACTTGCATTTTTAAGTTCACTTATCTGTTCTAAAAATCCGTTCAAAAATGTGATGACGTCACACAATAGCAGAATGCTAGCGTGTTCCGGCCAACAACGGCCTAACCTGTAAGAAATCGAAACGACATAAGTACTCGTTCATTCGACTTTTGGCCTATAATCTATATTGAACTTGCGGAATCAACAATAAAATCTATTTTGATTTAACGACAAGCAGGAGAAAGAGACACATTTAGCCGTTTAGCCCCATAGACTCCCATTCATTCTGCACTCGCTCACGATCACCTCTAGTGGAATTCTAATGGAACTGCAACCAAGATGATACACAATGGGGCTAATAGGAAGTGCCAAGGCTCTCCGTTAGACGGGCTCTGGCGCTCATCACTCTCACTTCTTACCCAGCCATCCAATCGCAGTGGAGGAGGGGCGGGACTAAACCACACCGACCAACTGTCACAACATTCTTTCTGTGCAACGACATCAACCAACAGAGCTAACCCATAGACATATACACTAGACCTCACCTTGGCAACGGCAGTTCATTGGAACGAATGCGTCAATAGAGCCGCCATCTTGAAACAGGGGAGCCCCTCCACTTTAATGCATCAGCGTCAATGTAGTAGACACAGCTCTAACAGAAATAAAATCCCCATAAATCATCATGGATGCGATTTTTTCTTGTTTTTTTTTGGTTTGTTCCAACGGTCAGACATATTTATCATTGATTCCAAAAAGATTTTTTTTTTTATACATTCTTCCTAGTTCAGATTTCATCCGTGAACATCATACGCTGCACAAAAGTCCGCCACCATCAATGAATTCGAAGTAAAGGCAGAGATAGCAGCCTTACCTAGCTACTTCCTATGACAAGACTCCTGTTCCAAGATGGCGGCGGTTTTGACGCATGCTTAGACCCTTAAGGTGAGTGTATATGTCTATGGAGCTAACCGAACAAATTGGGGGAAAATGTTTTTTAGTTTGAAACAAATTATCTGCGAAATCAGTTACAAGTAAACTGTGCTGCGGATATTCTGTATCATAGCAACGAAACGTCTCAACGGAAAAAAAACGCTGTGCTGCCAAAACACTCTCAAGCGCCCAAAGCACGGCGTCTTCAGCAGAGCGTCTGGCGTTTTCAGCTGGCTAATGACACTTTGGTGGACACGTGGCATAAGTAAGAGAGATTTCTGTCCCTCCATTGGAAATGTATGTACGGTATACTGTCCTTGTCCAGAAAGGATATAAAGACCCAGATAGCAAACTGACATTGAATCAACGTGGAAACATGACATGGAAACAACGTTGATCTGGCATCGTTTTGCTCATCGAATTAACGTTGAACCAACGTCAGACGCGCCATTCTTCAAAACTAACGGAAAATCAACTTGAAATCAACGTTGTTTCAATGTTATGAAAGCAAACCAATTTTCGATTTTCATTTAGCTTTGAAGAATGCCGCGTCTGACGTTGGTTCAACGTTAATTCGATGAGCAAAACAATGCCAGATCAACGTTGTTTCGATGTCATGAGAGACGTCGTTTCCACATTGATTCAATGTCAGTTTGCTGTCTGGGGACGTCCTCAAAGTAGTCCATGTGATATCAGTGGGTTAGTTCAGTGTTTCCCAACCCTGTTCCTGGCGGCACACCAACACTGCGTGTTTTCTTTGTCTCCCTAATCAAACACACCCGATTCAACCCATCAGCTCATTAACCCATCTGATTATGAGCTGATGGGTTGAATCAGGTGGTTTGATAAAGGAGACAAAGAAAACACGCAGTGTTGGTGTGCCGCCAGGAACAGGGTTGGGAAACATTGGGTTAGTTAGAATGTGTTGAAGCATCGAAAATACATTTTGGTCCAAAAATAACAAAAACTATGACTCAGCATTGTATTGTCTTCCGGTTCTGTTGTGGGTCCGCGTTTAGTTGACGTAAGATGCTGCTGACGTGTGTCGGGTTCAAATAAATATGGCTGGGCAAAAAAAATGCAAGTCCTCCGTGGTGTGGAAATCCTTAGACATGTTTAAGAAGTTTGTTTTGTACAGCGTGCGTCTCCCTCAGACTGTAAACGAAGCTCGGCCGCATCAGACACACGTCAGCAGTATCTTACATCAACTAAACGCGAATCCACAACAGAACCGGAAGACAATACAATAGTAAATAAAGTCTGAGTTTTTGTTATTTTTGGACCAAAATGTATTTTTGATGCTTCAAAACATTCTAACTAACCCATTGGTGTCACATGGACTACTTTATTTCCTTTCTGGTAGTGTTGTCAAAAAACTCGGTACTTCGTACTAAAAAAAAAAAATGTTACGGTACCAGCTTTTCTAGGTACCGAATACCAGGTTAATCCAGTTCTAGACGCGCTGTCTGAAAGGTGCACAGTTGCGTCCTCTTCCAACGCGTTATATGGCTCTCTCTCTCTGAATCCACTTGTTGACACGAAAGGAGGAAAGAGCCACATATGGAAACATTTTGGATTAGGCTAATGTCACGTTGCCATAAGAGGCCGATTACATGCAAATTCGCAATTTCTAATATAGGCGCGAGGCAAGCGCGCACATAATAAAAACTCGTTGCATAGCAACGACAGACGCAGCGTGAGAGCAAGCGCAATTTGGAAAGAATAAGCACGCGCAAAAATATATAAAAAAAAAAAAACACGCGCGATATGTGAACGGCCTCTAAAGTGCTTTCGGGGTAGTTTTACGAGTACATGAGCACAGTAGTATCCAACCGACACCAGAGTACTGGTATTAGAGTCGATGCATCTCTATTTATGTCATTTAATGTCAGTGCCAGTTCTAGGCGTATTCTTGCCTTTATAACTCAGCAGTTTTACAAAATTAAATATGAATGCAGTTTTAGATTAAATAAAAGTACAGTCAAATCAAATAAAACATGTTTAGCCTATAGTTTGGTAATGCTACAATAAGATACCATTTATCAACATTAGCTACTTCACATCAACACATTGAGTGAACAATATATTTTTACAACATTAATTAATGTTTGTAAATGTTATTTAATAGAAACACTTGATTGTTCATGTTTGTTCACTTCATTCATTGTGCATTAAATAAATGTTAACGGATTAGAACTTTACAAACTTTAAAAATGTGTTAGTGTATACTATTGTTTATTTTAGGTCATTTTATCTAATTTTTTTCTAAAGTGTTTATAATACAAATGTACAGTTTCCATACTTGTAACCGTGATAAACACTTAAATATATGTAAATTTAAACTAAGCTTTGGTACCGAAATTGGTACCGAGAACCGTGAATTTTTACTGGTATTGGTACCGAATACCAAAATTTTGGTACCGTGACAACACTACTTTCTGGACAAGGACAGTATACCGTATATACATTTCCAATTGAGGGACAGAAAACTCTCGGACTAAATCTAAAATATCTTAAACTGTGTTTCGAAGATGAACGGAGGTCTTACGGGCTTGGGACGACATGAGGGTCATTAATGACACAATTTTCATTTTTGGGTGAACTAACCCTTCAAAACTGCTGTGGATAAGCTTCACATGTGGACAACAAAAACCTGGTTACAATGGATTGTGAATACTTATTACCAGAGGCTAAAATTGAGATATTTAGAAGATAGACTTGTAAGACTAGTTAATCATGCATTTAAATATATAACAAAATGTTTCCAGTGATTGTTTCATCATCTGTGTTGCTGTGATAAGGGTTTTCTGAGTACAGCATCAAACAATCAATCAAAGTGAATTAAGCTATGGTTTGAAAGTGTGCCGTTCATTTGTTTTTATGTTTACCTCTAGGGAGCGTCTCAGAGAAATAAGCATGTTAAAATGGAAAGGCTCATTCGGGTTAAATCAGGTTCCTTGGTAATGGTTCAACTCTCTGTTGTGTTCAAATGCACCAGCACCTGTTGTTCCAGTTTAATCAGAGGGAATCTGTTGAGGTATTGGATAAACAAGATAGCGACAGCTTCAACGAGCCAAAAGTGAAGAGCCAAATCGAAAGTTAGAGGACAGAAGTGAAGCTTTGACATATTCATCAAAGTAGCAAAAGGAGGTTGAAAAGGTTGATATTGAAATATGGTAATGTCGAGGCAAGCTATTTCGGCTTTCAATATTTATGAAAAATGAAAAAAAAAAGGCTTGTTCTGTTTGATTCAGCGTTCTTATAGTGCACAATGACATGCGCCTCCTTTCTTGAAAACTCATTCAAAAACCCACATCAAGATTCACTGGAGAGTTCTCAAATCCTGTGCCCTTTCACAGGTGGACAATTTGCTAGATTTTTATTCATTGTCAAGCATACTAATTTATAAACACAGTGTAAGTCTTTGCAAATCGTGAGGAATTTAATGGTAAATCCTGATGATGACTTATGTCCACACTGAGGGTTCTTTAATGTTTGCACTAAATTGTTCTCATAAACTGCAAAAGGTCAAGCATAATTTAAGAAGGACGTCTTTGGGCGGCTTATTAAAGGCTAATTGGTTCAGATTAGCATGCTGTGAATATGGTTAATGGCCTTAATTGTGTTAAGAGCAAAGCCATTAATCCTGTTTCATATTCCACAACCTTCTATACATGTTTCTTTCTCGGTGCTCTTGCCATTACACACCCCCACACACACACAAACACACATACATACAATATATATATATAGCCCTCAAACTGTATTCACTTTATAGCCCTTAATCCTGTAGTTGTGGACAAATGTGGGCACAGAGGACTTTTTTTTTTAATTATAAATGTTATATCACTGTTTTCGATAAAGTTTTGTCTATCCATTTATGGTGTTTTGTTTTATTTTGGGGGTATTTTTGAATTTATTTACTTCAAAAAGTATCATATTTTCTATGTAAATTATTTCAATGTAAATTAAAGAAGTACTTTTTTTTTTTTTTTTTAACTACATTAAAATATCATTCCAATAAGTTCTTAGAGCTTAGAACTTTGCGGTCACCAGGTGTCTTATTTTGGCTTATTTTAGAATGCTCGAAATTACAGTTTTTTCCCATTCATTTCAATGGGTGTCCATTTTTGACCCAAATACAAGATTAAGGAATTTTTTTTTTTCACCCACTTAACATTGTAGAATTGAGTAAAAAAAAAAATGTGTGTGTTCAGGAGGCAAACAAGTAGCCAAGTCTTGTACCGCTCAGATCAAGGGAAGTATTTTTTTTTTTTTAAATAAATCAAAACTATTCTGCCCACATTTGTCCAGAATACGGTTTTAGGGATACATATATATAGGGATACATAACAAATTATGTACAGTATTGTATAAAATAACGTTGTGTGTAAATTAAAGTGAAACAACTGTACATTTTAAACATTTCTTGAACAAAATGGCCAAGCATCTGGGTTTAAAAATGAGGAAAATTTTATTTGTATATTGGAATATTTTTGATCACTCGAGCGTCATTTCAAAGCATCATCAGCAGCGATTTTGCATTTTTGAAGTTTAGTTATAAGAAATTCATAATAAACAATAAAGAGAAATTCCTTGTTAAAATATGTGTGATGTAATCGGTAAAACATAAATTAAAATTGTGACAGACTTAAAGTTATTTAAGGATATAAGCTCTTCTGTAAGCTTCCTCGTTCCACTGTCATAGGCTTGGACACAATGACGACGGGAGAGTCAGATGAACAATGAACAGGGACATATATTGTTGAAGCAGATCAGAACACAATCCAATGAAGGTGAGTAATGAAGAGCAGGAGAATCAATAACAATAGAGTCTTTGAATGAATATGCAGATAATGACTGGGTTTGTCTTACAGGAATTCCAGACACACACACACACAAGCACACACACACACAAGGGAGCAGGAGAGACGATGAGATGACTTGAGGACAGCTTTAGATGCATTTCCATCGATCGGATCACGAGTGGACGACACTAAATACCGGTGTAAACAGGGTCTAAAACGTTTTGAGCTTGTCCACTCCTAGAGGCAGTCGAAAATGCATTAGACTGGATTGCTTTCATAGTGTAAACACTCGTGTGGTCAAATGTGATTGAAAAGCCACAAACGTCCGCCTATTGACCAAATAAGTAAACATTATGGGAAGTGCGCTAGCCAGACTGGATTTAAACTTTGTCGGCTGAAGACCCAACCCAGATAGCACAAGGCTATTTGGTGTGATGTTTACATCTGGAAGACGTATTTTTAAGAGTGTTTGCTCATCTGCAAGACGTCTACAGATGTCAAATAGATGTTATAAGATGTCAGTTTAACATGCATTCTAAATCATTACATCTTAGAGACATCTTCTAAACGTCCTATAGAGGTCTTGCAGATGAGCAAACACTCTTAAAAATATCCAGATGTAAATAACACATCAAATAGCCTTGTGCTATCTGGGAAGTTTAGTTTGAAAACAAAAAAAAATGTCCCAAGCACAACATTCTCTCACCATTCCTGATTTCTAACACACACTCACAAGCGTTTGGGGTGGTCTTGCGTCTATCAGAGCAGAAACAAAAGCTGATGCTCTCTGTATGTTTTCCCGAATTCATATGTAAATTGCGCAAGCTAATTTTGTCCACTAGATCAAAAGATCTGAAAAACCCCAGACATACCCATTTTCCACCAAAAAAAGATCGGAACTGGTGATGGTTCAACTTGCGACCCTTCTCAGAACCTGTTTGATTTCAGAGAGCCTAGCGAATGTCTTGCTCTCTCTCCCAATTGAAAAGATAGTAAAAGGTCAGAAACGTGTCATGTCATGATTATGAAGGTGTCATGTCAGTCTTATGCACACCCCTTCAAGTAAAAGTGTTACCAGTGAGGGAAATAAAAATTCATGACATGAAATACAACACCTAGAAATCCCAAATAAGAATTGGTGTACTTTCTTCACAGAGTTAAATATCCCTATGACAGTCGACCGATTTGAAAGACGATAACTTCTTGTTACGACCGAACACAATGGATAGATTCACCTCAGAGAAGAAGGTACACAGATTAAATTTCTTAAATTTCTCACAAGAAACTCGCATGTCGCACACATGTTAGGATTTTTGTCAAACAATACATTCGATTTCATATCTACACCCCCAGAACATACGGGGTCAATCTGAACATCAATCTGTCATGCTTTTGATTCTTTTTTAAAAAGCTTGATGCTGGTTGCTATTCACTGCTATTTTATGGATGAGTGCGAATGAGACATTAAAAAAAAAAAAAAAAAAAAAAATCTCCTTTTGATTTCCATAAAATAAAGAAGGGCATATGACATTACAACAACACCAGGGTGAGTAAATGATGACTTATTTTTAGGGATGCACCGATACCACTTTTTTGGAAAACGAGTACGAGTACGAGTACTTGCATTTCAGTACTCGCCGATACCGATACCGAGTACTTAATAAAAAATAAAAAAAACATGATTTAAATATTTTTATATACGGGTTTTTAGGTCCTTGATTAAATTACTTGGGTAACACTTTATTTCGATAGTCCACTTTACTAACTATAAGTAACTTTTCAATTACATGTCAACTAACTGTCATTAGAGTATTAGTAGACTAGAGTATTAGTACGATCAGCTTAATATCTGATAACACTTTATTTATTTGGTCCCCCAACAGACATTCAACTGACTATAAGTAACTTGGCGACTACAAGTAAACTTATTCTCCTAATCCAAAGCCATTCACTTTGAAATTGTTCCACACCAGTGATGCACGGGTTGATCCAAAATGAGCGGGTGCTTGCGCCGCGGTCACCCGCGGTTACCCGCAGTTACGGGTCATCCAAAAATATTTTTAATGATATTCGGGTCGCGGTCGGTCAGGTCGTTTGGAAAAAGATGCCAATTAAACCTTTGTATTTATATAGTACTAGATACAATTTTCTATGAAATATATAGGCCGAATTTATTTATTGGCTGAATAACTGGCACGAAGATGACACACAAGCTCAGTCTAAACAGCTCTCAGTTCTGTACTGGTGTGATCCGAGAACCGCTGTACCTCTGCGTTCGTTACTATACGCGGATGCGCAGTATCAGCAGTATCAACAACATGTCTCAGTTCAGTGAACTGTTAGAGTTACTGGAGTAAAATATAATTCGGGATATTGGTCTATTTCAACTCGGACTGTCAGGCATGTCTGAAAGTGAGTAACTGTAGTAACTTGTGGATCAGCACTGACGCAAGACGTGAACTGATGCGAATGATTCAGTTCGATTTAGCGTACTGGTTCGACCGGTTCATTAAAAAGAACCGATTCGTTCACGAACCGGCCATGTCTATGATCACTAGTCTGCAGAGAGATGGAGGCGGCAAGAGAAAAGGTGAAGACTGGGGAGTGGAAGCTCCGCAAATACACAAATAGAAAGAGTAAGTGTTGGAGACATTTACCGAAATAATGAAAGATGATGACCAAAGTGCTGCCTTTGTTATATGTAGGCTACGTCTTCTTGCGATGCTGTGTTGTTACACGTTTATGGCCCAATGACGCTACGATGAGCATGTACTACTTTTAAAAAATACGGTCAGGAAGAGGGTCGGGTACAATATTTTCTTACTTTTTTGCGGTTCGGGTACGTTGGTAGTGTGCGGGTTGTTTGTACATTGACCCGCGCATCACTGTTCCACACGGCTGACATGTCTCCCCATCTCCCCGCTCTGAGCTGCAGCCGGAGCCTGGGGGTGGGCACTCGGCGCCTGTGATTAACCCATTTCTCAGAACATGGTATCGGTCCCCGGTATCGGGGGACTTTTAACGAGTACGAGTACTTTAGAAAATGTGGTATCGAGGCCGATACCAGATACCGGTATCGGTATCGGTGCATCCCTACTTATTTTTTTATTTTAGGGTGAACTATCCCTTTAAGCTTTGAACCTACCTTTCTGTCAGTGCTAAATATCTCTAGAATGGTTGCCATGGAGCCGGACTTACACAGGTATTGTGCTTTAGTGATATTGTTTGACTCGTTTCTACGGAGGCGTATTGCATTCACTTGAAGAAAAAAAATCTACTCTGTTTTTATGAATTAACGAGTTAATTTTTCATGAGAAAAAAAATTTGCTATGTTTTTCTGAATTAATGAGTTAATTTTTCATGAGAAAAAAATGTTTTGCTCTGTTTTTCTGAATTAACAAGTTAATTTTTCATGAGAAAATTTTTTTTGCTCTGTTTTTCTGAATTAATGAGTTAATTTTTCATGAGAAAAAAAGTTTTTGCTCTGTTTTTATGAATTAATGAGTTAATTTTTGTGAGAAAAATTTTTTTTTGCTCTGTTTTTCTGAATTAACGAGTTAATTTTTCATGAGAAAAAAAATTGCTCTGTTTTTCTGAATTAATGAGTTAATTTTTCATAAGAAAAAAAAAAGTTTTTGCTATGTTTTTCTGAATTAATGAGTTAATTTTTCATGAGAAAAAAAGTTTTTGCTCTGTTTTTCTGAATTAATGAGTTATTTTTTTGTGAGAAAAAAAGTTTTTGCTGTTTTTCTGAATTAATGAGTTAACTTTTTGTGAGAAAAAAGTTTTGAAAAATCCAAAAAAAAAAAACATCAATGAAAAATTAACTCATTAATTCAGAAAAAACAGAGCAAAAACTGTTTTTCTCATGAAAAATTAACTCATTAATTCAGAAAAACACAGCAAAAAAAAAAATAATAATAATAAATCCATGAAGAATTAACTCGTTAATTCATTAACTCATTACTTCAGAAAAACACAGCAAAAAAAAAAAAAAAAATCCATGAAAAATTAACTCGTTAATTCAGAAAAAACAGAGCAAAAACTGTTTCTCATGAAAAATTAACTCATTAATTCAGAAAAACACAGCAAAAAAAAAAAATAATAATAATAAATCCATGAAGAATTAACTCGTTAATTTCGAAAAACAGAGCAAAAACTTTTTTTCTCATGAAAAATTAACTCATTAATTCAGAAAAACAGAGTATTTTTTTCTCATGAAAAATTAACTTATTAATTCAGAAAAGTAGATTTTTTTTTTGCAATACGCCGCCACAGTTTTTTGCAGTACGAATGCAATACGCCTTCGTACATCTCTAAGGTTTCTAACATTATATTTGATTTGCCAAACTGGATCATTCGAATTATGCATACAGCATTACACAGTGTGTGTGATATTCTGATGAAAACCTATTGCCCATCTACGGAAGCGTATTGCATTCACTTGAAGAAAAAAAATCTACTCTGTTTTTCTGAATTAATGAGTTAATTTTTCATGAGAGAAAAAAAATTTTGCTCTGTTTTTCTGAATTAACGAGTTAATTTTTCATGAGAAATTTTTTTTGCTCTGTTTTTCTGAATTAACGAGTTAATTTTTCATGAGAAATTTTTTTTTGCTCTGTTTTTCTGAATTAATGAGTTAATTTTTCATGAGAAAATTTTTTTTTCTCTGTTTTTCTGAATTAACGAGTTAATTTTTCATGAGAAAAAAAATTTTGCTCTGTTTTTCTGAATTAATGAGTTAATTTTTAATGGATTTATTTTTTTTTGCTCTGTTTTTCTGAATTAATACATTTTCTCATGAAAAATTAACTCATTAATTCAGAAAAACAGAGCAAAAACTTTTTTTTTCTCATGAAAAATTAACTCATTAATTCAGAAAAACAGAGCAAAATTTTTTTTTCTCATGAAAAATTAACTCGTTAATTCAGAAAAACAGAGTAGATTTTTTTTCTTCAAGTGAATGCAATACGCCTCCGTACCCATCTCTCTCCTGAGGGAGAAAAAAATAAATAAATCACCTTAATTGTGAATCTAAATAAAGTTGGCCAGACTGACATTCACTACACACCCTGACGTTCATGGCAGTTCAGGCTAGCATGCTGTACTACATATTTCAGAACTGTAAATATAATTACACTCTGCTATTGGTCAGAGAAATAAATAGTCCTGCCCCAAACTCACACCATTGGTTGAGCCAATGTTGCTCTTTTTTGACTTTTCATTTTTTCTGCATTATAAGTTGTCTTGGAAGTATGTTATCATACAAAAGACATAATTTCACAAAACTGAATTAAATGATTCTAATTTCAAGATGATAATTAGATATCACATGTGTAATGTGATCATGATTATTGAGGAATAATACCTGCTGTTTTACTCACTTACTAAACTATTTATTAAACACACAAAAAAATAGTAGTAAACTAGTATTCAATTCCACACCACAGGTTGCAGATTTCCACTTGTGAATGGGAAATGTTGGGACAGCAGGTTGTTTTTATACTCAATAATCCTTAAACACTTTATACCATACAAAATCCTCCACCATACACAAACACACAATGATGCTGATAAAGGTGAAAAGCGATATTCAATATTGCTCAGGTTGCTGAAAATCTTATCGCTCATGAGTAACTAAAGATAAGGACAGCAGGAGATGCTAGCTAAGGCACTTGAAAAGCTGTTTCATACACTCCTAAGTCAAAGGATCATGTTATTTGCCACAGCTGTAGAATATCTATGATTGTAAAACTGCTAGATATGGAGGATTTTATTACTGGTAGTGGATTAGAACTGTGTTACCGATTATGTGTTACGGTTTATACATCTTCTACACACACAGCAATGGAGGGATATGACAAATGTTTATCATTTTTCTTCAATGGTATCTCTCAAACTGTTATCTTGCTTAATGTATCTGACAGCAATGCTTAAAGAGAAGTGAAGCTGTTGCTGATCGACAGAGGTTTGATTGACAGAATTCCCTTGTGAATAAGATGGAAACTTTAGTAAAATTCAAAAATACATTATTTAATAATTAAAATTAAAGGAGTAGTTCACTTAAAAAAAAAAATGTTTTGCCGATAATTTACTCATCCAAGATGTCCATGTCTTTCTTTCTTCAGTCGAAAAGAAATTAAGGTTTTTGATGAAAACATTCCAGGATTTTTCTCCATATAATGGACTTCAATGGGAACCAAACGGTTTAAGGTCCAAAAGACAGTTTCAGTGCAAACTGCAAACTGTTCAAAGGGCTTTAAACGATTCTAGACGACTTATCAAGCGAAACGATCGTTCATTTTTAGTTTTTTCGAGTTTTTTCAAGTTCAAATGCTCGCCTTGCTCTGCTCTGTGATGCGCATTTGTGACTCTCCTATTTAAACTCATTCAACGAGTCAACTCGTTCATTTCGTTAGTTGAATGAACCAAATGACTCACAAAAAGATTCGTTCATTTTGATAAACGAGTTCATTTGACCTTATAAAACTTGAATCGTTTAAAGCCCTTTGAACAGTTTGCACTGAAACTGTCTTTTGGACCTTGAACCGTTTGGTTCCCATTGAAGTGCATTATATGGAGAAAAATCCTGGAATGTTTTCATCAAAAACCTTAATTTCATTTCAACTGAAGAAAGAACGACATGAACATCTTGGATGAGATGGGGGTGAGTAAATTATCAGCAATTTAAAAAAAAAAAAGTGAACTACTCCTTCAAGTGTGAACTGATTATAGCCTACTGTAGTGTTCACAGTTTTTTTTAAGCATGACAAAAGATTATTAAAACAAAGGTACTTCAAATTAAAAACTTTCAATTTGACAATATTACAGTGCATGCATTACAAGTGTGCTTAAGTGCATTTACACATTCAATACAATTAAGCTCACTTCTTTTTCACAACGGTTAATTGAGCGTAAAATGACTTCGAATTACGTTTCCAAATCATTTCTGGGGCGATTTCTAGTCATTGTGACAATTATTACATCTTTCATTATTCGGAAAAACATTAATACACCACTAAAATGTTATTACTCTTGCTGTTGTCATGGGTGCTTTGGCAGTAAATGAAGTTTAACTCCTCCTGGTAAAGTTATTGGTGTGGCTTTGACACATTAGTCTATTTTCCCCTCTTCTCTTCTTGCTGGAGGGATGACTAGCTGGTAGAGGAGCTGTCACCGTTAATGCGTCACCCGCGATAACTCGACACAGAGATTCAACTACGTAGATTCAGTAATTGATTCTGAATGTCTGATCGTGTGTGTGTGTGATTTAGAAATTTGAGGAAGATACACATGTAGAATGCCTTTCTGGCTGATTTTAAACAAAGTAAACACAAGGTTAATGCATTTCTCAGTTCCGATCTGCAATACATACACACACGTGACTCTTATATCTCTTTTCTTTGCTATCAGACTGCTATTGAGGCTGACTCCACGGCTTTGTCTTTAAAGTTTTTTATCCCCATCCCTAAGGCTTTTCTTGTTTGGTGTTCATGCTTCTGTTGAAGCCCTGGGGAGAAAACTCAAGCTCACAGTGATCCTACATGCTGGGACTGAAATTGTTGAGAAGCCAAAAATAGCCTCCCTTTGGGTTTGTGCTGGGAAGTGGCACTGTGATTGTTCTACCCCTGTATCTGACATTATAAGAATGTGCATTTAAATGGTTCGCTTCTAATCTACCTATAAATACAGGTCTTCTGTGTAAGTGAGAAAAGCAAGGACTTTTCCTGTCTAGTTGTGCTGATAAAATTCAAGGCAGGGGGTTTCAACAAAGGGGAATATTGGCATAGAGAAAGACGGGAGCCCAACTGCAATTCATTTACTCAAGATAACACGGCACTCTCTCTTTCTAAGTCAAAAAATGGTGCCGTTGTACATGGCATGCCGTCTCTCGCTTTGGCTTTGAGAGTTTGTCTTTGTTTCATTTGTGTTTGTCGTTCTGCTTGATAAACTCCTTTGCTTTGATAACCTACGACCGGCAAATGCTCTTAGATATCAAATCATCAATGGACGGAGCATGCTTTTATAGACAAAAATGATCTGACTCTAATGCCTGAAACCTGGTCGCTTGTTCCCGTTCCGCCTGTGCCGACCGTCGTGTGCATGGAGACGTGGACGATGTGGCGGCTTTGCACTTTGCCTCCAAGATGTCTTGCTCTCATATCCCCAGGCCGTCACTCGAGCGGGAAGAAAAGTGGTTCTTCACTGGGCGACCTTTTGAATTATCCTATAAGTGGATCTTACCGGTAAGTCCACGCGACAGAGTCATATCATCAATCTACAGGGCCCCTTGGCTTTGCAGACGAAAGGCGCTCTGGCAAAATCTGCAGTGAACCAAACTTGGAGGTCTTCACCGAACTGACATTGGCGGTGTGAATGTGCGTTCGTTATTAAATAAGACATTTATTTTTAAATAAAGGGGTGATGAACTGAGAAATCAAATTTTCCTTGAGCTTTTGACATCTAAGAGGTCATCATATTATAAGAATATCCTGTAAGTTTCAGAACTGAAAACGTCCTTGTTAGTCCAATAAAAGCTTTTATTGACACCAGGCTCAGCAAACGACTCGTTTTTCAAAGTGGGGAACTATGACGACAAAGAGGATAAAACCCCACCCCCGCAGAAGAAGATCAACGCCTACTTCAACACGGCTGGTTTAGCCCCGCCCACCGATTCGCGCATTACACGCATAGCTAAATAACATAGATGCCTACCTGGTGATAAACCGAATTGAGCTACCAAGCAATATAAAATATTGTGCAGTGCCTGGTTGTGGAAGAAGACAGTCGCTGCATAAGCTTCCTCTGGATTCCAATAGGATAAACTTTATTTGTAATGACGTTCCAGCTGATGAGGTAAAACGTTGTCCGTCTGTTCGCTTCATTTCACTGAAGATTGTTTTGTAAACAAGACTGGATTTGCAGACCGATTAAGAGTAAAGAACGGCGCTGTGCCGTCTATATTGGATCTGACAGGAATGGTGCAACGCTCGAACATGTATGGGCGAATCATTCCGGTTGCCATTTTACAACACTGGACGTTTTCAAAACAATTTTCCCCACATACACTGACGAGGTAAGTTGAAACTCATTATAATATGCAAAACGGTTATCCGCTCACAGCAGTGGGCGTTTACTTCCAAGTCTTCAGTGCGAGACGCCCATAAAAACCGAGCTGGGCTCAAAACTAGGGTTTTAAAAACTAGCTTATTAGTTATTAATTTTGATGTTTTTGAATGCAAAAACCAAGCGAATGTCATAAGTTGACCTCAGACAACAAAATAATAAAATTTAAAAAGCCAGTTCATGACCCCTTTAATCCTCCATGCGCCACAAGCCTTGAGGGTGGCCTGGCTTCTGTTTTAAAAAAAAAACGTTTTTCATGCCGCCCCTTTTTTAAAGGCACACTATGCAAGATTTGTTCCTTAATATAACAGCTTCAAAGTCATTTCGGTGGTAAACAATGCTACCACCGAAATTATTAATATTATACCATTATTAATATTAATACCATGAAGTAATACCACTGTTTATCATCCTGGAAAAACCAGCAATGCAAGTTTGAAAGTGGCGCCCCGACAAATCTCGCGAGAATCACAAAATGCTTTACGGCAAAGACGTCACACACATCAACAACAACATAGACCTTATTCAGAGCAGCGCCATGACAGGTATGATAGTGAGGCTGTGAGGGATAGACTTACCGTGTTTCCAATGGCATCTGCTGTAAAAAGCTGAATAAAGCTCCTAGATTACTTACAATTTTCCACAACTTACATTGTCGGGAGTCTTTTGTCAACTGTAATTTCTTGGAAAGATATTTTTCCAGTGTTTCATGAGCAGAACAATCCGAAAACACATTAAAAAACAGTACAGCCCATTGAAGAGATGCAAGTCTATCCCTCACAGCCTCGCTTTCATTCTCATTAAAAATCAAAGATGGCGCTGCCGTGAATAAGGCGTGCATTCCAGACGTTATAATTTGACAATGGAAAACTCGGTCGGAAGTGTCTAGAAAACGGAAAAGAGAATCGGACCGTGTTAGAATGGGAGATACGGCTATTTACGACAGTGCAGGTATACCACAGCAACTCTAGGGGTCACTGTTTCACAAAAACACAATATGTAGCAATACGCTGTGGCTGGATGAGTAAAAGACGTAAAAGTGCGGCACCTGGCCACCAAGGATTTATATTTAATCATGGAAATGTAATAGGTATTATTATTATTATAAAAAAAAAATCAAATGCATGATTTTGGTGGTTGATGGCCCTCACTATATAGCGTTGTTAGCTAGTTAAGTGGCTAACAGCTGGTAGCTTACCAACTGTTAGTCACGACTTACGGCTAGCTATCATTAATCTAGATTAGGCCTGTCGCGATAGTCAATAAATCATTTAATCGCACGATAAAAAAAAAAATGAGCTTGACAATTTTTTCAGCCGCGATAATTTCCATTTGCATGCTTGTTTTTTTTCCTCGTCTCTCTCTCTACCAAAGAGACTGGATGACAACTCTGTTAAAGACATAACCGATTTATTTTACGTGAATACTCTCCAAAATGGACATTTAAACATAAAGTGTTGTGTATTTGTCCAATCAGACACGAAACAGAGCTCAATTCATTACTCGCACGCTGTATAGGGGAATACGGCTTCATGGCTTCAGTGAGTGAGTGGAGGCGGGCTCATTTGCATATTCAGAGAACCACACATACTAAATGAGACAAGGTAGTTACATTCAAGCTATTTTAAGCCATGAATAATTTTTTTTTTAAGGAAAAAACTTTTAAATATGTCATTTTGGTGATGGAATATGAGTTGTAAGGGATACAATTATTGACTACAGGGTGACTTTAAAATGTATAATTACACTGTAACATGGACATTATAGGAACTTAAAAGTTTCTCCTATGTCATTATGGTAAATTGTGGTTAAAGGGTTAGTTCACCCAAAAATGAAAATTCTGTCAGTATTTACTCACCCTCATGTTGTTCCAACCCCGTAAGACCTTCGTTCATCTTCGGAACAAAAATTAAGATATTTAGGATATTAAAATCGCTCCTGCATACAGTCCATAGGCTTCCTGAGGGAATGACTTTCTGTCCTCGAAAAGTAATTGAAGACATCGTTAAAATAGTCCAAGTGACTACAGGGGCTCAATCTTAAGTTTATCAAACGACGAGAACACTTTTGTGCGCAAAAAAACAACAAAAATAACGACTTTATTTCAACTATTCACTTCCTTCTCCATAAGCCTATAGTCCGTTAACGTAGTGTGATTGCGTAGAGCTACGTCACACGTAGGCTCACTATTGGTCGACGCTGGTCATGTGTGTGTGATGCGTGTGACGTACAATAACAGAAGCTTACGCTATTAAACTAGTTAGCTGACTCGCGCAGAGGGAGAAATAAACGAATAGTTGAAATAAAGTCGTTATTTTTGTTGTTTTTTTGCGCACAAAAGTGTTCTCGTCGTTTGATAAACTTAAGATTGAGCCCCTGTAGTCACTTGGACTATTTTAACGATGTCTTTTATGACTTTTCGGGGACGGCAAGAGCCAGTCCCTCAAGAAGCCTATGGACTGTATGCAGGAGCGATTTTAATATCTTAAATATCTTAATTCGTTTTCCGAAGATGAACGAAGGTCTTACGGGGTTGGAACAACATGAGGGTGAGTAAATACTGACAGAATTTTCATTTTTGGGTGAACTAACCCTTTAATAATGATTCTCCAGTAATGGTCATTATTACATTCCCCATGACTTTCTCCAATATAGATTCCTCTGTGGTCACACGAGAGGTTTTACAAGCTGCACTTTTAGACTAATGCTTCATTTCTATAATAAAAGCAGATCAAGTCCTCAAAGAGCACGAGGTACAGGTCTTTCAGGTGTGGAAAAGTGATGCTCTCCTGTCTCGCTTTAAGCCAAACACATTCACGGATTAAAACACGACACTATCAGTTTCACAGTACCATAAGCCAAACAGTAATATATATGCGAAGAAAACCAAACAATGTCTTTGTGAGAAGTCAGGCGCTGGAGACGAGAGACTGATGTGGACTTATAACTGCATGATACTAATTAATTTGTCAGGACTTCGTGCACGTTCAGCACTTGTGAATATTGCAGTGCTGCATATTTAAACACTACTGTGGGGGCCAATAGTAAAAGTGCTGATTTTGAATATCTGAACACTGACAGATGTCAAGGGGCTCTGTTCACATTCAATCATCCCGCTGACCCCTTGGATTACAGTTTGACTCCTGTGTGTACACTATATCAGGAGCCCTGTCAATGACGGCAACTGTATTGTCACATTTCACGTCTCACACATCATCAAGAGTAAGACTATAATTTATATGAAAAAAGCATGCATTATGTGTCAGTTTCCAATAAAGCTACCAACCAACAGCCAAAGCCATTTTTACACATAATTTGACACAAGTAAAAAGTTTTGGATCGGTAAGATTTTCAATGTTTTTATTCTCTTCTGTTCAAAAAGGCTGCATTTATTTGATTATATATATACATACACTGTAAAAAAATATTGATGGTTTACCTTAAAAAAGTAAGTAACCTGGTTGCCTTAAAATTTTAAGTTCATTGAACTGGAAAAAGTGAGTTAATACAATGAAGGAGATTAATTTAACCACCAGAAACTCAAAATTATAAGTTATCTGAACTAAATAAATTATTTAAGTTGATTTGACAAAAGTAAAAATGTTGTGATTACTACACTGTAAAAAATATATTGTTGGTTTAACTTAAAAAAGTAAGTAACCTGGGTTGCTTTAAAATTTTAAGTTGATTGAACTGGAAAAAGTGAGTTAATTAAACGAAGTAGATTAATTTAACCATCAGAAACTCAAAATAATAAGTTATCTCAAATAAATAAATTATTATAAAGTTGATTTGACAAAAGAAAATATGTTGTGATAACAAATCTTAAAAATATTTTTTACAGTGTATATATATAGTTAAATATTTTGACAATTTGAAATTGTTGTCTATTTTAATTGTAATTCATTCCTGTGATCAAAGCTGAATTTTCAACATCATTTCTCCAGTCTTCAGTGTCAAATGATCCTCCAGAAATCATTCTAATATGATGATTTGATGCTCAAAAATATTTATTATCATCAATGTTGAAAACCGTTTTTTTCAGGATTCTTTGATGAATAGAAAGTTCAAACAGCTTTTTTTTTTTTTAAATAGAATCTTTTGTAACATTATAAAAGTCTTTACTGTAACTTTTGATCAATTTAATTCATCCTTGATGGATAAAAGTATTGATTTATTTTATTTATTTCCCCCCCAAAATCAAGTAAAAATTATTGCTGACCCCAAACTTTTGAACGGTAATGTTTAATGTTAGAAAAGCTTTCTATTTAAGGTAAATGCTGTTCATTTGAACTTTCTATTCATCAAAGAATCCCTGAAATAAAAATATAAATAACTGTTTTCAACATTGATAATAAATGAGAAATGTTTGAGCAATTTCTGAATGATCATGTGACACTGAAGACTGGAGTAATGATGCTGAAAAATCAGCTTTGATCACAGGAATCAATACATTCACATAGAAATTATAATATAATTTTATTACTGTTTTTGTATTTTTTATTAAATAAATGCAGCCTTGGTGAGCAGAAGAGACTGTCAGTGTATGTACTGTACCTGGGGTGATGGACACGTGATGTTTTTTAATATCTGAGAGTGTCATGCGTGCGCGTCTGTTTGTTTTTCTGTTCATGTCGCCGATCACTGTGAGGTCTGAGGTTTAGGACAGGAATGCAGACGAGTGGGTGTGAGTGGTCAACTGTGGTAACTTGTGGATTTCCCCTCCTTCGCTTCATCTAAACATCTGCCTCGGGGAAAAACCACTTGCCTTTACTTTCCCTGGCTTGTGTCCACCACACGCTGCCAGGGGGATAAAAGCAGCTTTCAGAAAGAGGCTTTGGAATGGCATGATATTTACCACAGCTGGTGAATGAACAGCATCGCTTCTAACGTCGATGGGAGGTGCGAGGCATTGACAAAAATTCCCCCTTTGATTTTCTGCTGGCTGGAAGGGTCGACTGTCCTGTTGTCTTTGTAGATGAGATGGGGAATATGGAGACACGGGTAGCGATAGCAGGGGAGGCAGCAGCTTTTCTCTTAATTACACAGGGGACAGTTGATTGACGCGACTCGCCCCTGCACGCTGGCATTTCCGCCCCGCGTCTGGTTCCGCCTCGTGACTTGGATGAGGTCAGTTCCAGCGCTGAAGAGCCCAGCTGGAGAGTACAGAGTTCTGGTTGCAACAAATGTCACTGTGAAGAGAGGCGATGTGCGGGAGCAGATGAAGACTTCAGATGCAAAAACCTCCAAGTCATTTTTTTTTTCTTTTGAAAAGCATTTTTATCAGGCTTCTATGTGTCAAATGTGATTCAGGTCAAATGATTGTGAAATAATGATTATGTTAAAACACAACCAACACCATCAGATCACGTTTTCTATATGTTCATCTGGCTGTTATAACTTGCATACAGCAGCCAAACAAAATCTAAAATTAATGATTTAAGGGTCAAGAGCCCAACTAAAGCAAACACTGATCACCACAATGGTGACATTTTGGAAAAAATTACGGTTTTCTCCTTCAGTGATTCTGCTTGTGTCTTCAATGATGCTCAATCATCACTCAATTATTCACTTAATTATCTCAACAACTTCAACACTGCTTCAGTGTTAATTTAACACTGCTTCAGGCCCTGTATACACGAGAACGCTCGCGGGTGAAAACGTAAAAATATTTTATCGAATGTGCCTTTCGTTTACACAGCGATGGCGTTTTTGAGGCTTAAAAACGCAAAAAAGTGAAACCACCCTCCAGAGTGGAGATCTTAAAAACGCTCCACCGCCGCGTTTCCGTGTAAACTGTAAAAACGCAACAGTCGAAAAGTCAAAAGACACAAAATCGGAGCGAGAAATAATAATGGCGGATTGCTCGAAGTGTTGGACCGGTAGTCAATGTCCTTATTTGGCAGTTTCACTGCAAATACGGTGACGCACTTGTTCAAAAAATGTCATAGAGAACAGAAAAATCTGAACAGGTTGAAAAATATGACCAAAACAGAATATAAAGATATAAACGAAGCACCTGAAGAGAATAATTTCATCTTTTCTGTACTTATAAACACTCCAAATATACAACAAAATGCATTTAAGGGCTAAAAAAGTGGATTTTGCATGATATGTCCCCTTTAAGAGGAGAGCTACAAAATTAATGTAAACAGTAAAAAAGCACTTGGTCTTGGTAGAACTTGATTGAAAATGACTGTGCCTCCAACATAACTTGTGGAGAGAAGACACGAGCAGAACGAATCTCAATACTGAAGTTTTTCATCTGAATGTAATGATTTGCTATTGACGTTGTGTCAAATACAACTTGCCGTAAAAATGTGTCACGGGAATTGTCCGGAAATCGTTTTCTGTGTCAAGCGGCACCTACTGATGTGGATGCAGCATCAGTTTTCAGCTATTGACTGCACTGCATAAAATGCCCTGTTTGCATTATTCATTTATTCCACAAGCAAAAGTGTCCAATTACAGGGAGGGTTACTACAATAAAACAAGCATTATTATGTTATTTATATTATATTAATGTGTAGGCCCTCGTGAGGCAACTCGCTCCACGAATAACACAACTTTTTAGGCCGCTGATATGAGTCTTTTTTTTATTAAAGTGTTCATTCTTTTTAACAGTAGGCCTACTATTCATTTCTTCATTTGTAATGAGAAAAGGGGTGTTATGATACTGATAAGATAAATCTAAGCATGCTTCATCTGTACCTCACCTTTTTTGACTGTTAAAGATCCTATTATGTTCAACAAAATACATGCAGAAAACCAAACAGCCTGACCCTCTTTTAGATGTTGGTATGTGTTATGAAAAAAAGCGAGCATGCTAGTGCGTGCCAGGTTCAGTCACGGCTTCCTCAGGGGCCGACGGCCAGGAATTTTAGTCCCGCCGAATATCTTATTATAAAATACCTTGACAGTGGGTCAACTGGGGCTTGAAGAGGTCATGAACAAAGGTGGGGAGTCAGGAGACGGTCAACACTGCTGCTCATTTGCCATGTTTATTGCATCAGGCTACCAACTAACCTCAACATTTAAGACATTTTAAACAATTGTCAGCTCAAAACTCACTCTCAGACACCAGCGAGTGTTTGAAATAACTTTCTTACGATCCGATGGGGAATCTGAGTCCTAACGCCCCATTATAGTGACGAGGACACTATACTGTCAAAAAGCACCGTCCTTAACGGATGAGACGTTAAACGGAAGTCCTGACTCTCTGTGGTCATTAAAGATCCCAGGATGTCCTTTGAAAGAGTAGGGGTGTAACCCTGACATATCCTGGACAAATTTGCCCAGTGGCCTCTGTCCATCATGGCCTAATCATCCCCATACTGATTGGCTTCATCACTGTCTCCACTCCAGTAAGCCGGTGTTTGGTGGGCGTTCTGGCACAATATGGCTGCCGTCTCATCATCCAAGTGGATGCTGCACATTGGTGGCGGTTGAGATTTCTCCGTTCTTTGTAAAGCGCTTTGCGTACCCAGAAAGTAGTGTTGTCACGGTACCAAAATTTCAGTATTCGGTACCGATACCAGTTAAAATTCACGGTTCTCGGTACCAATTTCGGTACCAAAGCTTAGTTTAAATTTACATATATTTAAGTGTTTATCACGGTTACAAGTATGGAAACTGTACATTTGTATTATAAACACTTTAGAAAAAGATTAGATAAAATTACCTAAAATAAACAATAGTATACACTAACACATTTTTAAAGTTGTTTGTAAAGTTTTAATCCATTATTTATTTAATGCACAATGAATTAAGTGAACAAACATGAACAATCAGGTGTTTGTAATAAATAACATTTTCAAACATTAATTAATGTTGTAAAAATATATTGTTCACTCAATGTGTTGATAACTAAGTAATGTTTATGAATGGTATCTTTGTAGCATTACCATAAAACATGTTTTATTTGACTTGACTGTCCTTTTATTAATCTAAAACTGCATTCATATTTAATTTTAAAAAGGCTTTTTAAACCTGCTGAGTTATAAAGGCAAGAATACGCCTAGAACTGGCATTGACATTAAATGACAATACTAATACCATAGTACGGTGTCGGGTGGATACTACTGTGCTCATGTACTCGTAAAACTACCCCGAAAGCACTTTAGAGGCCGTTCACATGTCGCGCGTGTTTTTTTAATTATATTTTTGCGCGTGCTTATTCTTTCCAAAGCGCTTGCTCTCACGCGGCGTCTGTCGTTGCTATGCAACGCCAACGAGTTTTTATTAGGAGCGCGCTTGAATCACGCCTATATTTGAAATTGCGAATTTGCATGTAATCGGCCTCTTATGGCAACGTGACATTAGCCTAATCCAAAATATTTCCATATGTGGCTCTTTCCTCCTTTCGTTTCAACAAGTGGATTCAGAGAGAGAGAGAGCCATATCAGCGTAATGAAGAGGACGCAACTGTGCACGTTTCAGACATCGCGTCTAGAACAGAACTGGATTAACCTGGTACTCGGTACCTAGAAAAGCTGGTACCGTAACATTTTTTTTTTTAGTACCGACTTGGTACCGAAGTACCGAGTTTTTTGACAACACTACCAGAAAGTAACAAATTATTGATATTAAAACATTGGTAAAACATTGATGCTGGGAATGTAAGTCTTTAAAGGATTAGTTCACTTTTGAAAAAACTTTTGCTGATAATTTACTCACCCCCATGTCATCCAAGATGTCCATGTCTTTCTTTCCTCAGTCGAAAAGAAATTTAGGTTTTTGATGAAAACATTCCAGGATTTTTCTCCATATAATGGTCTTCAATGGGAACCGGATGGTTCAAGGTCCAAAAGACAGTTAATAACAGTTTCAGTGCAGCTTCAAATGTCTTTAAACGACACCAGACGATGAATAAGGGTCTTATCATGCGAAACGATCGGTTATTTCAAAACTTATTCCAAAAATGTAACTTTTCTAAGGACAAATGCTAGCCTTGCTCTATTTTCTGAGGCGCGTTTGTAACGTCACGTAATACGTAATTACGTTCAAAAGGTCACGGGCGACGTAGCCGGAAGTACAGAATCAAAATCGTCCGACATCGTTGTTTTACCTTTTAATTCCTTTTTTGTAAACGGCGTTTGAGTTAGTTTGCACGTTCAACCTATGCGTTCAACTTGTAAACACTGACTCTGTACTTCTGGCTACGTCGCCCGTGACCTTTTGAACGTAATTACGTACTACGTGACGTTGCAAACGCGCCTCACAATATGGAGAAAGGCTAGCATTTGTCCTTAGAAAAGTTACATTTTTGGAATAAGTTTTGAAATAACCGATCGTTTCGCATGATAAGACCCTTATTCATCGTCTGGTGTCGTTTAAAGACATTTGAAGCTGCATCTGAAACTGTTATTAACACTATCTTTTGGACCTTGAACCATCCGGTTCCCATTGAAGACCATTATATGGAGAAAAATCCTGGAATGTTTTCATCAAAAACCTAAATTTCTTTTCGACTGAGGAAAGAAAGACATGGACATCTTGGATGACATGGGGGTGAGTAAATTATCAGCAAAAGTTTTTTCAAAAGTGAACTAATCCTTTAAGTAAAGACCATGTCATGCTCATCTTGCGATCTAGCTAGTTTTGTCAACTGGTGAAATCATGGTGCTACGTGACGTTGTTCAATGGCGTGTTTTAGGCTAGCGCTGAGGATCGACTGGCCTGAAAGTGAAAAACTTTATTTTGGCCTTGGGCTATTGGCCCTAACCGCCTCACTGTTAGCCCTGGCTCACACTGGCCCCACAGTGGAAAATCTGTCTGTGCTGAGGGGCTAAATGGGTATATAACTCATTTATTCAGCATGATGATGTGCAACACAAACAGATCCAGTTCTTTGTGTGATAAATGGGTGAATCTCCCTTTACTTACGGATAGAGGAGGGAAATAGGAGGTCTCGAGTGAAGACTGCCAGGAAAATTGTAGGAAATACGTTTTGTGGCTAAGGCCATTGTACTCATTGTTGTTGAGTGAGTCTCATCTGATATCCTTATCACATTGGATGGTAATTTAGAAGAGTGATGATGATTGGTATAATGGTGAAATTTGATAAAACTATTGGCCCATGAAATTTTATCGCTCACATTTGATGTTGCTTTTAATGGTTTTGAGCGAGTCTCCTCTGGACTTACCATTCTTAAAGGGATAGTTCACTTTGAAATTAATTTTTGATATATTTTAGCTTACCTCAAGGGCATTCAAGATGTAGGTGTCTTTGTTTCCACAGTATTTTCAATTTTGATATTTTTCAGTCAAACCGTTGTTGTCTATCAGTCATACACTGGAGGCTAAGGGGGTCCACCAAAAAGCATGCACAGGGAAGTCCAAATTAAACATGATTTAATGACTCGTACTTGTAAGTACACATTGATGGCCAAAGACACGAAAACGAGCGGTTTTTGTGTGAAAACGAACAGTATTTATATCGTTTTTACCTCGTGTAATCACAGTGATCTGAATCAGTTGTGCAATGTCCAACTGAACCGAACTGAATCAGTTCAATGTTACGTCGGAAGTGATCGCTTGCGTGTGACGTCACTAAATATTTACGCGGAGATTTCGGAAGGTTTACCTTTTACTAAACATATTTAGATATACCGAAATCGTCTTCCATTGCGGTTTCCCGTATATCTAAATATGTTTAGTGAAAGGTAAAACTTCCGAAATCTCTGTATAAACAAAGAGTGACGTAGGCATGCGCAGACCGAAGCGCCCATCCCATCAGATCATTTTGTCATGGCTGTGATTACAAGAGGTAAAACGATATAAATACTGTTCGTTTTCTCACACAAACCGCTCGTTTCGTGTCTTAGGCCATCAATGTGTACTTACATGTACGAGTCATTAAATCATGTTTCATTTTGACTTCTCTGTGCATGCTCTTTGAGGTGAACCGATTGAGGATCCCCTTAACCTCCAGTGTATGACTGACAGACAACAACGGTTTAACCAAAAAATGTCAAAATTGAAAATGCTCTGGAAACAAAGACACCTACATCTTGGATCCCCTTGAGGTAAGATAAAACATATCAAAAATTAATTTCAAAGTGAACTATCCCTTTAACGGGTTTTTTTTTTTTTTTTTTGGTGTTTAACAGCGTTTAATGTATGTTGAGCAAAGCTTTGCCCAAAGGAAAATCACAATCCATCTATTTTTTTTCTCTGTGAAAAAAAGACCATAAAAATTCCTTGAGAGTATTTTCAAAGTATTCCGTGTGACTCATGCTGTATATTTCAAGTCAACATTTCTTTATCAATTAATTTGATGAACAGAGAAATTTAAGCTGTTATTTACAGATAATCCATCTTCAATTTAGAGATTGACAGCCTTTTATGCAAATAAATGGAATAGAGCGAAAAAACAGAATTTTTTGAGACACCTATTTCTTTAATACATTGAGATAATGTTAAAATTTTGGAATGAATTTTGGCACATTTTTATTAGTGATTAATCTAACCAACCTGGTCTAGTAAAGACTCTATTTGCTTCTTTTTTTAAGCACTAAACGGTTTCTCTTTACACAATGGCTTTGTTCTCGAATGCATAGGAATCGAGTTCTCAGCTCTGGCTTTGAAGATCTCGGTGCCTGTGTGTCCGTGAGACTGACAGTGTGGAGAATTAAATATATGTTCTGGAGGCCGCTGTCAACTTCCATTGTGTTCCCAAGCCGCTAATCCATTCATACCATTCTGCTGGGGATGTAATTGGACGTTAAAAATGTGACTTATAATCCATGGCTGGGATGCGCGAGTATTGACCGCTGTTGGTGTTACTTTCATGACTAAATGTCAGCCACTATCAATGTCTGATGCTTGAGCCCCAGGGTCTTGTGATCTTAAGTGGCTCTTAAAAAGCTGAAAGCCCCATCTACTATGTTTTTACCTATCATATCAAGGTCAAAGCTATCATTTTGACCATTTGATTTTTATTTTGTAACACATTTTTTATTTTATTGAGACTTTTTTAAAATCCATTGCATGAAGCCAAATATCCTAATGGACTGTTCTGTTGTAGCATTCCACCAGATATGGGGATTCTGGAAAATAAAAACTGGATGGATTTTAAAGGCTTTTATTCCAGGGTGCAGAGCAAACAGGCTTGTTAAAATGGTCTGTAATATCCTATAATGTGTCCAAACTGGATTATTAAAGGATTAGTTTATTCAGAAATGTAAATTCTGTTATTGTTTGCTCACCCATGAACATTTGACTTTCTTTCTAGTACAAAACTCAAAAGAAGAACATTTTCCAGGGTCCTTCACACCATTCAAAAGCTGTATTATGACTCACGCACTACGATATCTTTGTGTGTGACGGACTGAAATCTAAGTTGATATTTAACGAAAAGCTCATCCTCCAGTTTACCGTTATAAATGGATTTTAACAGAGTTGTACCACTGCTGTATCAGTAAGACAATTAATAAAACGGACTACAAAAATAAAACAGACAAGCAATCATTTGGCAGATTTAACATGGTGCATTCACGTCCTCCTGGAAGTTCATATTTACGACGTCAAGTAATTTTGTTCAAGTCAAGATGGCAGTGTACCTTTTAATAATTATCAACACGAAAATACGGCAAGGTTTTTTAAATGTACCTCTAGAAAATGAAGAACAATAATTTGTGCATTTCGCTTTTTAATGTTTTTAATTCATTTATGAAGCCACTGTAAACTTTATGGTAACACTTTAGAATACTGTTCCTTCATTAATGAAGAACTACACCAGAACAAATGAGTAACGTACTGTTCAAATTACTACTATTATAAACTGCTTCCTAAACCTCACAAAATAATTGAGTTATAAATCTGCCACCAACCACTCAGTGAGTTGCACAGTTTTGAAAATGAACGTTAAGGGTTGTTTTAAGGACATGTTTGTGCATGCCCATTGACAGCCAGTCTAAAGCCGTCACAGGTGATTCTAAAATAGTCAAAAAGTCGAGACAGGACCCATTGTCAAAATTTCTAAGTCCACCACTCTATTTCATTCAAAACAAACTACAAAATAGACCCAAGGTGTTGAATACCGGAATTATCCTTTAACTAACAAGAAACTGGTAGTTGAATGTGGTAGTTCACTATTAGCTAATCAGTAACTGTTACTTTTTTCGTAAAATCTAACATTGTTCTTACTAAGAATTTTTTGTTAACTTTACTTAAAGTGCAATAATTTGTTGAACTTACCTAGAATTTCTTAGTAATCTGTACTGTTTGCATGTGTGCTTTCGTTACTCAGAAAAACCTTGTAAACATTACTTGACTGGTTTGAGTACAATTTTCAATTTGCATTCGCTCATTTTCCAGTCATCTTGAGTGTTATTGTCAATACACCTAAATATTTTTGGGAGAACATCAAAATTCTTTAGTTGACTTCTTGATTTCCCTTTCTCACCATTATTGTGATTGATGTTCCCTTTGGTTGGGCACTTGGAACTTAATTTATATTATTGTTCTCTTCCAATTGTTTGCAGTGATGCAACTTGAAATCATAATTATTTGATTTCAAAGGAAATGAAGTAATTTATATATATATATATATATATATATATATATATATATATATATATATATACTGTACATACATACATACATACAAACACACATACTTAAATTAATTAATAAATTATATACAACATAAATATATTTCATGTATAATAATGATCTTTTAACATTTTATTGCTACCGCTTATGGCATAAATCTTTAATTGGGTTGATATAATCCCTCTATATTTGTGACAATATCTTGCAATTTTGGTTGAGTCACACACAGACTTCAACATTCAGCATGCAAACCACAACAGTGGTAACATTTTAAAAAAATCATTTAATTAATTAGACATTACAATTTTATTTGCTGTCTCTTTTCAGTATAACCCCAATAACGATAGCAAATAAAATTGTAATAAAGCCAAAAATAGTAAAATAAAGCAATTAATTTATTCATGCCGCAATGCACTCTGGGAGTACACTTCCTCGGTTCACAGATACTGGAAAGTAAAAGATCAAGTATAGTATAGAAATTATTTTAAGTTACTGGAACTCTCTTGTAAGTGTACACTACTAGGCAGGCACTTGTTAGTACTACATATTATTCCTATTTCACTTTACTCAGTTTTTTGAGTGCAATCGGTTTGCATGCTTTTTTCAAGTAAGGTGTACTAATTGGATTTTACAGTGTAGCTTCTAATGTACTACTGTTTACAGGTTCATAATTAACAACCCATTAGTAATGAATCAAGTGTAACTACATCCCTCTAAAGGAACTACTAATAATTTGGATCAGTATTCTAGAGTGAAAGCCTAATATTGACTGAAGTCATTGTAAGATTTTGAGGTTTTTTTGTACGATTTTGAATAGTAATTCCTTCCGATTATTTTGGCAACACTTTAGTCATTACTAGTGTGTTCCCATGATCTTCACTTAGAATACTCTGTACTTATCCAAGTAAGTATTCCTCTTGTGTCAGTGAGTGTTCATTGTCGATAATTGGTTGTGTAAACGTGATGATACCCTTGAGTTTATCATTAAATACCTGGTTTCGCTGAATTCCCTTGTCATGCGCTTTCTATTACCCGGAAACGTTACAATAGGGTGGGATATAACTCATTTATCTAGCTCAAATCAGGATGCAATCTATCAGGTTGTTCAGTGATAACACATTTGTTGTGTTCATATAATGCTATGGCAGAACTATTTCTTATACTGAAATGCTTGTAATACTAAAATATCTTGAAGACACTCATGCATTAAAATGAAGACACTGTTAATGTCAAAATCAACTGACGTTGAAGATGTAAATGCAGTCCACTTGGACAGAATGAAGTGACATACGCTGACCACACACTACCAGTTAAACACGTTTCCACTTTCCTCTCATTTTCAAACCTAATCTCTCCTTAAGACCGCATAGGTAATTGATTTCATTTGTGCAACACAAGCTAATATTCCATCACTGCTTGCCCTGACCTTTGGAGTGTGAAGCACTTAGCTGCGCTAATTCCAGCGCCATTAGAGAGGCATTCTCTTCTGAAACCGCCTTCTGCCACAAGGCAATCATGGGTTATATGCTTAGCCTGTTAAATGAGGTGTAAAATGAAATGGCACATGATTTGTTTTTCATACTTAAAGCTATTTCTTAAGTAGCAGACAGCCATGTTTGCTAAATGAATCAACATTAACTTGGTTCTACAGTCAGGGCTTGATATTGATTCAGTTTAATGAAAATTTGTAGATTAATCAAAAACAAAAGTTTCGATATCGATTTCGAAACGTATTTAATGATAGTGGTCCTGACAGAAATATACATTTTGCACATATATAGAGGCGCTGGACATGAGGGGCTGTTTGCAAGATACCATTTTCAACAAAAAAAAGAAGGAAAAAAAGAAAAGAAAACTTTGTATGCATTTTTTTTTTTCATTCATTCACATGACAGCGGCGCTAGGAGCCTGAAAACGCAAACTTTTGAAAATAGGTTTCAAAGTAGTTCCAAGTTTTGGAAAATGAAAAACCAAATGAACATGAATCTGTGAAAATGATGACATCATGCATATGTTCAGTCTAGGCGCCTAGGGTTTCTTTACAAAGTGACATCGCCAACTGCTGACCTGGAATTAATAATATACAGAGCTTTATGTCATTTTCATGGATCCGTGTGAATGGGGAACTGTTTGAAAAAGTTACGCGAAAATCGCAAAGGAAAAACTTTTTTGTTTTTAGTACATTGCTGTTTTTTTGTTTTTCCCTGTCTAGCGCTTTGATCAACTCATGGTTGTTGTAAAGCGCTACAGTATATAAATAAAAAATTGATTGATTGAAATTGATTGACTATGAACACTCTGATGACATGATGCTCCAATTTAAAAAAAAAATTTTTTTTTAAACATAAAAAAAGATATATACAATTCATACATACACTGGCTTGAATATAACTCTTCTGTGAAGAGCATGTTTTAAGTCTCATCTTTTTTACCTTTTACCAAAAAATCATTTGATTTTTGAAAATAATGATGAAGATGTGCATTTCTTGTATTTTTAAAGCCATACGAAACCAACATGAATACAATGAGCACATTTCTAAGGCTATGCTCACACTGTCCGTCCAAATCCAATTTTTGGTGCCAATTTTTGACCGTTTTGTCGTCATTTTTTGCTCGTCCGGCACTTTGCAACAACACAACCTTGTTTCTGCAGCAACTTTCAGCATGTTTACTATAACAACGTCTGACGTTTACGTTTTGCATAGTGTGGGAAAGTCATTTACTGTAAACCACCAGGAATCTGATCAGAGCAGTCAGTCTGAAATGGTTTTCCAGAAATTTCAAACCACATATGAATGTAGCTAACAATTGAGTGTCTGTTATAAAGTCAAAATTGTGAAAAATGTCAAAAAAAGACTCAACAACACTCGCTGTTTTTCGCAATTCAGACTTCATAACATGCAATTGTGAGTTTAAATGTTGCAATTCTGACTTTATAACAGTATATATCTCGCAATTTTGACATTATATCACACAATTCTAACTTTATATCTCACAATTCTGACTTTATGTCTCACAATTTTGAGAAAAAAAGTCAGAATTGCTAGATGTAAAATCCTAATTGTGAGATAAAATGTCACAATTATCTTTTTAAATGTTTTATTCTGTGACAGAAACAAGCTTCCATATAAATCTGATCTGATTTCTATCAGATATGCTCAAAATCTGATTTGGACTAAATAAGGCTTGAAAAATTTACACTTTGTTTTAAACAATTTGTATGTGTTTGTCTTTATCTACGACACTGTATGTCATTGACCCATGTCACTGCACAATTGATTGTGGACTATTTTTACCACAAAGTCATTGCATAATTTAAAGAATAAAATGTTCCCATAATGATAGTATAACTTTGTAGATTTTAATGTGTACTTTTGACAGACTGATTACAGTGTTGTGCGTTCTGACAGGCTACTCCCAGCTTTAACTAATTGTAGGCTTTATTCCTCTAAAAATGTGTTTATTCTATCCCTGTGCTTCTCTTTGGGCCAAAGGGAAACATTGGGTTTTCTACATCTAATGTAATATTTGTAAAGTTTCTTCTTATTATTCTTATTATTATTAGTGAGGGGTCAATAGTTTCTCTAAACAGATGTCAGGAAAGCTGGGTTCCTGCCAGTACTTGGTTCCCAAATCAATATCCTGTCAATCAATGCTTTTTTATTAGTTTTTGATGCCAAATCTAAAAGCACTAAAAACCTTAACCAGCAATCAATACCGTAAATGACAAGGGCACAATACCAAGAGCAGAGAGTAATGATTTAAAAGCCATCATTTCTCCAGGCCACACATTTGTTTTAATTTGTTTTACACATGTCAGGCTGCAGGATGAGGTGTTCAATTCCAGAAGAGCGATGGCTGTTTGATAGCATTCTCTCATATGAGACGCTCTGACATGCTTCTAGTGCTAAAAGATTAAAAAAAAACACAGCAATAACATCCTCAGATAATACTCACTGATGTTGAAAGAAAGCACACTCTGCTCTATTAGATACCGCATTTAATATAGAATGTGGGGGCTGACTTAGTGGTTAAATATTTGAGCTAGTAAAAAAAGGTATCTACTGTACGCTCGGATTGAACCCCGGAAAGGGAAATTCATGAGCTACCACCTTTGTGCTTTTGAGTACACAATGCAAATGTCAAAATTTGTGTGTACTACATTTAAACAATGGCCATTACAAATAACTTCTTGGTTGCGTATGCAACCCCCATGCGGGGAGCCAGTCATCTTCGAATACTATTGAAATGGAATTGGTGTGCATGGGGCTGTTTACACCTGGCCACTTCATGCGTTTTCTCAGATCGGATAGCTATCTGATTTATAAAAACGATTCCATTTACACCTGGTCAAGGCAAGGCAAGGCAAGGCAAGTTAATTTATATAGCACATTTCATACACAATGGCAATTCAAAGTGCTTTAAATAGAAGAAATTAAAATAATCAAAAGAAATCAGAATAATTTAGTAAATTTAGTAAAGTGCACGTCACCGAAAGCAACAGATATGAGCCGAATTTTATTGATCATCGGCTAATTGCAAAAACAGCAAAGACAGCAATAAGAGAGAGCGGCAACAGAACTGGTAAGATCATTTCGTTTCTTTACTTTTAATGAAGATGGTAGTGTTAAGCGTCTGCGACTTACTTTTTACTTTGATTTGCGATAGATTGCGGCGCGTTGGCTTGATGGGCGTTCAGCTGCTCATCTGAGGTGATGCGCGTCGCAGTAGCGTCGTCATATCTGACTAAAATAGACATATAGCCTATATCACGCTCACACGCATTTATTTTTTTTAGCATTTTTGGGAGTAACATTTACACATGTGGTTTCAAGAACCAGATGCATTTACACATGTCCAGTTTCATCTGGAATGCGGCCCAGACCACCTCCTGAAGTGGTTTGAGCGATCGGATTCAAATCCGTCTCGAATGCGTTTCGGGGGGCATTTGCACCTGGTCTTTTAACGATCGGATAGCTATCCGATCACAGAAAACGCATGAAGTGGCCAGGTGTAAACAGCCCCCATGATTTGCATCACACACTCTGTCCTCACGGCTCGGGTATAAATATGGAAGTCGGTCTCGACTCGGACTCGACTGTCTTTGGTCTCGGTCTCGACTCGGACTCGACTCTCTTTGGTCTCGGTCTCGACTCAGACTCGACCCTCTTTGGTCTCGACTCAGACTCGACTGTCTTTGGTCTCGGTCTCGACTCGGACTCGACTCTCTTTGGTCTCGACTCGGTCTTGACCCTCTATGGTCTCAGTCTCGACTAGGACTCGACTGTCTTTGGTCACGGTCTCGACTCGGACTCGACTCTCTTTGGTATCGGTCTCGACTCAGACTCGACCCTCTTTGATCTCGGTCTCGACTCGGACTCGACTCTCTTTGGTCTCGGTCTCGACTCAGACTCGACCCTCTTTGGTCTCGGTCTCGACTCGGACTCGACTCTCTTTGGTCTCGGTCTCGACTCGGACTCGACTCTCTTTGGTCTCGGTCTCGACTCGGACTTGACCCTCTATGGTCTCGGTCTCGACTCGGACTCGACTGTCTTTGGTCTCGGTCTTGACTCGGACTCGGCCCTCTATGGTCTCGGTCTCGACTAGGACTCGACTGTCTTTGGTCTCGGTCTCGACTTGGACTCGACTCTCTTTGGTCTCGGCCTTGACTCGGACTCGACCCTCTATGGTCTCGGTCTCGACTCGGACTCGACTCTCTTTGGTCTCGGTCTCAACTCGAACTCGACTCTCTTTGGTCTCGGTCTCAACTCGGACTCGACCCTCTATGGTCTCGGTCTCGACTTGGACTCGACTCTCTTCGGTCTTGGTCTCGACTCGGACTCGACTCTCTTTGGTCTCGGTCTCGACTCGGACTTGACCCTCTATGGTCTCGGTCTCGACTCGGACTCGACTGTCTTTGGTCTCGGTCTCGACTCGGACTCGACTGTCTTTGGTCTCGGTCTCGACTAGGACTCGACTGTCTTTGGTCTCGGTCTCGACTTGGACTCGACTCTCTTTGGTCTCGGCCTGGGCTCGGACTCGACCCTCTATGGTCTCGGTCTCGACTCGGACTCGACCCTCTATGGTCTCGGTCTCGACTTGGACTCGACTCTCTTCGGTCTTGGTCTCGACTCGGACTCGACTCTCTTTGGTCTCGGTCTCGACTTGGACTCGACTCTCTTTGGTCTCGGTCTCGACTCGGACTCGACTCTCTTTGGTCTCGGTCTCGACTTGGACTCGACTCTCTTTGGTCTCGGTCTCGACTCGGACTCGACTCTCTTTGGTCTCGGTCTCGACTCGGACTCGACTCTCTTTGGTCTCGGTCTCGACTCGGACTCGACTGTCTTTGGTCTCGGTCTCGACTTGGACTCGACTCTCTTTGGTCTCGGTCTCGACTCGGACTCGACCCCGACTCGACTGTCTTTGGTCTCGGTCTCGACTCGGACTCGACTCTCTTTGGTCTCGACTCGGACTCGACCCTCTATGGTCTCGGTCTCGACTCGGACTCGACTGTCTTTGGTCTCGGTCTCGACTTGGACTCGACTCTCTTTGGTCTCGGTCTCGACTCGGACTCGACTCTCTTTGGTCTCGGCCTCGACCCTCTATTGTCTCGGTCTCGACTCGACTGTCTTTGGTCTCGTTCTCGACTCTCTTTGGTCTCGGTCTCGACTTGGACTCGACCCTCTATGGTCTCGGTCTCGAATCGGACTCGAGTGAGGTGGTCTCGACTAAAACACTGCACGTATCTCGTCCATAGGAGGGGAATGGCGCAACAAGCCGACACTTCGAACCGGTCAGTGAGGCATTCTGTGTCAACGCCTATGCAACATTTTTTAGAGTGTTGCTTTGGTAAGAATTGTCTGCTAAATTACTATAAATGTATCTAGAAGTACAGTTCTTAGTAGATTTCATGTATACTACATTGTATATTATGTTATAGCAACTCAGTCATGACAAGATGGGCTTTTAATAAAACTTGCCTGCCTATGTAGTAGTAGAAAGGCATTTTTGTTTCAATTGGTGCTGCAGTAAATGACTAAAGAAAACAGACAACAGGCTGTGGCCTTTCCTTTTGCCAAATAAAAGGAAACTTCAACGCCCATAATGCACTGGGCTCGATCCAACTGCCAGTGAGTGGGGATACAAAAATGCGGAATTGGGATCTTCAGTTTGACACTGGATGTTTTACTGGCTTTTGCAGACAAATAATTGGGATATCTCAGTGTTGGTGACACAGAGGAAAAACTACAGATTGTTTGTATACTGTAGCTACCGTCATTGCACAACTGGAACAAACTTTAGGTCTGACACAGGCATCCAGCAATGAAACAACAATTAATCTGTTAATGATGATGTGAGACTGACAGCAGTAATTACAGTGAGGCCTGTTTAATGGGCTGTATGAACTGCAAGGAGTGTGTTCAGCGCTGGTCGAGACAGGGCGGAGCTTTCTTCGTAAGATGTCATCACCAGTAAAAGTGAGAGGTGATGATAGACTGAGATAGAACGCTAATAAAAGCCCAGACGGAGATACTGACAAGTTTGCTTGCTAACACCACAAGGGGATCTTAACAAAGGAAGGGAACCACATATGCATCTGGACGAGGGAGTGTCTCTCCCATTTTTTAACAATGTAACTGCAAGAAACACTCTAAATAAGGGCAAACTATTGTTCAGAGAAATTCTATTAGAACATGTTAAGACACTCACATTACATACTAGTGTATATAGACTGTTTAGACTTAACATACAGACTGCTGCGTTGACACTTTGTTTTGTCAAGAATTTCAGTCTTAGGGGGTCATATTTTCAAAAAGAGTACTTATTATGGAAATATCATACTTTAAAGATATATAGTACTAACTAATTCTATTTGAAAGATTGATAGTGTACTGCTGAAAGTAGACAAGCAATCATGGTAAACTAAAATGTACTTTAATGTCACTTCTAATATATCTTGTACAAGATGTCATATATTTAATTTTATGTGTAATGATTATGTAATTTAATTCATTCAATTACATATATTTTGATCCTTCCGTGTCCGTGACA
The DNA here is from genome assembly GCF_988280905.1 of Pimephales promelas. NCBI lineage: Eukaryota > Metazoa > Chordata > Actinopteri > Cypriniformes > Leuciscidae > Pimephales > Pimephales promelas. The sequence continues at coordinate 10,545,303 of NC_142771.1, read as the reverse complement.
AAGAGTATGACAATATTCTTGTTGAAAATTGATAAATAACGACGACTCTATGATTTATTTTTAAATCAAATATGAAAACTAGAGATTATAAGCTTTCAAATGATTTAGTTTGTCAAGATTAGTTAAGGTTTAGTAGAGGATATTACTGTTTAAAATATATAATGGCTATGGGCCCACTGGTGGGCCGGCGACTCTTACAACTTGTGATTTAGTGTCAACACATCAAAATAATTGTACGTCTTTAAAGCTTCAGATTATGTAATGTTTAAAAATGACTCGACATTATTACAAAGTGCACAACAAAAAATGTGTACTTAAGTATGTCAAAAACAGCCATGAGAGTGCACTTTAAGTGCACTCAAGTTGCCCTTTATTTAATTAATATTACATTATCTTCAAGTACAGTTTCTTTTTAAAGTATACTTTGTAGCTTTGAAAAACACTACAAGTGTATTCACATTCAATACCATTAAAATAAAAGATACTACACAATACTAGTGTATAACATGATGTGATTTTAAACTTCTCAGCAGCTCTGACAATAGTTTAATGATTTCTGGCCAAAGTATTAAACCCTTGGTATTAAATGGTGCCATGGGCCCACTGCACCGTCTGACTCTCAATCACTCACAAAATGCCAGATGAGAGCTTTATTGTAAGGTTAGAGCCACTAGAAAAGGATTTTTTCTTTTTTTTTTTTTCTGGGATGAGACCTTATTGGCGAGCCTTGAACCATAACTGAGAGAAATCATGTTTTTAATGCAACCAATGCATGGCTACACCTGTAGAAAATTGAAGTCTCTCTGTTATGTTCTCCATCATACACACACACACACACACACACACACACACACACACACACACACACACACACACACACACACACACACACACACACACACACACAATATTGTCAGAGTGGTTCCCTGCCATTCCTATTGCTGCAGATATGAGATCTGGCACAAATGTTTTACAACAAAAGGCTAGTTGTATTCTCAAATGCATCATAGAAGTGCATCATGTCCTGCAAGAGAACATAAACAAATAAGGACACATTGGGACTACTAGTTGAGTTGCACCTTTGCAAAGGCATGTTTTGTGCTTTAAAAAAGTACACTCATTTTAATGTGATATATTTAAGTCCTCCTATAAGTAAAGCACTCTTAAGTTTAACTAATTGGACTTAATCTAAATTGAAACTATATATATATTAGGGCTGGGGTAAACGATTATTAACTAAACGATTAGTTGGGCGATTATTTTATCGATTAGTCGACTAATCGAATGACTAATTGGACGACTAATATAAAGAATATTTTTTTTCTGCTGCTCAATTAATAAAAAAACAATATCTCAAATAAATACTAGCATACTGAATCAAGATACTATAAGCTGGCTAACGTTAGTCTAATATTATGTATTTGAACACCATCATAACTCTACAACCGCCAAAACCGTGTTATTAAAATATTTTTTACAAACATTTTTTATCATAGAGAATGTTTAAATATTAATATCAGCTGAGGAGGGAAATGGAGTCGGAGTCGGAGTTCACCTACTGATCAGAGCGCGTGCTGACACGGAGTTAAAGCCTGGTTTATACTCGACACGTCCGCACGAGCGCGAATGTGCGCACGGCAAAAATGACCCGTTGGGTGCGCAAGACCAGAAAGACTGTGGCTGGCTGTGTGTATGCCTTTTTTTTGTAACAACGCGCCCGGCGCCGCGTCCGGGGACGACTTCAAGCCGAATCTGCCCGAGCTTGTTCGTCTCACCACACCGGCACCCAGTTTGCGCGTCTAAATTGCAATTTTTTTTCTTAAGGGTTTGTTTACTGTGTGTGATTCATTTAATGGATAGCACATTCACTTCGAGTTGTCTTCGTCCTCTATTCTGCAATGTTTCGGTCTCCCACGTGTGTGTGGCAAGCTGTACCGCCTGGAACATGCAAAAAATAAATAAATAAAGAAGCGTCGACGCAAAAATATGACGTCGACGCAATTTTGACGTCGAATCATCGACGTCATCGACGCGCCGCTACAGCACTAATATATATATATATATATATATATATATATATATATATGAAGAGTTCAGATGCAAAAGCCTCTAAGTGCCATTTGAAATTTTCTTCTAAAATGACCATTTTTATCAAGCTTGTATATTTAAGTTCAGTAATTTCACTTAAATGACAATTAATAGGTAATCTTCATTGCCATTTAAATGAAATTACTGAACTTAAATATACAAGCTTGATAAAAATGATCATTTTAGAAGAAAATTTCAAATGGCACTTAGAGGCTTTTGCATCTGAACATCTGAACTCTTCATATATATATATATAAATAATACACTTAAAAACTGGGTTGTTTTATATATATATATATATATATATATATATATATATATATATATATATATATATATACATACACTAAAAACTGGGTTGTTTTAACCCCACAATTTTGGGTCAAATAAAAATATATCAAATATATATATATATATATATATATATATATTCATTTAATTGTATATAACATGTTCGACACATTATATTGAGATTATTCTTTCTTTACAGTATGATTTTCTTTTTCACAAGGGATGCGAACTGTAATGGCAGGACCAATCAGACACAAAAAAATATGTGTGGACCAGGAACAGAAACAGCGACTAACTGAGAAAGAAGAGTGATTTACGACCTAAAAGAAGGCAGAGCTTTGCTCTAAACTCACTTTGAATCAGGCTAAGGGAAAACACATAAAGTCCGTAGAACAGACTCTTCTGCATCAATTTGTAATAGACAAACCGTTCAATAAATGAACATGCATATCTCCAGAGCATCGTGTGTACGGTTATTACTGTTCTGTAAAGTCTTTTGTATGCATACTTTATGAAAGAACCACCCGTTAATGTAACCTGAACTATACCATGTCTTTTGATGATCTAAATGATCGTGTATATTATATGTTGGGACCAACATATTAGTATTATAACAATATTTCATAGTTTCTGCATCAACACCCAATTGCATCAAGTTCGTTTGATTAACTGATCCAAATATGTATAATTAATCAAAACAAGTTATTATGAATTATTAATTATTCATATTTCCCATTTGAGCTAATGGACGCTATAGCTTTACTTGCACACCTACATGACTGATGTATATAACAAATTCAGCACAGATTTTATATCCTGTGACTCATTTTTGGATTGTGACATACTAATCCAAGAAGAAATTCTTCAATATATTTTTCTAAAATATAAAGTCGAATGTGAGCTTGTTCAAGCATCTCTACAATGTTGCTAATTGGGATCTCTGAAGCATCACTTCATCTGCCATTTCTTGCTACCAGCAAACCCACTTCCTCTCTGTCCCTTTCATTCTGTGTAAGAAGCCATTCTGTCTAGAGAGGGTTCCAGATTTGTGCACAACTGGGACTGAGAACCAATTCTCCTCAACAAAAGCCAAACATCTGAACCTGGACCGCATCTGCTGCGAATTTCATTTTCTAAAAGACTAATGGCTTAACTACTCTATTTAAAAAAAATAATAAAACAAGCCTGTTTTAAAAAAAAAAAAACAGGCCACAACAATTTTTTAAAATTATTTATTTTATTTTATTATTTATTTTCTACTATTATTTTCATTACAATTTAGCAATTTTTCTTCCTGAAAATTGCATTACGTAATGAGAAAAATCTCAAAAGACTTAATTATTATGAAAATATCACAAGGCAAAAATAAATAAAATTTGGTCCAGGAATAGGATGTATTTTCTTCATGCAAAATAAAACTATACTATCTGGAGTATATGCTGAATTTCGGCAACCCAATATAATATGATAAGTGGAATGCATTGTGAATAACAAAGACAAAAATTTCTCTCCTGAGATCTGAAGAAATTAATGTACCATTTTAAACAGAGAAATTTGGTGTGTTTTGCATTTCAAGGGATTACTTTGCATGACTAATACCAGTGTCAACTGAACGTTTACTCATGCAGAATGTCGTTTCTGTTTCTTTTGATTTTGGGGTAAAACAGCTTTTGTTGCAGTTTTTGAATTTGAATTCATTTATATATTTATTGTATATGTTTGTCTTAAGAGTGCAACATTGTTATAGAAGAGTAAAAGGAGGTTACTTTGCAACTCTACAGGGGCAAGAGTTCTTAACTATTCTACTCAAATAAGAAAGTATTTATAGATCTTAAGTTGATTTCATAGGTAATAATAAATAATGAAATAAAATATAATGCAATGATGTACATAGACATATAATCACTATCTGTCAATCGATTACAAAAATAACTAATTGATCACATATTTTTATGCATCTAATGTTAAAGTTTTTAATGTATGTGTAATACTTTCGCATCGAATCTCTAAAATAATGCAGAAAACACATAAATATGGCATCTTTGAAATATTTGTTTCATTACTGACACCAGTAATGATATTGATGTCTCTATTAAATTGCAATAATAAAAAAATAAAACCATCTCGAGATTAAAGTCACTATAATGCGAGATTAAACTCGTTAAATTTTGAGAAAACAGTCGAAATACAATCTTGAGAATAAACTCATTAAATATTGTGAATAAAGTTGTTGTGTTTCGAGAAAAAAATTCGTTAAATTTCGAGAAAAAAGTCGAAATACAATCTTGAGAATAAAGTTGTTGTGTTACGAGAAAAAAAACTTGCTAAATTTCGAGAAAAAAAAGTTGAAATACAATCATGAGAATAAACTCATTAAATATTGTGAATAAAGTTGTTGTGTTACGAGAAAAAAAATACGAAAAAAATCTAGAGAAAAAAGTCGAAATACAATCTTGAGAATAAACTCATTAAATATCGAGAATAAAGTCATTGTGTTTGAGAAAAAAACTCGTTAAATTTCGAGAAAAAAAAAGTCGAAATACAATCTTGAGAATAAACTCATTACATATCGAGAAAAGTTGTTGTGTTACGAGAAAAAAAAACTCGTTAAATTTCGAGAAAAAAGTCGAAATACAATCTTGAGAATAAACTCATTACATATCGAGAATAAAGACGTGTTTCGAGAAAAAAACTCGTTAAATTTAACAAGTTTAATCTCGCATTATAATTACTTAAATCTCGAGATGGTTTTATTTTTTTTATTATTGCTTGGCCTTAATCCTCTCTAGTTAATAAAGGCTTCACTACATAACTTTAAAATTGAATATAAATGAATCGTTGTCAAATCTAGAAAAGTGATTCAGTCAAGAGCAGTGCGATTTTCTGTTTGTCTTTTGTTCTTTGATGAGCATTAATAACACAGAGAGCAGGTTTAATAGGCTGCTGTCACTTTAAAAGCTGATGCACTCTTTTCTTATTTTCTTCCAACCCTTTACATTAATTTAACACTTCTTATCTCATTTGTGAACAAAGATAGTCTGCGATAATTTTCTGACATTGTCAGAAAGTTAGCATGATGATCTTTGCTAATACATCCACTGGCTAGACAATAAAAAAAAATGCAACATGGCTTATTGATCAATATGTCATGGTGCTAAAACCTAAAACTACTTACCTCAAACTCCATTTGGAAAATTGTCATGACAAGTTGTCCTCTTTTCCCTAGCCATGATCACGTCGATTTTCTCCTCTTTTGCTTCCTCTTTTTTTCAGCAAATAAAAATTACAATTGTCAAAGTTGGCAATATTCATCTTGCTCTATTTGTTCATCACTAGCACATGCTGTTGATGTTTCATTGTTCTTTACTAACTAGCGTCGTAGCCCACGATTCCACAAGGTGTCATCATCGTACAATCGACATACTCGTTTTACCAAAATTGAAATGTCGAAATGGACAATCCTGTTAGTATCAGGTATAAGATTTGTGCACTCACACTTTCTCCCAATGGGAAACAGACATAGTCTGTGACGGTGTGGTTTGTCTTGGAAAATCAGTTTTGTGAGTCAGATGGCCTGAGATCCTTTGAATGATGCATGCTCTGACTCAAAGCTGGCCTCCACATGAAAGACATAAAATATGTGAATTTGAATCCAATGGCAAACAACGTTCAAAGCTCTGCTCTGGAATAATAAATAAGTTGGCTGCTTCTCATTGTGTTTTGTAGAATACAGAATAGGCCAATGTGGTACAGAGTGTGAAAAATCAGAACAGTAGATCTATGTTTCTCATATAGACTACTTCAAAACCTTCTCAAACGTGCCATGGTCAAAGTAACCCAGGTAGAGGAAAAGGTCAGAAAACACACTTTACACAAGATCACACAGATCACATTGCAAGTGCAGCTATACACTAACACAGCTTATTTGCATTTCTGTAATGAAATACTTGTGTGTTACTAGCAAGAAAATGTTTTCGTCCGAATACGCTGCTACCTTTGAATGAGTGTCAATGGAGAAAAGACGGTTTACATCCATACAAGAGTGGCTAACTGCTAATGCTAATAGGCTAACAAACCCCTTCATCATAACAAACCACATTACTCAATGGGGCAACAGCGAAGAATGCAGAATGCACTTGCTCCCAGAATGCACTTGCTTCGCTGCGCTAGGAGGCCACACCTACCGGTAACAAACCACAGTAGTTAAACAACAAGTCTAGGCTACTAGTGAGTCTCCGTGATGAGTCTGCCCAAAAATGTGTTTCGAGATCGCCCAAAATGTCCGGGATTCGGCTTTTGCGTTCTACAGTCGCCATTCATTATGTTTACAGTGGCAAGCGGGACGAGTGAGGGCCGCGGGTGAACGGCGCGATTACCGATGAGCGACACCTGTGAGACGCAAGTTACCGGTCTCGTATCTCTTAATGGGCGGGAATTTTCTTAGCAATGTTAAAACGCACATCAACCGATCACTTGTTTAGCGTTCATGTAAACACTACATTCAGATTCACCAGTCGGATTGAATCCAGTTAGATTGAAACAAAAGGTGTGCATGCAAACGATGAATGGCGACTGCAGAAAGTAAAATAAAAAAGTAAGAGGACGGTAACCCCTAAAGTTACTACTCGGCTTTCTCCACAGAACCTGCTAGCTTAGCTTCCAAAAAAGATGGCTGACACTATGTGTAATCCCAATCCTCCATAATGCATCCGTCTGCGTATTCAGTACCTTCGTCCTTATTTTCAAAATGTTTCTGCCGGTGAAATCAAACGCACTGGCACTGATCTGTGATAGGTCTGTTAGCGCATTAGGCCCAACCCCTTATGGGCGGGTTTGAAAGGGTGGGAACTAGTGCTTGTAGTCTTTACAGAAATCCCCCCTCTTACACTTCCTCCTACAATGACGTAAAATGGCGATTTTTGCGTCATTGTAGGAGGAAGTGCACGACCATTCAATAGTATAACTGGATTTCTAACAATGGAAATCTTAATGCAAATGGGTGGAGTGTCCCTTTAATGCTTTATCTCATTTGAATTGAATGCGTCACCTACACTAAACCCTAAACAAAAGCATATGTGAGATTAAAAAAAAAAATTGCTGAAGCAACGCCATTTTTGCTTGCTTCTTCCAGTGTACCAGGTGAGCTACAGAGCAAGTTTACGGCATTAGAAAAGACATATGCAGCTGGTTGAGTTATGCAAATGTACAAATCATGCATTATGGTGAAAGTCTTTTGAGGTTATAACATTATTTGAAAAATCTTTATTAATTGATAATCTGCCCATGTTATCATAATGTGTGTGAAAAGAAATAAATGGTGTGTACTACCACCACAGGTGAAAACTGCATGTATAGGTGCTTTTTTGTAGTTTTGCAAAAAATTAAGTATAGGCAAGTTGTTTGAATGAGCCTTGGACGTGTTTAAAATATATGCCTGTCGTTTATTCAATGACATACGTAGTTGAGGGATCATGTGACACTGGTGCTGCTTCCACTTCTCTCTCTCATCTGGCTCGATCATACACTAGTCTTATCCAGAGGGAATCCTGTCTGGCCTAATGTACTGTCCCTCAACAGATTGGACTTCTGCCTCTTTTTGATATTTCTGCTCCAGTGGAGAGTTAAATAAATGTCCTGCTGGCCCGCAGCTCTAGACTCAGCCCCAGCACTCTCCAGGCTGCACTGCCTTTCCAATAGCCTTTTAATTTGGGTCAGAGTGATTTAGAGGCAAAGCTATGCATGACAAATTAAGCACCTCGGAAGCAAATGTCTCCCCTGTAGTTTGAAGTAAGTCTACTCGGTTACACAATAGACTTCGGCTCCGCAAGGTGCAAACGGCAATAAAAAGGTTCTCAAATGCAGTGGCTTATACACAAACAGCCTGTGTTCTGGGAAAATATAAATGTTCAGCCAATTCTGACCATGTGCAATGGTGGGTGAAAGCCAACCACTGTGTTGTAGACCAGCATAATGGCAGTGAAATCCCCCTACGAGCATGTATGCATGTATCTTTGTTCAAATAAGCATACCTGAGCGACGGCAGATGCTTATTTATTTGCGTACATGTATGAGAATCGAAGGTCCTCATGATGTGTCCTAACCAGCCCAGTGCCCTTGAAGGAGCACCTCTTTCTTGATCACAAGTGTCTGTAAACTGATGAATTGTATGTTGAATGAAGCATTATTATTGAGCTATTGCAGCCTAATTTTCAAGAGCTCTCCATCACGATGATGATGGTTGATGTTGAAATCCTCGTTCGAAACACTTGCTGGTGATTTTACTCACAGGTCCAGCAGCTATAAAAATTATATATGAAGAGTTCAGATGCAAAAGCCTCTAAGTGCCATTTTAAATTTTCTTCTAGAATGATAATTTTTTATCAAGCTTGTATATTTAAGTTCAGTAATTTCGCAATAATTGTAATTTAAGTGAAATTGCTGAACTTAAATATACAAGCTTGATAAAAATTATCATTCTAGAAGAAAATTTTTAATGGCACTTAGAGGCTTTTGCATCTGAACTCTTCATATGTAAAAACGGGTTTAAATTGGAATGCATTTCCCAGAATTCAATACAGCCATTTCTTTAAGAAACAATTTTTTTTTTTTTTGTATGAAATGGAAAGCATGATTGATGAGGTAAAAAGGCATTATCCATCCCTACACCTTGGAAGTCTAAATCATTATTTTAGACTTGCCATGGTGAATCAGAGAACACAACTACAAATTGAAAGACAGATGTTTGGTGTACTTGGTAATTAATTCAATTTTGCTCAGTTTGAACAAGAAAATTGTTTTTTTTAATTAAACCAGGGCTCAATGTCAGATGGCTAATAAAGGGAGTCTGACAATTATTGCTTTATCACAAGATATTTCATGGTTAACAATTTAAATATTATATTTCAAGTCCCCTTGTTGTCAATAATTGTATACCTTAAAACTCATATTTGTTTTTCCTCTTAAAAAAATAAATAAAATCATCCCTTAAAATAGCTTGAACGCATCTCTACACCCTTTCTATGAATATGCAAATGAGCCCCGCCTCCACTCACTCACTCAGTTCAGAGATCCACTGGTTGACCTGGGGTGCATTTCCCGTACAACGACGTAGTTCACTGTTTCACTATCATAGTACGATGCATCGTTGGAGAAATCAACTAGCTTGTCACGACTGTTTCCCGAAACCCACTGTCGCAAAGTATCGTTCAACCACGTTGGTTTCGCACGTGGTGGAGTAATAACTACTTTTAATGAAACTGTTTGAGATCCAATTAACGCTAGATTTGTTTTATATTTACAGACATGTCATCTGAGGACTAGTTCTAATTGTTCTCAGTTGTTCTGCTTTATTACCAGACTCAATATTTGGCTCGTTCTTACATAGTAGAGCACGTTCGCACATGCGCACTCTTCAAACACGTTACTTCAAATCTTTTGAAAAACTTAAAGACGTAAATTACATTTTACATATATTCTAGGGGTGTAACGGCACACAAAAATCACGGTTCGGTACGTACCTCGGTTTTAAAGTCACGGTTCGGTACGTTTTCGATACAGCAAAAAGAAAGACATGCCAGAGAAATTTCCTATTTGTTTAAAGAAAAAATATTTTTAAATAAGTGTGAGTTTTCCTAGATCTTGAAACTTTCAGGTTTATAAATAGGGGTCATCTTTGAAGGATGAACAAATAATGTTTTGGTCATCACATTACAAATAACATTTAAATATATATTTATTTATATAATATTTGAATTTTGAAGTGCTGGAAAAAGATGTGTGAAGTACTTGAAAGCATTTCACCATTCCAGCCAAACTGGTTCCAGTTAGTGTTACTATATTAAATCCATGGTGAATGTTGCTGGTCTGTGGACGTAAAGTACTAGTTCATTCACGGCACAATGTTTCTCCTGGTTTCCACGACAGCGCTGTTTGATCTAATAGAGATCTACGGTTAATAACGGAGAAATGTGAATGCATCTCACTAGATCTTGCAGCGATGTTATTACCTCAGTGGCGAATTCAAATGTTTTCTTTACCGGATCTCTTAGCGCGGTGTGGTAACAGTGTTGCTTGATCGAGATCGGCTCATGCTGCACAGATGTTGCTGGTCCGAACTGATAAACGATCCGTGAAGCACATAACGAGTAGCGCAGTTTCGTTCTGCTTTCATTACGCTTGCCATTTGATGTTGCGCAACGTTGTGTTGGCCGCGTCAGCACGAATTTTGCCGGCAGGAAAAATGGTCCAAGCAATCGTTCGGTTTGTATGCGTACCGAACCGGAAGCCTCGAACACCCCTAATGTTTTCTAAATAAAAGGCACCGGTTGTACTGAATTTCAGCTGGCTTATTTTGCTCAAGATAAGGATTTATTACCTCCAAATGTCATGAAATATAGAAACGATGCCTCTAATCACAGGTCGAGAGATGTATTTCAAACCACCTAACTTTGCAATGTTGTTTGCGAATGTCCGTTGGAACGATGGTTTCGGGAAACACCGACTCATTAAACTATGCAGATAACGACGGAACTTGCGACCATAGTTGGTTAACGATGCTTTCGGGAAACGCACCCCTGATTGCTTACAAGGTTGTTTGTGACGTCAGAAACACCAGCGATTTCCAACCGTGTTTTTGAGACTGTCTTTGGTTCACTGCAGATTTAAGCAGAAAATACTCAGCAATGGTGTTGACTTATGAATTTTCACATGGTTTGTCTTAAAGCATATTAAAAATATCACATAACAATACAAACAACATTAAAATCTTGTTTTTCACCACAGAGGGACTTTATTATTAGGTTAAGTACAATGAAAGCAAAAGCTCAACTAAATCTCAACCCTCAGTTTTATGGTGGCTCCATTCATCTATCCACCCAAAGGATCATTGGTCCCTAAACTACACAAACAAACAACAAAACAGAAATATCTGAGTGTGCTGTATACCCATCACGGTTTGTATTTACTAAAGGGAAGACATCGACAGCTTGCTGGATATAGCCCACAGTCTTCTGAATGAAAGAGGTGTTTGATCAGAGAATCCTGCTTGCACCCTCATCAGAATATCTTCACTCATATCATCTCTTTACTCAATCTTTCTGACAGACTTCACTTTAACAATGCATTTACTTAGGGGGAAAAAAGACTTACATTTCCCACATAAATATTGCTGTTGGGTTTTTACATGTTTGTTTAGTTCACATCGTTTTATACAGCTTTCTCCTAAAATAATAGAAAGACCCAACAGATACACACATTTGAAAAATAAATGAGAACGGGAAAAATTGAGTGTCTTTGAATATTGAAGTAATTGATCCATTAGTTTAATAAATTGTGATTATGATTAAATAACGTATATACTTGTGCAAAATGCCCGTGGGGGAGTGGGCAGAAGCCAATGTGTGCTTCTTTTAGCGATATATTTAGCGATATCTTTTGCATTTCTAATCCAAACAACGTCAAACTCGGCACTGCTCTTACACAAGACACTTGTCAAGCTTGAGATCCATCGGACTGACGGTTCGAGAGATATGCGATTAACAGACACACACACAGACAGAAAGACGTTCGTGTAATTTATAGATAGATAGATTATATATTTTTATATATTTGTAAATCAAAATGTTTGAAATGTTTTGGGTAATTGATTAATTGTGTGCTTCTAGTCTAAAAACTTCAATTAGTATGTGTTTGGTTTGTGAATGTGTGTGTGTTGTCCTGGTAGACCTCGTCTCAGCCTCAGACGTCACGCCCATGAACATGCTGGCTGAACGTCTGATGCGTATTGCACACTTAACTGGACAATTCAGGATTTTAGTTTAGTTTAGTTTATTTGTTTAGCACGTTTAGTACAAGTACAGAACAATGCAAGGAGGGAACGAAGCCAGACTAGGCTTGTACAGAGTTCCTGTTAGGGATGCACCGAATATTCGGACGCCGAAAATTTTCGGCCGAAAATGGCCCAAAAGTGCATTTTCGGTTTTCGCCCGAAAGACTTTTATCACCGAAACAATACGGCCGAAATGTTGTGATGACGCAAACAGAAACCGCGACCTGCACGTGCTTGTCTGAAGCAACATGTCTGCGGTGTGGACGCATTTCAGTGTATCTGAACCCGCGAGGAGACGGAAGCCTTGTTTATCCACCTATATCTGCTCTAAACAACGCGCGCCGCCATGACGACGATTCCGGTTGCGAGCGGGTCAAGGGCGGTGCGCCCGCTGTCTGTGGAGACTCGCGCTGCGGAGGCAGGCGAAAGTAAACAAGGCAGCGCGAGTCTCCACAGACAGCGCGCGCACCGCTCCAAACGGTCAAGGCATTTATACTTGACGCGCTCTCCGTTTTACTATTCCTTGAAACGACAGGGGACGACTCAAGTAACTGTCCTCTAACCATCAGGAATCGGTGAGAAGAAGAAAGATAAACACATGACAGTGCTTATTTTTTAGTAGGCTATTCCACCACCAATACAAAAATAATCATGTAAAACCCAGTAAACCCTGAGATTATTACTTGTGACATTACAAAAAATATATATATGGGATTGGGAACTATGTATATGTATGTATAGAACTAAATTAATGCTCTCTTAAATATTTAAATACATTCACTAAACATGTTTCATTAAGTTTCATGTACATTTGTATTAAACATGGACTATTGTTCATTAAAAAAGGCTTTTTATGCTATTGTATGCCAAATTTTTAAAATGTAACTAATTTAGACGTGCAAACTGGGTGCTAGTGTGATGAGAAGTTTTTGTTCCTCGGCTTTGTTTTTGAGAGAACGTTTTATTTTAAAACCTTTCTGCAGGCCAGTAGATTATTATTTAGTGTACACATGAGTGGGGTCAAGTTAAACATTTTAGTTTGAATTTTATTTTATACTGTGCATTGTGCTAAATAAATATTTTCATAATTTGTAATTGATTTATTCTTTGAAAATGTGATATTAATTTATGCAATTGCAATGCCTTGATTTTAGTAAAGTTTGTACACAGTCATAGCCATAAATGCAATGATACTAATAATTCTTTCGGTGTTTCGGTTTTTGGCCTTGGTTTCCTCTTTTTCGGTTTCGGCCAAGAATTTTCATTTCGGTGCATCCCTAGTTCCTGTACATATTTTCAAAGTCGTCATCTGATTGGTTGAATTCTACAGGATGTCCGAGAGACGCGTGTCGTGTTCTCTAATGAACGCTCCACCTGGGACGTAAGATGGCGTGATGCCAAACCCCCAATGAAAAAATAATGACGTTGTGTTTACAACTGTGACAATGAACAGCCCGTTCTCATCCTTTAGCGTCACATAAAACGCTATATGCAAAAACGGCGCTATACTACGCTCATGGCACCCTTTATCGTTAATATAACACGCGAACCCAAGACGTCATAAATCCTTTAGCGTGAATGACACGCAGACCCTTCCCCACACCTAAACTTAGCCCTCACAGCGCCTGTTATGTTAACGATAACGGGTGCCATGTGCGTAGTATAGCGCCGTTTTGTCATATAGCGTTCTATATGACGCTAAAGGATGAGAATGCGTTGCAATGAACGCGACTCAGGATCAACTAAACACTGGATTTTCAAAAGTAGTGAAGTTCAAGGTATAGACTCTTTAAAATATGTGTACGAGTTTTGCACGCTGGTCTGTTATCGTAGGGACATCGATGTTACATTTTCAAGCCCCTAAACATGACTCGGAAGAAAACAAACTGTGATTGGCCGCTTTACATGTCAGTCAGGGAGTTTGTCCAATAATGTCTGCATACTGTATTTTTATTTTTGTATATGAAAATGTACAATATGTTTATAAATATGATGTTTGCATTAAACAACAGTCATTCATTGGCCAGTAAACAGTGCCGTGTTTTAAGCCTCTGTGTGCTCAGACTGGGACTCCATCTATTAGTTATATGTCACCTTGTATGGATCAGTCGCTCATGGGAGGAGAGCAGTTCAAGTGTCTAAGTGTCACTCAGACTATCTATCAGCGAGCACTCTGGGTAAACCGAACACTGTGTTTGTATCAAATTAGGCGTGTGTGTCTCCTAGGGAGCTGGATGCTTGTCTTTCTTCTTTCCCCTCATTCTCCGGCTCGCTGTACTGAGGAGATAGACGAGGGAGTGATGGAGGTCTTTCCTCTGTTCAGTGGAGATAAGTCTAATTCAAGCTCTGAATGCATTAGGACTCTGCTCGCTGATAGAGCTCCTCTGATGAGCCCATTCAAATCCTTAAAGGATGCCCTACTCCACCCATCCCAATGTCGGGCAGATTGCCACGCGATAGTTGCGTAATCTTGTCGGAGTGGTAATGCCTCGTTTTTGATGTGCAGTATCCCATTATTTCTGGCCAGCTGATAGGAACTTAATTAGAACCATAATGGATCTGCCGCACATCAGACAAGGCTAATTAAGATGGCCCGGCGAGCAAGATAATTGGGGTTTTTGTAAAGACCTTGGGTCAGGTGGACCCCTTTTTAAATTCCAGGCCCAACTGGTCTGCGGTGCTCAGGTCAGCCAACTCATGAGATCTGAGAGAGCCCAATGGGCAGATTTCTTCCTTATCTAAACACTCGCTGAAGCCCAGAGAAAGAATTGTGTATATGTGAAGTGTCATTTTTGTGTAGGGTTGGGTTTTATCCGATACCAGTACCTACTTGGTATTTTTTAAACGGTTCCAATGCCTAAACGGTTCTTGAAACGGTACTTAAGAAAACGAAACCGCACACACTTTGTCAAAAAAATAATAATACCCCTTTATTTACAGGGCCAAACTGGACACAATATTAACTTACAATATAAATACAAGTAACATATGGTAATAATAAATAAACCAATATAAAATAAAAGTTCATATTTACAAAATATCAAATAAAACAATATTATATTAAACAATGTAAAACTGGAGATTAATAGAGATTACTACCAGGGTAATATATAGGGTTGGGTATCGTTTGAATTTGAACGATTCTGATTCCGATTCCGATTCCTTGTTTCGATTCCGGTTCCTAACGATTTCGATTCTTTTAAGAGGCAGGGTCAAAAAAGTTTAGCTAACCTTGCTAACCAACGGTCTTTCGGAAGGAAATAATCTACTCCTTCTGTCACAAATACTCCTTTTGTCACAAATTTTGCATTTTGCCGCGATTTCGTTATTTTTAGAAAAGTGAAGCCACACTTTGGACCGCCGACGTAAGCTACTCATGTTCGACTCGCGCGGTTATGCCAACACTTCCGGTAGACTCTTCTTCGTTGGTGTTGTTCAGCGGTTTCTTCTTCCGCTCGGCGGACTGTGAATATCGAAACTAGGAATCGAAATTTTAACTTTTGAACGATTCCGGGAAAAACGAAAAGTTAGTCCCGGTTCCAATCGATACTCGATTCTCGATACCCAACCCTAGTAATATAATAATAATAATAAATAATAATAATTCGTTACATTTATATAGCGCTTTTCTGGACACTCAAAGCGCTTCACATAGAGGGGGGGATCTCCTCAACCACCACCAATGTGCAGCATCCACCTGGATGATGCGACGACAGCCATATTGCGCCAGAACGCTCACCACACACCAGCTTACTGGTGGAGAGGAGACAGTGATGAAGCCAATTGGTGTATATGGGGATGATTAGGAGGCCATGATGGACAGAGGCCACTGGGCAAATTTGGCCAGGATGCCGGGGTTACACCCCTGCTCTTTCGAAAGACATCCTGGGATTTTTTATGACCACAGAGAGTCAGGACCTCGGTTTAACGTCTCATCCGAAGGACGGTGCTCTTTTGACAGCATAGTGTCCCCATCACTTTACTGGGGCGTTAGGACCCACACAGACCACAGGGTGAGCACCCCCTGCTGGCCTCACTAACACCTCTTCCAGCAGCAACCTGGCTTTTCTCAGAAGGTCTCCCATCCAGGTACTAACCAGGCTCAGCCCTGCTTAGCTTTAATGGGCAACCAGTCTTGGGCTACAGGGTGATATGGCTGCTGGTAATATCGACATGGCTACAGGTTTCCATGTTTTGTCTGCTTATCATGTAGGCTAAGTTATCTTGTCATTTACTAGTTTTTTTATTTTTTATTTTATTAGTTAAGCTGTTAGCCAGTTTGATATTTCGTTCCCACTGCGTCTTATACGCAGCTTTGAGTATATGAAAGAGAACGTCTCTGTGTAACCCATGTTCTCTGAATAGGGAACGAGACGCTGCGTTCGCTGCCAAATATCTCGCGCTGCTGACAAGCTTCCTTTTTCGGCAGAGAACTCTGAGGAGCAGATGATGCGCACGCCAATATATATGACGACGACGTGAGCGTCACCGCGGCACGAATGGTGATTCTTCTATATCCATAGACAATCGTTATTCTGACGCGTAATTTTACACGTGAAATGCAGCCAAACATTTCAAGTGTACATTTCACATGCGTTTAATCCCCTCGCTATCAGCAGACGTTCCGGGAGTCTCCCGCATATTGATAACGGCTCCCGGATGATCGCAAATTAGTTCAAATCTCCCGGAATCTAGAGCGAGCGAGCAAGAGCGCGCGTGCAAGACAGATCAGACAGTGCTTCAATAAACCGTATAGTGCACGCACGTCGGAGAGGGAGAGGGAGACAGCGAGAGACTGCGTGTGTGCGCCTCATGCCACAGACTCTCAGGCATCGAAATCAGGCACCGAAATGTTCATTCTAATTCGGTCTGGTTACTACCGTTTACGTCAGAACCGGTTCCCTATTGGCACCGAGTTTCGGTACCCAACCCTATTTTTGTGTAAGTTTCACTGCATGAAACTGAGTTCCTTTCCTGTTCATGGCGGTGCCTCCAGAGAGTTGTTTCCAGAGAGTTAACTATCATAATATACAATGCCTCACTGAAGAAATGAACTAGCTAGTTGTAACTGTTTCCTGAAACCTCAGCAACTGTCACTCGTCTGACAGTTGAACCATGCATGTTAGCTCAACAATATTGAACAGTCGCTAACAATGTTGTTTAAAAGGTGGTGGAATAATAACTTCGAAATAATTGATTTCCTCTTGGTGTTCTAGATCAAAAACATTGCTTTTAATAACAAAACTACATGGGTTATGGTTAAGTTTAGGGAGAGGTTCAGGGTTAAAAAACATTGACTATAATAAGTACATAGTATGTACATGGGGAACAGCACTATAAAATGCCATCACCCTTGGATTAGGGTTAGTTGCTTGTAGTTAGGGATGGGACGATAACCGGTTTCACGATAAACCGTGATAAAATGTACTGACGGTTAGTATTATCTTTAAAATTTAATTATCATTAAAACAGTGTTTGATTATCGCGATTTTAATAACTCACTGAATCCTGTCGGCCAGTCTGACGCAGGCGTGCAGCACGCAATATTTTTTTTAATTACTATTCGAGAAGGAATGGCGGAACACAGTGACCGTGCTTTTTGGGTTTTGGGTTTTACAAAAGTCCTGAGGGAAACTTGATCGAGGATGGTCACCCTGTCTGCCGAACAAAAAGTCACTGCAATAGAAACATTTCAAATCTGCCGAGTCGTCTTGTGTGATCATCACCCGAACGCAAGGCAAGTTAACCTTGACCTTAATACCAAAACTACGTCTGGGAAACAGTTGGGCACGAAATGTTGTTTTGAGTTGAAACATTTTATGTCACTCACTTGAAATAGACGTCAAGCTTCCGCGAAGAAAAGTTTGTAGCCAGTGGATTTGAGCCAAAGACGTACGAACAACTTCAAACAAGACTATTATTAAGAGTGATATTTTAAGGGATAGTAAAGTATAGATACATTTTTTGCAATACAATCAAAACCGGAGACGCAAGGCGGCAAGTTGTGTTTGAATGAAACGAGAGCGCGCGTCCGTTGTGAATGTTATGGATGTGCGCTGTGTAATAATGCGTTGCTATTGACGAGGGGCATTATAAAGAAGCAAATGCCATAGAATAGAATCTTGCTTAAAAAACTGCATAGAGAGGCTTGTTTTATTAGTTGTTTGTTGATTTTCAATGATAAAACTTGTTGAAATGTTTTCAGTGTGAGCATCAGTTCTTTTTGAGCACTTTCATAAATTTTTTAACAAAACCGTGATAATATTGATAATCACGATTATTTTGGACACTATAATCGTGATATGAAATTTTCATACCGTCCCATCCCTACTTGTAGTTCTGCATAATTTACTGTTATTACTAGAGTTAGTACATGTAAAGAGTCGCAAGCATTACCTGACATTAAATCTCATTTATTATTTATTGACTTACTTATGTTACATGTAATTAAATCTGCCGCAAACAGATGAGTGATGTCACATGTTCGCCTGTTGTTGCTAAATTGCTTTGGATGTAAGACCACTTTTAGCTAATTTTATTTTCATGTACTTGTTTTTTTTTATATGTGCAATACAAAGTTATGTTAACTAATATGGAAACCAGATTTGCTACTCGGTAAGTAATGGCAAATAGCAGTAGCTGGACTGTTAATCTAGAACTTATTTGTACTGCATTCATTCGTGTTATTAATATTCAGAAAAGTACTGGCCCAGTGTCTTTTCTGATACGGGTTTTAAAACAAGAATCTACAACAGAAAATTGCCACTGCTCTTAAGAACAGCACGTTATTGAAAATGGCAGTGTAAATTATTAAATGATAATGTGCAAAATATAATACAATTATACATTGTACAGCAGAGACTGGAATATCAATTGATAGATAATGCTTTCCCATCGTGAAAAGAGAATTTATTTCACAACATGAAATGCGGCCAGGTTTGTGAGTTCCTGAGCGGGAGAGATTTCTATTACTCCACTGAGTGAACAAAATTAGAGGGCTTCAGTTTTGCTTGAGGAACCCCACGGAGCTCCAAAGCAAGTCGCAGCGATAACAAGATCATGTCCAAGCCTTTTATCGAACACCGTCAACGGCGCAGGAGTTCGGAATTAGTGCCTAGGAAAATTCATTATTTTTTTTTCCCTGCTAACAATGATCAATGGCTGTCAATGAGACCAGGCCTCGCTTAAACAGATCTTATTGGTCTGATTGCAGCGTGCTGCGGATCGACCGTTGTCCTCTGATCAATACAGCTGAGATGGCCAGTGAGAGATTGCGTTTTTGAGAGACCCGGGGTGTGTATCTTCGTGTATTTACAAAGAAGAATAAGCCTGGGGAACAAGAAAACAGGAAGAAAAAAAAAAGAAATAGCTGGAACCCAGGTGACAAAAAGGCCTAATTAACTGTAATGGCTGTGGCTTTATATGATCACAAAAGGCCATTATTGGGCAGTCGCTCCCAGGGGTGGCGTTTTGGCAGAGTCCCACATGATCAGGCTCTCTGCCAATCACAAAGAATTACTTTACGTAAAACAGGAATATGAATTCAGGCACAGATGCTACGTGCATTATGAAAATTTGCAACTGGTTAGTTACTCCCTTAAGAGTCAATTCTCACTAAGTGCTCATAAAATGAGCAATAATCGAGAAATAACAACAAATTAAGTGCCCTGTTGGTATACGTTAAGTCTTTTAGATGACAAAATGCAAAATAATGATGTACTATTTTAGGACGCTGAATTTATGAATGTATTATTGTGCATTATTTTATTTACCCTGGTCATTTGAGGGCAACAGCACTGAGCCACCAATGTCTTTGACACGTTTGGATGAGTCATAACCCCATCAAGAAAAGCCACTGTGAATCTCTGTTCTCTGTGAAGTTCAAGAGTCTGACCTCTTTTTGACACAAGAATTGCTGTCCACGGCCCCTATTATGGCTGTACACGACCATTACAGCCTTTTGCTCTATAACATGCCCCATCTATAACACGTTAAACACAGTGCCTTAAAATGGGTTTTGTGTGTCACCTGGTGGGTAGTGGACTTGAATAATAATGACACGTCTTGTGCATTTAAAATGCTTTTCCTGTTCCTATACACATTAGTGGTCATAACAAAACTTCTGAACCATATCTGATGCAAGTGTCTTATACTATTTGTATCCTTGACTCAAGATATCCAAATTAAATATCTCTGATTTCCACCATGAAAAACCCCCACAAAATTGGATTTTAAAAAACAGACTGATCTCATGAAATGGCGTATGTATTACATGCTAATTCGTAGTTCCATTTTTGGCGTGCTATCAACACGCATAATGGCTTTTCAGCGTGTTTATGAACGCCGTTGACTTAACGTTATTACTGTATATATAAATATATGACCTACCCCAACCCCGTCCCTAAACCTACCCGTCACTGGGGTTAATAGCATTTATGAGTCTTCCCCTACCATCCAAGGAAAAAAAATATCGCTCCCCAGATGTAGATGTACATTTTGCTTCGTTTCGCTCGGACATTTAATGGCGAGCAGGGAACTACACTGCGAACAAAATGGTCGCATATGCGACCTTTTGAAATCCCATTGCGACCCTAATTTTTAATGGGTCGCAAATGTATCACTGACTATTTTGACGGGTCTGTTTTTTTTTTAGTTTCTTTCGGGTTGTATTTAATCTTCTAAAACCTGTCGGATCGTCCGCTTTTTGTCCCGCCAAAGCCTTTTTTGATCGCGGTGAGTGTTGTAGAGTAGAATGACTGATGCGTTTGACAGGGCGCAAACGAGCTGAGAGAGAGAGACGCGCGCACTATCACGTCTTCACACAACACAAGCGCTGTCTTGCTCTCTCTCTCTCTCACGCGCATATTATTCAAATGACATGATAGTAAAAGGTTCGTGTCTTTATAATAGGCATGCTAATCAAAATCATATAGGCTACCATCTGAGCCTGCATGGCGGCAGGAAAAAGACGCAGAGATGTAAGACACCGTGTCTCTTCCTTACACCAAAGGTAGATTTGCGGTTTGGTGTTCGGCTGATAAACTCTGCCATGAGCTAACTCATTATATTGCTAGCACTGATATTGACATCGACTAACGTTATATGATCACTAGCAGTTTTTTAGACCAACGTTAGTTGTTTCATAATCATAATCGCGTGATTCACGTCAAGACACCTGATTGGCTAATACTACACACTGAAGATAAATTAAATGTTTTATTAAATAATTACTGAAAATATCCCTCTCTTCATCCCACACCCCAAACATGACATACAAAATGTTGTGGAACAGAAACATTCAGAGATATATTTATAAGCTATCATTTTATTGTCATCACAGCTTTCCAACAGTCCTGCGTATGATTCTACATTGATTAAAAAAGAAAATCAAATGTGTTTTAATTATTTTATACAGAAATCATGCATTTATAATTCAGATGAGAATAAAGTTAGGGTTAGTTAAAATTAAGGAAAACAAATATATTGATCTGAAATATTGCAAATTAATTTTACATTCATTCAAGTACAATTACCAAACACATATCAAGGTCATTTTGTCTTTTTATTAATTTAATTAATAAACTAATTATATAAAACTTTTGTCAGTGCACTACAAATAAACTGGTTCTATGCCTTTATTAATAAAACTTAAACAACTTAAAAAATACGACGCTTAAGAGATTTATAAAAATGCCTTCTGCATTTTTGTTTTGCTTTTCACTCCATTGTACCGAAATCGTACCGAACCGTCTGAATGTCTGAACCAAGGTATGAACCCAACCGTGACTTCTGTACCGTTCCACCCCTAATGCAGTTTCATTATTATTCATTACTATCCAGAGTGCGGCTTACTATAAATAATTTGTGCGACCAAATCATGTTTTGCGCCAGTAACTGAAAAAGTTAGTACCGCAAGTGCCACCAGTGGAAAAGGTTAGTGTAGTTCCCTGGCGAGTACGTACACGTGGAATCACTCGAACATTTAACGGTGTAGAGATACACCCATACACGCGGATAGCTCAAAATGCGTATAGATAACACGCCAATTTACTTGAAAGTGGCGTGTATGTTTACACAAAAGTCATGATGTCATGTTGAAAAAAAGATTTTATAGTCATGGCTACAAGCCAAACGTTTAAAGTGTGCATGGCCGATTTTACATAAAGTCCCCCTTTTTAAAATCAAGCTTCTTAATGTTGTTTTATGTCTATGTGGTGTTTTTAATATGCTTTAAGACAAACCATGTGTAAATTCATGTCAACACCATTGCTGAGTATTTTCTCCTTAAAACTGCAGTGAACCAAAGACACGGTTTGAAATCACTGGTGTTTTTGACGTCACAAACGACCTTGTAACCAGTCAGATCAACGTGTGATCATCAACCAGTGGATCTCTGAGCTGAGTGAGTGAGTGGAGGCGGGGCTAGTTTGCATATTCATAGAACCACGTATACTAAATGAGACAAGAGTGTAGAGTTACTTTCAAACTATTTTTAGGCATGTTTTTTTCAAGGAAATGTGTCATTTTGGTGGTCAGAGATGAGTTTTAAGCATGAAACTGTAAAAAAATATGGACAAAGCTTCTGTGACGTCATCCATAGACTTTCTGAAGAACAGTTTTGAGGCTGTGTATGGGGGGTATGGGCGACGCCGTACTGGAAAATCTTGGGAAATACAAAAGTTTCAGAAAGGATACAGAGGTGGTATGATGTGTTGTCAGATCTTGGCCGAGACGTCAAATTCACTCAGCGCAGCCCGTTATCAGCTGTCAATCAAAGTTAACCGCACTTATTTGTCATACGTTTTATATCTAAATATGATCTAAACCCCCCTCAGTTGTCAGGCACTCGGAACATATCCGAAAATACAATACAAGTCCATGGGACCAACATGTAAACATATGAATTTATGCTGTGAAAACGGACATTTTAACATGGGGTCTATGGATATTTGCTCCCTTATGGGACCTCCCTCTAGCGGATTTTCGATGTATTGCAGTTTTCCGCACTTCCGGGTAGGCTTCATTTTTCAGATTAGAATTGCCGCTTGGTTTTAAGGGATACAATTATTGACTACAAGGGGACTTTAAATGGCTAAAACTCATTAACAACATGATATATTTTCACCAAACTTGACAAATTTATGTATGGGTTAAATCTGAGGTCATATGCACGAATTGTCCTTTTTCTTCACCAATTTACGTCTTTACATACTTGCTAAATATTACATATTTATATCTATACTATTAATACTATTAAATAATAATAAAAAAATATATATATAGGATTTTAGCTGGGTTCTAAATAAAAAGAATCCAAAAACAGTTTCTGTGACATGTAATACAGCATATGACCAATATCAGGACAGCTTCACTCACATGTGACTTGCATGAACACTTTTCGTTACACGGTGAAATTTTGGCCTTGTGAAAGCGAATCTAATCAAGAATAAAAAAATTCAACATTGTAACAAATTAAGTCCCTGTATTGGAAAAAAAAAAAAAAAAAAAAAAAAAGGTCTACAGGTCTGAAAACTGTTAAGTCATAAGTGTGTTTTGGGACCCCAGCTATAGCATTCCTACCAGGAGGGTAAAAGTTTGGGTTGGTTGTGAGCAGAAGCAGTCAAGTGTGATGCCAGCAGATTGTGACCAGACTAATGCAATTACATGGCTGGCCCTCCCAGGCCCCAGCCTTAAAAAAAAAAAGGGTTAGTGATTTGCCCTCCGCTCCAGTGGTCAGGCTAGTTGCCATCACCAGCTAATCCCCATTTTAGACAAATGCCGGCAGAGATGAAGAAACAGCCCAGTGATACAGGCCATGCGACAGCATCAAGTGAAGTCTGTACACAGGGACCTGCTTGGATCTGCGTTTCCCTGGTTCCCTTGAAATACATGAAGCGAGTTAATCCAGTTAGCCACGGACATGTGTAAACACACTTACTATTGTGTGTGACAACCATTTAAATATCATGCACAAAAGGAATCTGGGGAGGACTCTTTTGTCAAAATAAAAAACTGAAATCACGAACTGAGTATACACATCTCACTACAACATCATTTTTTTTTATAATTTGGCTTCACAACAATTCTCTTGAAGCCCTTATATAATGCATCATGAACGCATACATTGATTTACAGCGGACTATACATCCTTGTTTTTGGGGGACTGTTATAGGCAGCTCAAGAACTCAAGAACAAAGAAGATAATCCAAACACAAGGAACATGACAGCTTTGTAAAACAAAGACAACACCGAACATAGAAAGAACCAAACTGAGGGTTGAAATACATAAGATAATAAAAAAACTGAACAAGAAACAGGTGGTGATCATAACCAGTAACAAATGAGAACATGCTTAGAAACCATTAGACCCAAGGACATGTTTATATCTCACAATTCTGACTTTATAACATGCAATTGGGAAATATAATGTCACAATTTTGGGATATAAACTCACAACTCTGAGGAAAAAAATCGTCTTGTTTTCCTTAGAAGTGGACTTTATAATTCACAATAGCAAGTTTATATCTCACAATTCTAAGAAAAGGTGGAAGAGAAACTCTTAATTGCTTATAATAAAGTCTGAATTGCGAGATATAAACTCACAAATTAATTGAGATAAACTTTTTTGAAAAACATATGGAAACAAGCTTCCATAAAAAAGTAACTAAACTGAAGACAATTAAAAATAGGTAGGCTATCTCTAAGGTATCTGTCAAGCTGCAATACAAATGAGAAACACTAATTATTAATGTTTTTTTTTATTATTATTTCCTTCTTTTTTGGTACGTAGATTCTTGGTTTAAATAGTGCACATTTTAATGTGAAATATAGAAATGTTCTGACATACAACTTAAATGTTATGGAAGGAGGAACAGTAGGTACTGTATATTAAAGAAACAACAACGGAAATGCACTAAATACCTTTCTATATACATGCAAACACACACAGACACATTTGATATTAATACATCAAGCCAAATTTGGTGCTGATCAATTGGTTTAGAGTATTAATCTCTTGTTTATATATATTTACGTGTATGATGAGGTATTATGAATGTGTTATGCATAAAATATGCATTATGGAGGCTTAAAAAACTAAATTAATCGTATTTTTATAACTGTTCTCCGGTTTGCACAAAGTGAGCAGTTGACATTGCTGAAGGTGAATGAATAACTCCATGAGTCTGGGATACCCACTGAGATTGCTAATAATTGCTGCTTTGATGCTAAAAAGAGCATATTAACCGATAGCAAACTCAGCAGTGTGCCAGCCAAATGGATAGCAAGTTAAATGAGAAAAGATCAGTGTCACCAGACATACCACTTTCTAAATTACTGCATGACAGGTCAAATCCCATGAATTAGTTTAGAATTATTTTGCTACTGTGAAACAACTGGATGTGCTGCTTGTTTTACAAGATTTCATCTTTTGCCTGCAGTCTTCGAAGTAAAAAATAGAGAATTTTTAGTGAACTGACAATGTATTTTTGAAGTTTCTACTTTTACAGGTTTTTGTTCTGAATAACAGTGGATGAGCAGAATATTTTGCATTGCGCACATGCAAAGTAGCACACACAGTCGCGGAATGGCAATCGGGAGAGTCTGGAGTTTTCCCGGTGGGCCGGTAGTGTTTCGAGGCCGCGAGGGCCGGTCTGATAAAATGTATTTATTGGAAGTTCGCCATGGCCCAAGCTAAGGGAAGAAAACATTTTTTTTTTTTTACATTTTCTATAACGGAGCATGTATTTGCACTAAGTGCATGTCTTTACAGCAAAAAGACGCTTGTCTTAAAACAGCTTCTGTGGCGTAGGTCGTGATGTGCCTGAAAGCAGTTTTTATTTCAGCGCTGAACGCGAGTTCGAATCCGCCTTTTGCCGAACTCTCTCTTCTCCCTTTTCCCAACACATGTAAAGATGTAAAATATAAAACCTAACATTAAGATCTCTAGCGTTCTATTTTGCCAACGAACTAAAATTGAAACCATGATATGGCGTTGCGCCATTATAATAACTGACATTAGAATAGCATCCAGTTTGTGCTGCGTGATTACTTTGCTCACGCGATCATCTGGTGTTTTCTCCTAAATAAAAGCTCAAGGGTTTATTTCTTGCAAGTGAAGAAATTAGGACAAAAGTATTTTAATTTTCCTATATTATAGTGTAATGTAGGTTAAAATATACTTTTGAAATACTCATTTTCATTTACATAGTACATTTATAGGCTAATGGATTTTACAATACGTCATAGGAATATATAAATCATTATAAATCATTATTATAATAAATGTTTGGCATCCTAAAACACTATTGATAATGTAATGCAGACTGAGACTCTCATAACTAAAAAGATGTTTGAGCCCTCTTTATTGTCCTGGTACAAATTAATACTTTTTCTTTGTTCAACGAGCAGTTCATGGGTTGAAGCTCTTAATTTCGATCTCTCAGAGAGCACGAGATCGATGCATTTAACCTTAAAATGTCCACAATTTTCTTGCAGGGGAGCATGCCCCCGAACCCCCCCTAGAGGCACAGACTCCACCCAACATAGTTTTAGAAATTACTATGGGAAATAACGACCATTTATGAACTTTACTTCAGCATACTAGTACAACAAAGTTCCTTTTAAATCAGTAAAACTGTAATGCTATCGGCTATTAAAATCGTGCCGGCGACGAGGGCCGGTGGTCTACGAAATTTCCCGGTAGATTTTTTGGTCCCACTCCGCCCCTGAGCACACATCCAATGAATCTTCATTAATGCAATATTCTGTGCACACAGGCACATAAAGCAACGTATTTAGACGAGGAAGAGAAAAATGAATCATCTAGCTTTATTTTAGAACGAGGGATTGTTTAGAGAGCACAGGCTTTAATGAGCTTTTAATTGGCAGGTACTTCTATGGTGACACGTGCCTGAACCGTAAGGGAAGGAATCTGATCTTCTTCATTTCCCAGCTTGATGAAAAACTGACTCATTAGTAAAGAACCCCCAGTGTAAATATGCAGTAAATGCCTCCATCGCGGGGTGCCAGCTTTATCAGTGTGATGTCTCACAGCAGGGGCCTGGAAATGTGTTAGAAATCACCTAAAATTGGACATCTCTGTTTGAATATATAGTGTGGTTTCATAGGGCTCCAAGCAGTGGATTTCCTTCCAGATCACACAGACTCTCCTCCCTTCCCTTATAACCATCTAAGAGTGGATGTGTTCCAGTGTTCACTCCTGCAGAGTCGGACATATCTCAGTACATTAACGTCTACTCATAGACACTGAGATTTTCTACTCATAGGGAAATTATTTATTTATTTATTTATTTGAAGAAAAGCAAGTAACTCTAGGAAGAAATTTACTTGGGGAAAATGAATTGTATGATAGCATTGTTTATCTGCAAACACTGTATTGTTTTAGTGCGTGATTCGGAAGGAATTGTGCAGATCAGTGACACACACTGAACAGCATCTAGAAAGCCTGCTGGGACACAGTAAGAAAACATTGTGTGGCTACATGTACAATTTTCACTTTTACACACTCTACTAACCACAAGAAACTTTGCAACTACATCTGTAGACTGTAGTAGACTGTTAGATTAGGCAGGGAACTACACTGCGACCAAAATGGTCGCATATGCGACCTTTTGAAATCCCTAATTTTTAATGGGTCGCAAATGTATCACTGACTATTTTGACGGGTCTGTTTTTTTAAGTTTCTTTCGGGTTGTATTTAATCTTCTAAAACCTGTCGGATCGTCCGCTTTTTGTCCCGCCAAAGCCTTTTTTGACCGCGGTGAGTGTTGTAGAGTAGAATGACTGATGATGCGTTTGACAGGGCGCAAACGAGCTGAGAGAGAGAGAGAGAGCGCGCCCTGGCTGCGCGTGCACGATCACGTCTTCACACAACACAAGCGCTGTCTTGCTCTCTCTCTCTATCGCGCGCATATTATTCAAATGACATGATAGTAAAAGGTTTGTGTCTTTATAATAGGCATGCTAATCATAATCATATGAGCCTGCATGGCGGCAGGAAAAAGACGCAGAGATGTAAGACACCGTGTCTCTTCCTTACACCAAAGGTAGATTTGCGGTCTGGAGTTCGGCTGATAAACTCTGCCATGAGCTAACTAATTATATTACTAGCGCTGATATTGACATCGACTAACGTTATATGATCACTAGCAGTTTTTTAGACTAACGTTAGTTTTTTCATAATCATAATCGCGTGATTCGCGTCAAGACACCTGATTGGCTAATACTACACACTGAAGATAAATTAAATGTTTTATTAAATAATTACTGAAAATATCCCTCTCTTCATCCCACACCCCAAACACGACATACAAAATGTTGTGGAACAGAAACAACCAGAGATATATTTATAAGCTATCATTTCATTGTCATCACAGCTTTCCAACAGTCCTGCGTATGATTCTACATTGATTAAAAAAGAAAATCAAATGTGTTTTAATGGTAATTATTTTATACGGAAATCATGTATTTATAATTCAGATGAGAATAAAGTTAGGGTTAGTTAAAATTAAGGAAAACAAATATATTGATCTGAAATATTGCAAATTAATTTTACATTCATTCAAGTACAATTACCAAACATATATATCAAGGTCATTTTGTCTTTTTATTAATTTAATTAATTAACTAATTATATAAAACTATTGTCAGTGCACTACAAATAAACTGGTTCTATGCCTTTATTCATAAAACTTAAACAACTTAAAAAATACGAGGCTTAAGACATTTATAAAAATGCCTTCTGCATTTTTGTTTTGCTTTTCACTCCATTGTGCCGAATCGTACCGAACCGTCTGAATGTCTGAACCAAGGTATGAACCCGACCCAACCGTGACTTCTGTACCGTTCCACCCCTAATGCAGTTTCATTATTATTCATTACTATCCAGAGTGAGGCTTACTATAAATAATTTGTGCGACCAAATCATATTTTGCGCCAGTAACTGAAAAAGTTAGTAGCGCAATTGCCACCAGTGGAAAAGGTTAGTGTAGTTCCCTGTTAGGATAAGTAGAATAAATTGTAGAGCCCCATGATTTCCGCGATCACGGAATCACAGACGGAATTGCGGAATTGGCAGATTGATGCGGAATCAATGCGGAATTTTACATATTTGGTTTGAAATTCTGTTTTTGTGTGGGAGAACGTATTTCAGGTGAAAATGCAGACCGGGGGAAGCAAATCTGGGTGACACAACCCCTCCACCCCATCATTTTAGCTCCAATGAGGAAATCAAAACAATGAAAGCATGGTGAAGGAAGCAGCTCTCCACGGCTCTGCTTTCGTCGGCAAAAAGTTAAGAAACTCAACGCTATAAGCCGTCAGTGCCGAGCAGTTCGCACGTGACTTTTATGCAGTGTTTCCCACACATAGACTAATTCTTGGTCACAAAATCAACTCATATTGCGTTTCGTTCATTTTTTTAACGCTATTTAAAACAGGCAGCGTATTCTTTCAGTTGTATTTCCTTTCCCCGCTCTCCCTCTGTCTTTTTAGCCCTCACGCGTCTCTCTCACATACACACACAACATGCACACCAGACTGGACACTGAGTGACACTGGGCGAGAGAGACAGATTGTGACTTTATTTAAACTTATATAAACTAGTATAATTTATTTTACTGTATTACTATTTATTTTACCATATTTTGTTGTTACTTGAAGAGTGCAGTGTTATGTTGCATCATGCAGTATTTGTCCTGAAAATGCTACTGAGAAAATGTCTGTTACCTCAATAAATTTAAGGTCATTCCTATTTTATTTGTATACATTTTAAACATTAACTTTCAAACCACACCCTTTTTACGACTAACAGTCAAGGGTAAAAAAAAATTGAAACAGAAAAAACGGAATTTGGGGGGGGGGGGAATAAATTAAAAAAAAATAAAATGGAATTTGGGAAAAAAATAAAGCAGATTTCATAGGGCCCTAAAATTGGCATGTAGTTGCAAAGTTACTCAACTAGTTAACTAGTTTCAGCCCGACGCAGTTATCATTTTCTCGTTCTGTGCCACGTTGCTTAAATAGCAAATGCAGTGGCGCCATTTGGGCACCCATGGGCTGCTGATTCGAAAACGAGGTGTGTTCAGGCGCATTTTTGACGCGTTGCTATTTTGAAGAAACTGAAATAGACTGTGCCATTGACCAACTGAAACCTGGTCTAAAGTCAATGGCGCAGTATATTTCTTTTATTATTTAAAGAGCGCGTTAATATTGTGCACCTATAGGCGGGTCCACAATTGTCTCGTAGAGGGTCTGCTTGCGCGCTTTAACCCCCCGTTTCCTCGCTAGAGAAGCATTTCGTTTTTAGGAGCAGTTTTAGTGAAAGTAGGCTAACGATTGCGTCATATCCACGCGACTCTCTGTCAAAAAAATAAAAAATAAAATAAAAATCGCCAAAAACGGGCTTCAATCGTCTCAATGGAGTTCCAATGAGATCGCTCTGTCCATTTCTTTTACTGTCTATGGTTACGCCCAAAACACACCAATTACTCATTAAGAGAATAGAGGCAGCACTTTTAGACCATGCCCTAAATGCGCTGACCATTATTCCCGTCGTTAAACTAGCAAAATGGATTAGGACGCATCCTAAGTGCACTTACGCCCAGCTGTTTAGACCATGCACTTAGTCAGATCATTAAAATAAGGCCCTATGTGTTAGCGATATTGTTTTAGTGACACCACAAGCACTGATTTCACACATTCATTTACATCAGGACAGGATGAATCTGTTTTCATCGGTTAGAGGCTCAAACAGTAACTGGAATGTTATGGGTCTGATTCTTACAAAATTATGTATAAAAGTGTCAGCCAAATGAGTAATTGTAAAAGGACAGGGTAATCACATATTTACAGTATTATAGCATACTAAACATCTGGTTGTCTTGTTTAGTTGTGTTAGTTCTTTTGTGTTGTAGTTTTGGATTTGGTCTGTTCCTGTTTTCCTGTGTTCTCTGTCATTTGTAAATTGACCTAGCCTGCAATAGAAAATTGCACACTTCCCTAATATATAGTCGGCGAAAACAGTATGTGACAAAAGAAGCACGTCCGAATTCACAGTAGCTACTCATATCCCACTTTACTATGCCATGAAGCGTGATAGGTGAAGCGATGGAAAATGCAATGGATAAACATTTCCGTTTTTAGAATATTATTGTCGTGTAAATGTACCCAAATGTCCAAATCCTTTTTGCCGTCAACCCGTCACCGTTTATGTCTGAATATACAATCCCGTTTGACATTTTAAAGATAACAGTTATCTTCCTTAAGAACATACTGACCTTATGAATACTTTTATCTTCAGGTCACTGTTGTACTCAGCTAATGAGAAAATACTGTTTTCTCACTGAAAATCACAAGAGCTTTTTTCTATATTTAATGCAGTCGTGATAAAAAAGTACTTTAATGTTTTTCTCTTTTTTCCATGAGAACAAGCACTTAAGAGCTTTGCGTATCATAAACACAGCTAAATGGAAAGAAAAGACACGTTTTCATTAAACATATTAGAGGGATTAAGAGGAACCAAAACATCTATCAGTAAAAACAAAAAAAACAAAAAAAAAAACATAACTGCATGTTTTTAATAGTATGCACACTTCCAGCAGAGCTTAAACCTTGATTAAAGGAGTCTTTTCTCCTGCTGTTAAAAACTAGGTGCTAAGTCTGGCAAATTAAACTTTCTTTTGGAGTGACTTTCCGCCATAACAAAGTTTATAGGAAATGCTTTTTCTTCTCTTTTATTTCAGATCATAAATTTGCCCGAAATCTTGCATATATTTGGTCAGTTGTGACATATGTTACTCTTTTCCTCATTATCATTCTTTATGGAGCATTGCCGCGGCTTCTTTATGGCTCACCATTATGATCCCACCCCCTCCCCCCCCTTTGGCTTTTTAGAAATGAATAAAAATTTGTAATCCATTCCTTGATGGAGACCTTCATATCTCCATGAAACAATGGAGCGTTGTGAAGAAATCACGTTTGAAGCTTTCGCTATTTTATGTTTCCCAGAAAGCAGGGGTCCGAATTTAATTTTCTTTTTCTCCGAAATGCTCCCAAAGATAAATGATGGCTGAAATATGGGCCACATTTGGTGCAGTGGCAGATGTTACTGGGTGCCTTTTCTCTACAAACTGAGACCACGGTGTGATCAGCCAGCGAATGGGTTTGCCTGCAGGGTGACTCTTTATTATTTACTAAAGTAGGTAAAAGGAGGTTTGACATTGCTGCCAGACATTGTACAACAAGCAGCACGTAGTACATCAAATAGACTTTGTATATGAGCCTTTGCGTGTGGGGAAGTCACGAAACTCCGTCCCATTAGAATACGGTTCACAAATAGAGTAGAGAAGGTAAATGGGATATTTATCAGCAGTGGGCACCAGGGAAACGTCTTCTGAAAACAAACAGCTCCGTTTTATTGAAGGGAAAACACACCGAGTCTTAGATACGACCATTCCCATTTGCAAGCACAATGCTGACCGAATGACCTGTTGTTTTCCCTTGTTTAGAGAACTGCAAACTTTATAATGCAGTCACCTTTGTTTCTAAGGTGAGGAAAAGCGTGAAGGCAAAGATAAAGGCAAAACTATTTGTTTATGCATTAGCACGGGCTAGACCGGCATGTTTCTCTGGACTAGAGCTGTATGTTCTGCAACTATTGGAGAACATTTAGAGGTATCTGCTAGAGGGTTGCAACTGTATCCATCGGTTGGTAGGAATTTACATTTGGATAAAAGGACCACACTGACCACTCACTTGACCCATTTGCATTAAGCTTTGTATCTTTAGAAACCCAGTCATATTTTTGAATGGTCATGGTTTATTCCCTTATTTTAGGGGTAACTAAACCCCTGGTCAGAGCCTGGCTCCACCCACTGGCAATATTTGAAAATGCTGAAAAAGTGGGCTGACCCCAGCGGAGATAGAGGGGACGAAATAGATGCTAAAACACTCTATTCTGATTTTTTTCAATACTCACAATCCCAATTCCTGACTCCCTACAGTGGTTTAGACGACACAATACTGCCAAGGGCGTAGCTTGCGTGGTGAGCTGAAACCTGGGTTCGTCACGAAGTGCCGAACATCCAATAGGAAAATTCAACTGCAGTAGCCACCGTTCAACCTGAAGAGGGCAGCACTAAGACGTTTTTACACCATATATTGTAGAAATAGGACACTTTATACACAAATGTCAAAAAAGTTACTCGAATCAATGACTGGTATTAATAAAGATCCATTCTTGCAGATCATTAACTAAAAAAAGTTGGTTAAAGGCACACTATGCACTCTCTGGTTTTTTTGTAAAACAGTGACCTCTAGAGCCGCTGTGGTGTACTTGCACTGTCGTAAATAACCGTTATTCCCCTGTTACTGCATATCTACTGAACTACTGTCAAGAGCTAGACTGCTTTTTAATAATAAAGTTGCCTATCGCGTTTGCTGGCTTATAGCGTTTTTACATGATTTCTGCAAAATCAGAAGTAAATAGCCTATAGTGTATAGGCTACTGTATAATTTCATTCATGTTTTTTGATTGTAATGTTAAAATTACAAAATGTCAGATGACATCAATCAAGTTAAATGTACGTCGCATTATTTCATAACATTGGACGTTATGATTTAGACATGATTACAATTTATCATAATAGCAAATTGTGTTCAATTATTTACAACCTCTAGGCTTATATATGTCCTAATAATTATGTGAGATATTGACTATGTCCTCATGGTAATCGCAAGAATCAACATCAACAGCGTCAAGATTTGATTGATTCATAATCAACACAATTTGAAGTTACAGTCGGGAAGTGTACTGTTAGTCAGATAAACTTGATATAACAGTAACTTACACACGTCATAAGAAATCCGAACCAGACACAGGACTAAAGATACGTGATAAATACACATCACAACACCTGAGTTCAGCTGGCAAACTAGCTCTTGTGGCAAGCTCGGCAATAAAACATAACGGAAAAAACAACAAGACTAAGAGAAACGACTGTTTTTAGGAAGTCTGCTTAAAGCTCTGGTAATCGAAAGCTATAGACATGTGAGAATTATTGAACTGGTCTTATTATCAACAACGGATGAATGAACAGCACCGTAAAAAAATACATACCACAAGCCAGTGCAGCAACATACAATATAGAAACAACTAGTATACAAATACAAACAAGTTTATAAATAAGAGATTTACTTACAAGTCCATCAACAAGATCGCCAGGTCAGCATCGCAGTTACAATCCAGTGCAGCTTTTAAGCTCGCGCCAACGAGTGAAAGCCCGACCGAGTGGACTCTTGTCCGGTTTCTAGCACGGTCCGATTCTCTTTCCCTGTTTCGAAAGTAGCTTCATACAGTATGATGTTGTTGATGCGTGTGACGTCGTTGCCGTAAACCATTTCGTGATTCTCACGCGCTGTGTCAGGGGCGCCACTCTCAAACTTGCATGGCTGGTTTTTCCGGCGGCGTCCCCCCCAAGCTTTCCTACCAGGATGATTCGCCCTACTATGACTTTGTTAACCACCAAAACGACTTTGAAGCTGTTATATTAAGGTACAGATCTTGCATAGAGTGCCTTTAAGTGTTTAGTTACTCTTTAAAGGACAACTCCGGCGCAAAATGAACCTTTGGTCTAATTACACATTGTTACCTAGTCAATTAGGCGTTCGTAGATCGACTGGTAGAGACTATTTTTCAAAGATGGCTTCTTCCTGTATTCGTGAAGTTGACTGTATGTATAAAATATCTTCTTATTAAACTGTATGGACACTGACAAAGTTCTCAATGCGTCGGTTTGAATGTAGGGACCCTTATTATGCTGTCATGTTACTGCAGGACCATTTCGAACCTTGTTAGTGATAATAACAAGCGATTTTTATTTGTCATTACTCTATGCCCCATATACTAGTGTTATACTAGCGTTATAGGCTAAACTGTTTTTAGAGATAAAACTATTTACATTCGGCAATCATGAAAACAAATCTCAGATAACGGTTGACTAGGTAACAATGTGTAATTAGACCAAAGGTTCATTTTGCGCCGGAGTTGTCCTTTAAGTTTTTTACTTCCTGCCTTAATATGACATAAAAAAAATCATCATTTTGCGTCACAATAAGCAGGAAGTCACATTTCATCAAAATGTATAGAAACTACAAACATTAGCTCATTATTATTCAAGGGTCCACTCACCCTACAGGCCTATTTCAGATCAGTGGGTGGGACTTCACTTGCAGATATTGAATCAATATCAGCCATCTTGTTTGGAAGCTAAGCTAACAAACGCTGTGGATATAGGAAGTTATGACAATGACGGAAGAAAATAAACATGATATGGAAGAAGAGGATTTTGAAAGTCTGCTGCTTACCACTCTTTCATTACCACTCACACCACCGGCCTTGCCCTCGATCGTCCTGCTCGCCACAGCCAACTAACTCGAAATTTTGTGTGAAATTAATTCTAAACTCTGGTGACAGCTAACGTTAGCCTTGTAGACGGAAGAGTGATTTTGCGCTGTTCCGGATTAATGGGAACAGCGCATTGAGGGAGTTGGTGTCTTTCATACAAATGCGCCCTTCGGTTATTTTCTACGGTCTTTTCTCGGTCAAGAGGGCACCAAATTCAAAATTTCTTTAACATTGACTACTTATATGATCCACTTGTAATAAAGATTAATGTTGAAGTGGGTGAAATGCTCCTTTAAAGGAGTAGTAAAAACTTTTGCTGATAATTTACTCACCCCCATCTCATCAATGATATCCATGTCATTCTTTCTTCAGTCAAAAATAAATTAAGGTTTTTGATGAAAACATTCCAGGATTTTTCTTTATAAAATGGACTTCAATGTGAACCAAACGGTTCAAGGTCCAAAAGACAGTTTCATAGCAAACTGCAAACTGTTCAAAGGGCTTTAAACGATTCCAGATGATGAATAAGGGTCTTATCAAGCGAAACGATCGCTCATTTAAAAAAACAACAAAGTTTAAGTTTTATAAGCTCAAATGTTTTTTATAAGCTTGCTCTGTTCTGTGATGCACGTTCGTGACTCTCCTAATCGAACTCGTTCATCAAAATGAACGAATCTTTTCCAGAGTCAACTCGTTCATTTCGTTTGTTGAATGAACCAAACGACACGAAAAAAAGATTTGTTCGTTTCGAACAGGAGAGTCACGAACGCGCATCACAGAACAGAGCAAGACGACCATTTGAGCTTATAAAACTTAAACTTTGTTATTTTTTTATTTATTTTTTTAAATGAGCGACCGTTTGGATCGTTTCGCTTGATAAGACCCTTATTCAATGTCTGGAATCGTTTGAAGCCCTTTCAACAGTTTGAACTGAAATTGTCTTTTGGACCTTGACTCGTTTGGTTCCCATTGAAGTCCATTATATGGAGAAAAATCCTGGAATGTTTTCATCAAAAACCTTTATTTCTTTTCGACTGAAGAAAGAATGACATGGACATCTTGGATGACATGGGGGTGAGTAAATTATCAGCAAAAGTTTTTTTTTTTGTTTTTTTTACAAGTGAACTACTCCTTTAAGGAAAAAACTATTAAGAGAGGCTCAATAATTTAACAAATTCTAAAAGTGACAAATGACACTATTAAGTCTACAATGCAATAAAGCAACAACCCGGTCTCATCCCAAGGCATCATCTAACTGATGCTTTTGACAATGCGTTAACGTCCGATGCACATGGCACCCTTTAGCGTCAATATGAGAGATGGGCCAGAAGGCGCCTCCTAGTGGTCTAACCCTAACACTACCCCAGATCTAAACCTACCCATAGCCGAAGCGTGTTATATCTAAAGGGTGCAATTTGCGTTGGATTTAGATGTATTGTCAAAAGCATCAGTTAGATGACACAAACGTGTTGTAAAGCAAATATTACAACACTTTCAGGAAGCAGAAAAAAATACGTACTTAAGGTTAGGGCTGGGCGATATGGCCCAAAAAAATTATCACAATATTTTTTTTTATATCAGTCGATATCGATAATTATCACGATATATGTCAAATATTTATTTTTTTAAGTTTAAAGGCAGATTTTTGTAATTAAGTGAAAGTTGTATAAACCAGAGTGTTAATTGTGTTTTTAAACTACTCTTTAAATTTATGTTCATTAACAAAAACAGTAACATCTGTTTTTTTGTTGTTGTTTTTTTCCCTATGCAACAACCATATTTTTACGTGGTAAAAAGTAATATTCTGACTGTTTGAGTTGTATTCAAATTAACCATTGGTCATCCAGTATCATGCATTTTTAGATCATGATAACCACAGATAAAACCATGTATAGCCTATAACTTAGCTCCTCACTATAATGGCATAACTTTATGGTTTCTGTATTTTTTATATGAAAAACCATAGCCTAACAGTTAAATACATTATTAAATACTGTACTTATATTCCATTAGTCATAATACATTGTCTACATTAATAATATTATACAATATGTATATCCCACATTTCATGGTGCAGTTAATATTACCAGGCTAACCTTACAGTAAATCCATGGGAAGTTAAATGGATTCAGTATCAATTCAGATTCTGACTGTATCGTTGCACGCAGTGTTTCTCCTTTTTGTCAGCGGTGTTTCATCTGCCTTTAAACTGGTTTAAACTTGACATTTGTGTTCTTCGCTGAACTCAAGTGCTTCTCACTGGATCTCGTGAGCAAAACGATCAGAGGCGCGTCTGCGTGAGCTCGCGCTGCACTCAGTGCGCTGCCATTTGGACTTTGACCCGAGCGGATAAATGCTCCGTGTGGCGCGCGCGGTTTAAATGAGTTTCGTTCCGCTTTTGACGCATAAACAGTATCGAACATTTATCGACCTCTTGATATCGTTTTATCGAGGAAAATTATATCGCGATAATTATCGTTATCGTTTTATCGCCCAGCCCTACTTAAGGTTCAACATTTCATTTCTCATTAATGAGTGTCCATATATCGTATATCTAACATTATCCAGTGTCACAAAGTCTACTGATTATATCATACAATACATGTATAATATGTGCAACATTTTCTGAACATTTAAGTTGATGATGAGCATACAGCTGTAGTCAATTTTAAGAGTTTCACACTGCTGGATGCTATAAATCCATTGAGCGCAGTGCTGTTTATGGGGTTTTCAGACCAATGACCTTGTGTTCCAGAGGAATATTAATCTTTGTTAATAAGCATGTGAGAGATTTACTGCAATGTCCGTGAGGAAGAGAAGGTCACACAACACTTACACCATTAATGTAGTGATTAAGTTCATCTTAAAAACAGTGTTTGGTTTTAATCACTTATTGCAGTAACATGGAGAGAATACCTGAACAGAGCTAGAACCCTTGATATATTAACAACTCAAATCAAATATTTTGAGGAGGAGGAGGCAGGGAAATAACGTTTGGAAGGACCGTTGTGCTGCAGAGCCCAGTGAGCTGCCACCAGTCATGTTTCAGTCAAGATTTAGGTGTCCTACATGGATAAGACAATGGCAGTTTTTGTGTTTATTATAAAATCATACCAGGCTAATAGCAAACTAGAACTAGAAACAAGTCAGGATTGCTTTACTATACGTTAAGGCAGTGTTGTAGTCGAGACCACCTTACTCGAGTCCGAGTCGACACAGAGACCAGAGAGAGTCGAGTCCGAGTCGACACAGAGACCAGAGAGAGTTGAGTACGAGACCAGAGACGGTCGAGTCCGAGTCGAGACCGAGACCAGTGAGGGTTGATTACCTAATTTACTTTTATTTACTTATAGAAATCCTTT
Organism: Pimephales promelas; assembly: GCF_988280905.1. Classification (NCBI taxonomy): domain Eukaryota; kingdom Metazoa; phylum Chordata; class Actinopteri; order Cypriniformes; family Leuciscidae; genus Pimephales; species Pimephales promelas. The sequence goes on along the minus strand of NC_142771.1, from coordinate 10,506,311 downwards.
TTTTATTTTACTGAATTTACTTAGAGTTTAAAAAATATGATCAGTTTAGGGTAAAAAGGCCACATAGTAGGTGGTGTTAAAAGTAATTTTATTACAATTTGTCATGCGCAGTTGCGCACTAGAAAATCACCAATCACTGGGCGTGTCAATCAATTTAAAGAAATATTTTATTAACATACATTAATAATCATGAAAAATATTTTTAATTGAACTCGAGTGGACTCGGGAATAATTCCGAGTCCTAAAAAAAAATTCTCAAGTACGAGTCAATTCCGAGTCCAAATGGACACGAGTCCATGACAAGACCAAGACCATTAAAATATGGTCTCGAGACCGAGTCCGAGACGAGTCCGAGTCTCGAGTACTACAACACTGCGTTAAGGATATTGCACCAATCAACTCCAAAAGAAAACTTACATGGGCTTATGACAGAGCCTAGAGGTACACCCCAACAAACATCAACAGATAAACAAAGTGACAACCGAATTAGTTGTGGCTGTACAAATTGGTCTATTGACAGTAATGCAGTCTGAAGTACACTGTGAAAAAAATGGGTGTAGGATTTACTTTAAAAAAAAATTCGCTCAGAAATTGCTGATGAACAACTTTGTATTTCATAAAGCAAGGCCATATAAACTATATCGCAAATAAGGTTGACTTTACAATAGAATGCACACAATTCCTGTTTCTCAATATCACAGAGAACGAGCTGGATTCTGATGCCACTGCTGTTTGAGATTGAATTGAGGAGAGTAAAACGCTCCCCAGGTGTCTATTGATTTTGATAATATTGCAGAAGACAGTTCATCTCATACCACCAAAGGAAAGGAGAGATGAAACTGCGTACAGACGGCCTGACACTCAAGCTCATATTTGAAACGTACAGAGAACAACTGTAAATAAAGACGGACATGCAGGCATTTTTCATTACACACAAGCAGTGGCTCTGCATTGCATATGGTGCATACTCTCGACTATTTCAAGCAAATATATCTCACTCCTATACCGTAGCTAGTGGGAATTCAACTTTCAATTTTATATTGATACAATTTTCTCTTTAGAAACGTTTTTCTTTTTATAATAGATATTGATATAGATGGTCACATTAAAATATTTTACTATGCACAAATTGCAAACACAATTTTTCTGGTGCGAATGAATGGTTAATTGCCACCAACCTTGATAAGAGCAACATTTAGCCCTACTTGCAGGCTTTATGCAACCTTGCCTTACCATTACTTAAGCTCTTCATCAGCCATTCACCTTCAAATTCACAACATTCATTAAATGCTGTCTTTTACTTCCATTCTAAAGAAAGCTTTTAAAAAGTAGTCTCATTGTTCATTCATAACTTACTTTGCCATGCCCGATACAGATACGGAAAGACATGAGAGGAGAGACTCCATTCACAGGTATCACCAGGCCTAATGTTTCATGACATTATGCATGTTTTTATTTAGAGAATGTGAGGGCCTTACACTTAGGTATTCATCCTTAGCCGAGAATACATATTCTCACTCCACCACAACTCTGAGAGTGCTTGTATATCAGGAGCCTGTCGGACACAATTCATTTCTCTAACCCACCCATACATTTCAGAGCTACATGTCTGTCTTGAATGATTAAAAATACATTTTAAAAGGGAGTTAAAAAATTAGATATCTATTTATACTTACTATTTTAGTGGATTTTTCTTTTTTTTCTTCTTTTTTTTCTGCATTTTAGACCGTAGGTCTGATTTTATAATCCTAATGCTACGTTCACACCGGACGCGAATCGCGCGTCAAATTCGCGCCTGACGCGTCTAGTTTGACGCTTGACCACTAGTGTTAATTCGCGTGTCAAGAGCGAAACTGGAGCGCGTAAAGTTTGAAGCGAAATTTACGCGCGTCAGAATCAAAATCCGTTGGCGGCCATTGTTTTTATGTCGACCGAGCATTCATCTGGAGAGCAGAACAGCGGCGTGGGGATCATCGTCGCCGTATATTTGTGTCCACCGGACCCTTCGGAGCCGAACCGTTTGGCGAGTTTCACCATTTGCTTGCTCCAGGAGCTGCGCTGGATGACGGCTGCTGTCAGCGGTACTTCCGCCTGTCACGCGCCCAGTTTGATGACCTGTTGTCCCGCATCTGAGCGAGGATCACCCTCGCCCTCATCCATCTAATCTAGCGGTCATTTATTTTTGTTTTGATGATAAATAGAGCCAGCCTTCAAAAGTTATTAACCTGTCCTGTGATTTTTTTCTCTCTCACGTCCAGACACGAATTTATGCACATATGTTGATTGTCTTTACAACATAATACTATTTCTAGATATGGAATAAATAATACAAAATGAACATGTCTCGTATATAGAAATAATGTTTTAAGTGATTAAACATTTGCTTTGTTGTGCATAATCCCACCATGCATTTAGTCATATTAACAAAATAATTTATTGAAGCATCCAGACACTTCACCACGTGAGCAAGCAGCTAGGCTCCTGATTAGTTAACGCGGCGCGAATTCACGCCAAATTTCAGATTTTTCAACTCGGGCGGCAGACGCGAATTCGCGTCAAACGCGTGAATGCACAACGCTCAATTCGCGCCATTCGCGCCAACTTGACGCGCGAATGAGGCGTATTCGCGTCTTCCGCGCCGCGCTCCACGCCTCATTCGCGCCGCAGGAATTTTTCACGCGCGTAAAGCGTCTTTGCATTGACTTAACATTGAAATCATTCGCGCCTGACGCCTTATTCGCGTCCGGTGTGAACGTAGCATAAAACTCAGAGTCCTTGCAATGTTCCAACCAATTAGTGTAAACTCTTCAAACAGGGAATATTTCAAAAGATTATACTCGAGAATGAGTATATTAAACAGCCAGGTAACATATCATGTCTATGATACAGCAATTTTTATCTTTAGCAATTGATGCATCATGTCCTGATCAATTGCTAAAGATGTTAAATAGTGGAAACCAAAACAAGGCTAGTCAAAGAGTCTCAGTTGTGTTGTGTTTGAAAAGTGACTCTCACTATAAGACATACTGAAGGTAAATCATTTCAACATGACATCATGACTTTTGCGTAAACATACACCCCACTTTCGAGTCAGGTGGCGTGTTATCTCTACGCATTTTGAGCTATCCGCGTGTATCCGCGTGTATGCGTATATGTCTACGCCATTAACGTCCGCGTCATTCCGCGTGTCTGTACACGCAGTCAAATTTCCAGTCATAAATGCCATTAACCCCAGTGACGGTTAAGTTTAGGAATGGGGTTGAGGTAAGTCATATCTTTTTTTTTACCTAGGATGGTAAGGGAACAGTCATAAATGCCATTAACCCCAGTGACGGTTAGATTTAGGGACGGGGTTGAGGTAAGTCATATATTTATATAACGTTAAGTCAACGGCGTTCATAAACACGCTGAAAGGCGATTATGCGTCTTGATAGCACGCCAAAAATGGAAATACGAATTGGCGTGGCATACACACGCTACTTCATGAGATCAGTCTGACCATTTACTATTTTTTCAGATATGCAACTCCTCTTTGGGCAATGCAGGAGTGTCAGGATCATGCCAGGCTTTCCCTCACCCACCTAACCATCACACTCACCAGAGTACTGATCACATCGACCCGGATATCATCAAGAACTCATCAACAGCACAGTCATAGGCCGCGTCTGAAATAGCATACTCTCTCGAGTAGGTACTTATTTTGTACAAGTAATGACTTCATGACCACAAAAAAAAAGAATGTAATCGGTCCTATACTCTCGATTTGTGCTGGAGTTCTGGCTTGGGTGGCAAGCGCTAACAAGGACGCTAAAGGCCGCTGCCACTAGAGTGCCTCTTGAGACCAGGGGAGTGAGGTTTACATGCACAAATCTTACTGGCTACATACGTTACACCTGTGAGTTCTTTAAATACAGACATTTGTCACATACTGTTTTTATGTTCACTATATAGTAGGGAAATATGCGATTTCGGATGCAGACATTCTCTGGCCTCGACTGATACTACAAAACTTACTTGCTAAATGTTCCTGAATAGCTCTCTAGATACTGCTGTTACCTCGATCCTCATCCAAGATGATCTCCAGTTATCCAAGACATCTTCTAGTCATCAAAGTAGTTTTCCACTCATCCCTTGTCTTATCGTCTGTTCTTATCGCGTGTTTCATGGATCTATAAGACAAGTGCTCCAATTTATCTCAAGCCAATCTCATCTGCTATAAATCTCAAGACTCACCACTTGCCTGTTTCTGCATTGAGTTCCTGCTAATTCCTGCATCAGTTTCTGGTCATTGTGTATAACACGGATAGTTATAACCCAATTAAAGATTAATTTGGTGTGCTTTGGAAATTTTGTCCAAAACTAAAAAATCACATTAGAAAAGATTATTCATTTATTTATTTATTTTTTTACTGCATGCATAGCATAGCACTGTTAAAGCAATATCACACTCGCAAGAGTGTGTTATGGCCATATATCAGCACCGCAGGTAATCACAGCCCTGCTGATATATGGCCATAACTCACTCTTGCGAGTGTGATATTGCTTTCTTACCACATGAATGTAAATAAGGAAAACCAATGAATGCTGCAAACACTCCCTTTGTGTGTGAAAATATATTCTTATGCAATAAACTCAGGATCTAGTTTAAACAATGTCCCCAAGCCTCAGAAAAATTAGTCAGAAAAGGCCATTAAAAGCCCATTTTGGCTAGTGTTTGTTTGGTAAACCACCTGGTGATTTATCTGTCGGTGAGAAATTGTGTGATTTGAAACAAGGAAGAATACCGAATCACTGATTATGCCCTTAGGTCCAAATTTCACACCTAAGTGCCAGCCAGCGAATGGAATGAACCGTCCTCATTGAGAAGGACTGGTGCCAAACCCGCAGCTGTTTCTCTCTGCATACGATACCATCGGCCTTGAGCAATTGGTCCAACTCTCCATCCGAGTCGCCCACCATGTGTAACTGTATGGAAGACCGACTGGGTCAGGAGTCCCTCCAATTCCAACAAAGTACACCAGGTGCTTCAGAAGCAAACACAGAGCCCATGGTAGTGGATAATCCTCGTCTCTCTCAGGCTGAGCAGCAAAGATGGCTGACCCAGGATCTCTGTTTATATAGTGATTAGTTCGACCACATTGCTGCCTTCAAAACTAGAATTTCCAGACAGTCAGCTGACTGCATGATTTGTATTCTCCAATTCCTTTCACAAGTCACATAATGGCAGCTATATATTCGTTTTATCACTATTTATTCTGCCATCGAATGATTGCCAGTGTAAAATGACACCTCATTGTTCTCTATTAGTGTATATTGACCAGAGGACGAGGGGCAAATGTTAGATTCGATGGGCTTTTCAATGCAAGATTCTTAGACCTCTGGACTTCCCCAATCTTCACTATTTGGTTACATCCTTGATATTGACACACAGTTTGTGGCAATCTAATTGTTTTCCAGCTCAGTGAAAACATCACATTACTGTCAGTTATATTTCATGCTGTCTGATTCAAGACCTTTGGAGATAATGTGACATTTTAGTCATAGGAAAACCAACAGTATGTCAAAAAAAAAAAAAAAAACATGAGTTATTAGGACTAAATGGTTTGGGGGTATGTATAGCATGGAGGGGGGAGATATCCTACTGTTCCTGAAGTTAATCTGATGTTACATCATACCATACTCTCCCGGTGGACACATATTAGTTATCTACACATGACATTGACATTCAATTCCCTTTCTTCCACACACAGAATTTTTGACCTTCCTTCCTATTGCAGTTTTAAAGATGCCATAAGCATATAATCTCAGCCACAGAAGCAAATTCATTTGCCGTCTTACATTGTAGATTTGTTTCCTCCATTGGTAACATGAAGTAAGTAAAATCAGCTTAATAAATACATTGTTAATATAACAATTAGGGTTGGGAACCGAGAACCGGTTCTTTTCCAGAACCGGTTGTGTTTTTGAAAAAATACCGGAACCGTGCAAAATTCCTAAGTTTCGGTTCCGAAAACGGTTCTGATGCCGATGCGATATCATCATGTGGGCGAAGTGCTGGGAGTAGAAGACGCCGTCTTATTCCTAAATGACAAAAACTTCACCACTGAAGTTGCGATTTGCTCTCACACGCGCTGCATTTGTCACACACAGACACAGGCACGCTGCGCGCGCCGACCGCCGAGTCACTCTCTAGCCTACATTCAAATCTGTTTGCGCTGAGAGAGAGAGAGAGAGAGAGAGCAGAGTTGTCGATATGAAACTGCTTTACAATCACAGTCTCAATATTTATTTGTTTCACATATTCAAATGATTTCCGTTACAGAATTAGTGAGATTATAGTTTGAGTAAACATTGACGGTAGTGGTCAAAACAGATGCAGTCCGTATATTTTTTGTGTTCAGAATTTACAAAATATATACAATGAGCGAGTGCATCATAATGTTTTTTTTTTTCAAACCGTGTTTTTGTCTTATCTTGAATCACTACGTAAAGCCTGTAATAAGCGTTAATACTCGGACTTCTTTAGACTGGCCGGCGGATCGCAGCTGCTGCAGAGTAGCCCAATGCCTGCGTGACTCGTCATGGACATAAACAGAGAGAAGTAGCTCCGGCAACAATGTTCTTCCGCAAGACGCATGCAGTTCTGTTTATTAACTGCTAGAGCGCCGACTTATCCAGTAATGAAATAAGTAAATTCTTAATGAATCAATCATTCAAACCGTTTTAAAAAATAATCTGTTCTACACACATATGTGTGTTAAAGCATATTCTACTCCTTCTGAGAGGGTATTCTTCACTGTTGGAGATACAATAAAGGAGAGGTCTAAATTATTATAGAGAATGCAGAATTTTTTTTATTTCCTTTATATATATATATATACACAATTTTTTTTTGCAAAGATTGCTTAATAATATTTTAAGTTTGTTTACATTACCAGTCTGTTAAACTAATTTGTCAAGTACTATAAGAAATAAACACAAAATTTTAATTGAATGGGAACCGGAACCGGAATCGTTTGGCGGAACCGGAATCGGAACTGGAACCGGAAAATTTCTCACGATTCCCAACCCTAATAACAATTGTAGACACAAATGTACATAGAATTATTTATATTTTACAATCTATGTAAAATCATATGATCTTTAATTTAAATCATGATATATGTCTTAGTCAAATTGCTGCAAACCTGTTTAATTATAGGTCTACCCCCATGCAACAATATATTCCATCAAGACAATTCTCTATGGTCTGATTTATTTCTCAGTGTACAACTAAGCCTAACTTGAAGCTCACTGATGTCTTTTTAGAGAAAATAGGTCAACTCTTCAAATGTAGGCTGGGTTTTTTTTTTTTATCAGCTCAGCAATCATAAAATACATTTGGAATCCAACAGATGTTTTACAAGTTTAGATGTGTATAATAACAGAGCGCAACAATTCGACATAAGATGTTCTACATGGACACTGTATTTGCATAATACACTTCAGAAGAATTGGAGACTTAGGGCGCAGAACACAGCTCAGCTCGGTGACAAACATTTGTGAAACCAATGCTTTCCAAATAATACATAATGAATAATAAAAAAGTGAGAGGTAAGCAAACCACCAAAACAGGAAAACAAAGGTTAAAACATGGGGTAATATAGCACACTTTAAAAGAAATACGATGCTTTCTCTAAGAAGTGTTTCTGCAGAGTAATCAGCAACAATAAAACATCTGTGATTCTAAAACAGATGGATGGGGTCCATATTCAAAGAGCTCTGTGGCAATTCCAGAGCTCAATTACAACAGAATATGCGCTTGAGTTCTCAATACATTTTCCTGAATTTGCCTCTGATAGTGCCACAAGGGAACGAGTGGGGGGAAGTGTGTTTAAGAAAGACTGCTTTTTGAAAATCAGCATTTACTTTTTGAAATGTCACAGAAAGGTTGATGTAAACAAAAGGAAGCAAAACAAAAAGACGCTATCAAGTCCACCATGAAACGATTTCTCAGATCCATTGTTACATTAAGTAGTTTCAAAGAAGATCATAAAAGTACTGTAGAACTGAAAACTTCATGAAACAACAAAGTCCAATACTGCTTTCCAGCTGAGAGCATATGTAAAGTGTGAAATCTGCTACCTGATAATTATATATATATAAAATGTGAAAAGAGATGCTACCTTTTCACAAGGGAAGCTTTGACATACATTGCTGTATCTATGCAAATGGTTATTTATACAGTAAAACTGCCTTTAGATTAGGGATTTTGGAAAATAATCTAATTGCGATTTTTTTTAACCAATATTGCGATTGCGATTTAAAAAAAAAGTTATTTACCTTCTGTATTAGTCGACAAAGACAAGCAATAAATCATTGTACAGTAGGGATGGGAATCTTTAGATAGCTCATGATCCGATCTACTTTTTTTCTTATTAATTAATCTTAATAACTCTTAAAATATGTATTTAATCACATGTGTAAAAACACATACTTTAAAAAATAAATATAAAAAAACATTTAATTAAACCAATGTTAAGAATTTTAAATAGGCTATATAAAATAATATAGCTTCAAAATATAAAAGCTAGTAAATAAAGAGAAACAAAAAAAAAACATTACAAGCAATAAACAAAGAGTGGTCTCAGTATTTAAAAGTAGGCTCTCTGAATGTTTTTCATTCAAGAGCTGGAGTGATTTCCCCTCAGTTTAGATACGATAAGCTGCATTCACACTAATGCATATATCTCTTTTGAAATTGTAAGTGTGGTTTGTCCTGTTGGTTTAAGATATAACTGACCGTGTTTACATCAATTTCGCGTCATAAAAGCATTTTGACATGCAAGTACATTTACCAATGAGTCGCTCACGGCCGCATGCACGAGCGCTCTTCACAAAGCACGCGTTAGTATTTTAAAATGAAAGCAGCCTTCTCAGTGATTTTCATGGTTTTAATATAAGCCAACTGCATTCCAAAAGACATAAATAATGCCTCTGTGAAGCATTTGTAAGGAAAATTCCCGCGGGAGAGAACGCGCACTGCAAGTGTAACGTTATAACATCAAGCAAAGCGGCAAAACCTGTTCAATGAAGCCCGCGAATGTCCTTGTAATTTGGTTCAACCCCGACCTTTATAAAATAACGTTACTATGTTTTGGAAGGTCCGAGCGGTGTCGTGTGTGTGAGTGAGGAAGAGAGAGAGCGAGAAAATAGAAGCAAGCAGATTCAGAACACGGTTGGTTCCTGAAGCACGCGCAGCGTCATCACGCATCTGTGTTTAAAAACTAAGCTCAGACTCGATTCTGAAATTCTCTGAATCGATCCAGGATTGTTGAGGAGAGGAGAGAATAAATAACACAATAAACTGTTCTTTTCTGGACGCCAGACCGCGTAGCGTGGCAAGTTGATGCTTTATCTTGCAGACTGCTTTTCTCTCGCGTGTCAAGTGACCAGTGTAATCGCACCTCTTGCGATCACAAAATCGCGTTTCATCATATCGCGATTTTATCGCAAATGCAATTAATCGTTCAGCCCTACTTTAGATGGAGAAAGACTAGAAAATATAATGGATTGAGTAGGAGTATGCGCATACTACTGATATTTGTGAACACATATGCATGAGAGAGTACAAGTGAGACTTTTATACGGTCTTTAAAATGCCAAAACAGCCTCAGTTGAATAACTTTGGAGCACACTAAAGTGCATCTATTTTAAAAAGCCAGCAATCTTAAATACACAACTTGGTTAAAAAAAAAAAAAATGCAGTTTACTCCCAGAATAATCTGTTCCAAAGAGATGTTTTGCATCATAATTTGAACCTTCTTCTGTCTATTTTTGCATGACTGAGGCTACACTGAGAAGGACTCAAGAGATCGGTATCCACTACCTGTCTTTCTGTCTTGCTGACCCTGAGGTGGCTGAAGTAGGAGAGTTGGGACTGATTCTCCGTGACTCTCTCCCATGTCAGTTTACCAGCAGATACTCGGCCTGATGCACTTACCGAGAGTCTGCAGGCGGAAGCAACTCCTTTGAGCCTACTCCAATGCTAAATTGCATTCTGCCCTCTTCACCCTCAAGTCCCTGCAAACAACGCAGCGGCATCGAGAGAGACGAGAGACAGGAGCTTCAATTTCTCGCACACCGGAGAGAAAAGGTTGAGGTGCCTTGGGCTTGTGCGAGGGTTGGGAGAGCTCATGTGCCCTTTTTCTACATCTCCCATCTCTATCTCTGCCCATATTCTCTCTTCTCACTCTCATTCGCTTGTTGTCCTTTTGTTACTCTCTCTTCCTAATTGTGTCTCTGAGATTTTACTTTTACCGTGATAAGAGATCCAGGCTCAGATCCAAAACCCAGTGAAACCCATTTTCTTAAGTAGATCGTGTGCTAGATCATTAGATCATCTTTAGTAGGGCTGGGTATTGTTAGGTATTTCACAATTCGATTCGATTTCAATTCTTGAGGCTTCGATTCGATTTCGATTCGATTCAATATTGACTTATTAGCTTCGATATCGATTCAATAATAAGTAAATACACAAGTAATTAAGTGCCTGAGTATATTTTTAAGTAATGTGCGCAGTTTTACCAATGTTAAAGAACAAACTGACCCCAGCATGTTTGTTTCCTGTCATGGTTTATTCAGCAGAATAAAAATGTACAATATTGTATGTGTTGAATTCAAACACAACTGTGACAAGCACTAATTATAATTTTGTAAACAATAACACTTAATAGCTGATCACACTTAACAGCAATTGCGAGTTATCAGGCCAATTCTAAGGGGGAAAAAATACTAACCTTTTTCCCTCTCAGAAGTTTATATCTCATAGACTTTATATCATGCATTTCTGACTTTATATCACGCATTTCTGACTTTATATCACGCAATTCTGACTTTATATCACGCAATTGTGACTTTATATCTCGCAATTCTGACTTTATATTTTGCAATTCTGAGAAATAAAGTCAGAATTGCGAGAGGTAAACTCCCAATTGTGAGGAAAAAAAAAGTCAGAATTGTGAGATAAAAAGTCACAATTACCTTTTTTATTTTCCATTCTGTGGCGGAAACAAGCTTCCATAGTTCCCGGCTTACAGTGGAATCCAAAATGAGCCCAAACGTCGGCTTTTAATGTTGGCGGTGCAGTCTTGAATCAGGCTTGAACGGAGTGCAGCTGCTGTCCGTCATCGCGCTGTTTTGCTAAGGGCTAAAGCGCAACTTGTACAACGCTGAACGCTCTCACTAGAGTGTAGCCCACAGCGCCGCCACTGGCCTGGATGGCTGAATCGATTCATAGGATTTGATGAATCGATATGGAATTGAGAAGCAAAAAATTGCAATGCATTGATGAATCGATATTTTTACCCAGCCCTAATCTTTAGTAGAGCATGTGCTATCACGAGTAGATAGCGTAGCATCAAACTAATGTAAACACTATTGAAATCAATAGTTGAGCATCCTGATATCGCTTTCTCCTGCTGTTACTTAATTAAACCGCCGACTATTAACTGAGACAAACCTTTGTAAAAAAATAATAAACACATTGTGGAGGTTTAAATTACTGAAAGTGTTAAATTACTGAAAGGGTAAAAAGTGTTATCAGATTTGAGGGTAACAGGAGGGTTAAGTTAATGAAGTGCCCAACAATCTACACTTTGTTTTTCGGATGAATAAGTGAATCAGCTGTGTATCTGAAGCGCACTTCTTATTGTTGCAATTTTCAGTGTGAACACACTAATCAAACTATTAACCACAACATAACATAGAAAAGTGCATAAGGGCCATAAGTGCATAAGTGCACATAATTTCAGTCCAAGGAGGTCTATAATTGTAAATCTACTGTATGTCCAAATGCATTAGACAGACATCTTTGGCCATTGCGTCTTGCGATTTTTTTAGTGTCTTGCATTTTTAAGTTGTCGTTTCAAGCATCTTAAAGTTCCCAAACCAAGAATTATATTCCGCTGCAATCAATCTCGCTGATTTTGTACAGATAAGTTGTAGCATGCTTTAATAAATATAGGAAGTCTTTATAAAAGTTTAATGGAGAAGGATGTCTATATACCATTGCATTTTCAAATTAAAAGAATGTGTATGAATGTGCACGAGTCATTACAGATTTTTAAGTTGCTGACCCTTTGGAAACTAAAATAGAAATACATTAAACTCCAGGAGAAGAAAAATATGCATGAATTATGATTTGCATTTCATATGCTATAAGAAAACTGCAAATGACTGTACATTTACATTTCTTAAACCTCGCATTTGCAATTCCTGCAGTGACAAATATTCAAACTCTACCTGTTTGCAACGCTATCTATTAAGGGTAAAGGTCATGGTGACTAATCTAATTGACAATTATAACAATTTTTTTATAATAATCTAATGCTTTAGACAGATTCCACTACTACGCTGCAGTCTAAATAATTACAGATAAACAGTCTTCCCATAGCGTCCTTTCGCTCGGAGAAGAAGCCTAATCAGATTTATCGCAGCCTGCTTCTGTAATTATTTACTCCATTAGCCATTAGTGGCCAACACAAAGTGCACTGGTTTGCAAAATTAGAATCCTTATCTGAATGTTCCAGAAACATCACTGTATCCTCCACCCAAATGTGGAAATTTAATGGGGATATGCAGAAGTTTGTTTAAGGATATGTTGTAAGGGCCAAGAGTTTTGGGCAGTTGTAAGGACTTGTGTTTGCTCGCCAGCAGGGGAAACTGGGAACATTGTCCCGGTCCTGGGATATAAAGGGACCTATACTTAAATGCATCTTTTGCTGCTGAGTGTGTGGCTATAGGGCCCGTCCTAAAAATGCTGTGCCAAGTCATGTGATTTCAAGTGATGGCTCTGGATAGAGAACTAGTGAGACGAATTACATACTGAAAACTTACATAATCTACAGTTACTACAGTTTTGAGGCAGATTCATATTTAGAACTTGTGTGTGACAAAGTCATGTCAAGTTATAAAGAAAAACACATTGTGAGATGTTTCAAAGACCTATTTGTTTTCTTATTATTATAGAATATAAATTCTGTAAAAATAAATTAAAGGGGAAACATGCAGTTCCTTAGTTCATGGTTTAAATATATGATATACATCCTTAAAAATTAAGGATGTTTACCCAGATAGCAAACAAAGCGCCGGCCTACGTATGGTACGCGTCGAATCCGCACATACCAGATGCTATGTTGTTGTTTGGGTATTGGCAATCATGGTTTCCATTCACTAATCACCTTTCCATTCCATAAAAAAATATTTAGATTATATTTAAAAAAAAAAAAAAGTTATTTACACTAAGAAAAAAATGGTTCTTTTGAAATCTGTTCAATATTCTATGGCATCACTGCAAAAAACAACAATATAGAAACAAAAAAAGTTACAAATAGCAAAAACACACAATTATGTACTTGGTAAAAGTAGTAACTTTTAACTAAAAACCTTGCTTGGTTGTTTTAACCCAACTTTGGGTCAAATATGGACAAACCCAAACGTTGGGTTAAAAATGTCAATAAAAAAGTTAACCCAATGGCTGGGTTTGTCCATTTTTGACCCAAAGTTGGGTTAAAACAACCCAGCAATTTTTAGAGTGTAAGATATACAGTAGGTACTTTGTAACATCCCCCATGCTACAACTTGCCACAGTTTTCTCAATAATGCCCAAATTTTAGGATATCAAAGTCATTTTAAAGTTTTATACATATACATCTTTTGTCATTCAGTAAGCTCCCGAGGGCCACCTGATGGACGTGATCATGCATTGTCAAACGTTACATGACTGCAAGCCTTATTTTCAGTTCCAGACCATTTCATCCAAATTGCCTTACTTAGAAGTCTGTTTGTTTTCGGCCATGTCTTCAGGCAAGTAAAACACACTAATTTGGATTGAGGTCAGGTGTCTGACATTTCTAGCCAAGAGCAATCCACATTTTGGCTCAGAAAAAAAAATCCTTAGATGTGTTTAACGTAGGTGTGATCGTCATTGTTCTGCCACAAAAATGATGCAATATGCATACATGTTTGGAAATATTTCATCAGATATAAGCATTGAAGTTGTGCCTGGATACTTTAGACATCAGCCCACTGTCAGTCACTCTCAATAAGCAGTCGCATCACAAGACATGTGTGCTGGTTTAAATGGCAACCATGCATGCTCAGGGCAGAACATTATGAGTTGTTTGCTTTTTCGCCTCTCCATAATTTAATCAGTCTAGTGCCAGGGTTTTTAAACCAACCAACATGTTGTGAACCGTTCTGAACCATTCTGAAGTTATAAAATTGTGATGCCATTTTGTAAAGATTAATAATTCACTCAAGTCTGTGTGTCGTAGTGATTTTTCCATTGGTGAGGGAGTTTGAGGACACTCTTGGGATCGAAAAAGTGAAAGCTATAAACAACAAGCTGCAGGATATTTTAAACCAGGTTTAATGCAGCATTACATCTTTAAACATGCCATTCTTGCTTAACACAGTCATACTAAAACCTGGGAAAACACAATCCGAAGTATCTTGTTTCAGGTTTCACACTGTTCATATTTTATTATGAGTTAGTAATTAATCCTATAGTCAGGTTGCAGGATCTGGGTTAACACTTGCATTTGCATATTTATGAGGTTAACAACATTTACAAATGCATGCGACCAGTTTGCCACCTGTTTTAATAAATACTTGTGGAAATGTCACCACATAAATTACCCTTGATGTATTGAACCTTCTGAAATACAGCACAAATAATAGGTGTCTCTTTATCACTCTAGTTAATCACTCCATTATGTCCCTGTTGAACATTTCAAACCTCTTCCTTCAGATATAGACTAAATGCAACAGAGTGAATGGATACTTAATGAGATAGGCATTTATGATTGGTTTGTCTGTTGCTAGCTAACTCTATGACCACATGATGCCACATTACAACTCATTCCCATAAGGCATGGAAAGGCACCAATACTTTCTACAATTTATAATTGAGCAGTAGCAGTCAAGCATATTATGTACAGCAATGACAGAGGCTTTGTGTTTGAATGCATTTTGATATAATGCCCTTAAAATATCCCAGCCACTAAAATCCCTGAAAGCCAAGAGCATTCGGAAGGGAAGGTTAGGTTATGGCGTGCCTTTGTCTCGTGTCCTTTGGCCCTTACGCTTGAATAAAGTCCTGTGTTAAGCGCCGAACACAGAAGCAATTCTTTGAGTACTCACACATTTCCTGTGGGGTGACTCTCTGAGGGGAGAGTCCTTGACCCAATTACAAAGAGCACATTTGATATGTGCAGGATCATAGAAGTACTTGTATGAAAGCTTGTGGAATATATTCAATGCAAGGCGAACTATATGAAACCAACCATGAATTATTTATTATAAAGTATTTATACATTTATGGTACCATAGAAAAAAAATAAATGTTTTACGGTAAAGTTTTACAATAAGAGTCATCATTGAGAAAAAAAAAGCAATTACAAAAAAGCTCATAATTAAAATCGTCTCGGTTACGTATGGTAACCGTTGTTCCCAGAAGAAGGGAACGGATACGTACTGTACGTCAAAAGTGATTCTGACGAATGGGGATCATGCTTGAGAGACTATCTACTTTGAGTGTAACCAAACAAGCCAATGCATATTTGCATGCGATAACTGCAATAGCTTCTCAGAAAAGGCATATAATGAGAGCATCCTTGTTTTTCCACTGAGGAGCCGGACTTGTGACTTGGCCATACAGCGAAAGCTCAGCAACTGTGGCGAGGGGACGTGCATCTCTGTTCCCTTCCTCATCATAGTGAGCTGACGAAGGGGAACGTCACGGTTACATATGGAAACCCTCGTCAGTTCACCATGGCATAGGTAAAAAGTGATTCTGATGAATGGACATCTACCAAAACGCCACTGCAGCTAGCCCTTCCAGCGCTCCTTTTGAGCCTTCTGGCCTGACCCCATGTGTTGAGAAGAAAGTAGGAGCTCTAAGCAGAGAGCGATCGGTCACTGCTGTTCCACAAGACCCACTCATTATGACTTATTGGACAACACTGGGAAAGCGTGCCCTTGGGGAAGGGAATGCGGAAGTCACATCCTACCCCGGAGGGAGGCACTGTGACGGTTATACATATAGACTAGCCAAGCAGGGTTGTAGAACAAATGACAGTATCTGTGGTGGTTCCAGTCTAGGTATAGGGGGCAAAGAACACCAGCAGAGACGTCAAAGCAGGGTCTGTCGAGGGAAAGACACAGGCTCTTCCGCAGACGAGCTGATTGTGGAGAAATACACATATGGGGTCGCCCCAGGGACCGCTACATATGGACAACCAGCCTAGCACAAGTTCCACAATGCATAAGAGGCCTGGCGTCACTCCGCAACGCCTGACACAGTTGCTTCGCCACAGACCGCTCCACTGGGGTATCTCCATGTATCCCTTAGCATCTCTGCTGTCAAGGGTGGTGAGGGAGGAAAAGGCACCAGAATGGTTTCGGGCAAAAAGGTGCCGTCTATGCTCTAGTAAACTCTTCATGAACAGAGAACCAGCATGGGCCACCCCGAGATACCAATTGTCCAGCCGCAAAGGTTCAGGACATGGTGGACGGTTCCACTCGAGCCCGACACTTGCGCCTTCCCAGGAAAGCATAGCCGTGAGCTCTGCTTCTGGTCTGACTCAGACAATGCTGCGCAGTCAAATAGTCATCCCGAGAGTACATTAGCTCCCCCTCTGATGCAGCGACCGACATTTGATCATCCAGTGGAGCTCCAAAAGAAACGACTGGGCCCACCGCGGAAGGTGGGAGTGTTCTCTTGGAGGTGGCGTGGTTTTTGTCGTTACAGAGGAATGAGGGGCCTGAGGAGTTTGACTCAGAGAGTTACCTCTCACTGTGATCCTCAGGTCACCAAGGCTATTTGGATCCTCAGGTTACCAAGGCTATTAACCGAAGTAGGCGGCTTCTGCTGGGCAGAAGAAGTACTAGATCAGGGAATAAGCAAAGGGGCTACACCTCTTTTGATGCATCAGAATCTTGACCGTATTCCCGTGATGGTCACGATCCCGTTCCCAAAACACACAATCTGGATGACATCTTCAAAAAGATGGAGACACACTGTGTTAGCCCTTTTAGAAGTGCTCTGAGGTGCTAAAATGCAAAGGGAGATTGCCGCGACACTCAGCTCTCAACACTCTGACATGAAGAGACTCGACCATCGCTGTTTGCGTCGTCACACCAACACCGTACACAGAGGCTTCCTCGCAGAGACTCGTAATACACCGGTAAATCTTCCAGGAAACAAGAACAGCTTACACTGTCTGGCTCCAAAGCGAAAGATAAGGATGTGATGCACCTGCCGCTCATTATATGCTCACGCCACGATGGACAGAAGCTGCTGCAATTATCGCATGCCAATGTGCATTGGCTCGTTTAGTTACACTCGAAGTAGATAAGCTCTCGAGCGAGTTCCCCATTCATCGGAATCACTTTTTATGTACGTCATAGTGAGCTGACGAAGGGGAAATCTGGATGAAGCATAGAATTTGGATAGATCTTGGGGTGATCTATCACACAGTGTCAAACACAAACAAAGTTATAGAATTTGCAGAGTAGGGGTTGGGCTAAATTTGAATCCAAGAGTGAACAATAAGAATATATAGACTATATAATGAAGGTATCTCTGGAGTGTTTAATACAGTACAAATAAATTGTGGACATTTTGCATTGTAAATTGAGCATTTTCACTAGTGGCCTCAGAATTTTGGAAACTTCCATCTGACTTGAACCTACCATAATTCCCATAAAATGTGTCAGAGCTGAAAGGCACGGGCACCATTGAACTTGAAGAATTGTTGTTTATTTCCGAGTCTCATGCAGTTATATTCTAATTGTTTTAATCTATGTGACATCTCAACAGAGCAATTAACATTCAGGTGTTGTGACATGTTGCTGCAGTTCATCAGAGGACAGACAGTTGAAATCGCAGCATGCAAGTTAAAGAAAAAAAATTATGCAGCAAGCGCTTTGTAATGAGATCTTGTCCCCTCCTCGAACCCTGGACTGAATTTAACAATTTCATTCATATCTCACGCATGATTAAGCTCCATCTCAACTCAAGTCTAGGCCAGTTTTGAATGTTAACCGTCCTGTGACACAATTATGAAGTTTATTAAACTGCAATGATTTATCATGCAATGATTTTATTTTAAAGGTCGCAGACAGACACATTTACTATGGATTTAGATTCTCTATTATCTGTGAAATACATGCAAGTCAAAAGAGGTGGAGGGAAAACAGAAGGTGAGCCTTTTGTGTTTTTTTTTCTAAAGCAAGTTCATAATTACATAAATTCGTTTCTTACATGTGAGACCAATATGGCTTTGACAAAGTACTTAAGTGGTTTAGCCTCTGGGCAATGGCACACTGCGAATTATCCATGTTTTATTCAGGTCACGGTTCATCTTAATAAGTCATTCAAAGTCATATGTTGTGATGTTCATTGCAATGGATCTTCATATGGACCTATGAAACCTTTTACATTCTTGCAAGGGTGGTGACGCGTGGATCAAAAAGTCTTTACTGTTCCAGTAATAATCAGGGCTCGACATAAGCAATGGCCCGATGGCCCGGGGCCAGTAAAAGAGTATGTCGGGCTAGTTGATTGGCCAGTCACTTGCCCGCGCGGGCCAGTAACTGGCGATCAGCAAAACAAACAGCAAACGTCGTGTGGCGCGAAGAGTGTCAATGTTAAAATGCCAAAGAACTACGAGGCTGGACATTCCTTGAGTCATGGAAAACACAGTACACCTGATGGATGCGTACTCGGTATTAAACGGGACTGAATTTTGAAAGACCGCTGTATCGATAAGCTCGGACGTTATTGCTATTATTGCTGTCGCGGAAGAAATACCCTACATGTATTTATTACATAACATAATTTATTATTGCTATAAAAACATTAACCATCTCGCTGAGTCGCCAGCCATGTCTAGGCCTATATATAATAAAATTAAACCATTTGTCTGTGATGCATTTTGCTATTCGCGCAGTCCAGAAGAGGAAGAGAGAAAGAGAGAATGAGAGAGAGAGCGCGCGCGAGAGAGAGATCTCACGCGGTGCCACAGCGCGCACAACACCTGACTAAACATTCAAGTTATACACTTTAGATCTGTGATATAATAATATGATTTTATTTTAGATTTCAGCTTCCAAAGATTATAGAATATATTTTAGGTAAAACCATTAAAACCTGCATTCTGTCTAGCGAAACGTCCTTCCCATCACAGCAGTACAGTAGCACGCTGTCATTTCTCCTTAACTCAAACTTTAATACAGAATCAGCACGATCGGTGATTGTTGTAAAATGCAGTCAGTTCTGTTGCTAAATTGCGGGGCGCGTTTAATAATAAAAAGAGCTATTAAAAGCACAAAAAGCGCAAGAGATGCTGTTGCCGATGCGGCGCGCGCTGCGAAACAGACCGCAACGAGATAAGTATATACTTTGGGCTTCATGTGCGCGTGTACACAAAAATGTGTCACAATGACTGGCTTGGAGATTCACTTAAACAGTTTATGTCTAAAATGGACGCAGTTATGGAAATAGTTGGGAGAAAATATGGTGCATCAGTAGTAGACTTACATCTGCACTCGTTCTTAAAGGGGAAGCAGTCTAATATGCGGACGATTGCGACAGTACTGCGAATCAAACAACTAAAGGCAAAAAGAAAATCACTCACTGCTCTTGAATGAATACTTTAGCTTTAATAAGTAAGATGAGGAGACTGAGGGAAAAAGAGAGAGAGAGAGAGAGTGATCGAGATGAGGAGAGAGCAGGTATTGACAAATAATCTACTGGACGCTGAAATTAGGTTATTTTTGCATGTGTCCACCAGGGTCTCTCTCTTAATTCCTGAACTTCCTTCACTG
Organism: Pimephales promelas; assembly: GCF_988280905.1. Classification (NCBI taxonomy): domain Eukaryota; kingdom Metazoa; phylum Chordata; class Actinopteri; order Cypriniformes; family Leuciscidae; genus Pimephales; species Pimephales promelas. The sequence goes on along the minus strand of NC_142771.1, from coordinate 10,486,439 downwards.
TTTTGATTAATCCTCCTAATGTATATAAATACAGTTTAATGGAAAAGTGCTTTTCCTTGTATTTCTTTCAGGGCCAGTCAAAATATAGAAGGGGCCAGCAAAACTCTGATCTACTGGCCCCGGGGGCCAGTGGGGATTTTTTTTTATGTTGAGCCCTGAATAATAATAATAATAATAATAATAATAATATTTAACTAAATTTAGTCATACATGCAGGGAAATGGTTGCAAAATAGTTGTAGTCTATTTGTGCAACTTTCTTATGGCAGACAGACAAAAACAAAGTAGGTGTAGAAAAAGGTTATATCTCTTTTCACATGCAAAAAATAAACTAAATAAATAGTATTTAAGATAGAGTAAGATCAGTAAAAGGAAAAAAAAATCAATATACTTGTCATGGTCAGAAAGAGGGTCAAATAAAACTAAATTTAACTAAATATTTGTTGGTGCAAAAACCTTGAGTGGTATTATAAACTGATCCCAAAACACAAATTGAATGCCCAAAAATAAGATAATGACCCTTTTAATTAGGTTCCTACATTCTCTTGAAATTGATTAACTAATAATCATAGATATGTATCCTGAAGTTATGTTTTTGCAAGTGAAATGTATCTTAATAAATTGTCCTGGTAGCACAACCCAATAAATAAATAAATAGGCCTATATTTATGTATTTGAATTGCATGCAGTTAACTTGCATTAAACAAAAAAAAAAAAAAACTTAATGTGAAGCATATTTGTCAGTCACACGTGCTTGTCTCACAAGGAGCAACTCCATGATGCCGTGTGTCTCATTCCCATTCACAGGGAACCATGGTTACAGTTGTAAACTGAGATCTTTAACTTATGTATGACTGAAAAATATGCATCGTATTAAGTTTATTAGTAGCTTCTCTTCCAAATAAATGACTGTCACCAAGTTTATAGAGTTGAAAGGTTGTACACATTTCAGTAGGTTCACCTGCCATTTAAATCTAACAACAAATAATTTACATACGTTTTACCCTCGCCAACTGCTGTCATGTCAGCAAATTCTGCTGTGGCCACAAGTTAGGGAACAGATATCTTAATTTCCATATTTAAAATGGCAATGGGGAAATTTTTCTTTCTTGCCTCAGGGACGGCAAACACCTGTCAAATGTTTCTGTTCTCTCCTGCATATCAAGGAGACATTGCTTGAAAAGAGTTTTTAAAGCTGGGACAGAGAGATCTTCAAAGGCGTGTGTAAAATGAGTCTTTGCAGATATTTCACACAACTTTCGAATGTTTTAATGCTGGCAGATAAAGAAATGATTGAGATGAATTATTCATCTCGTGTTGAGGGTGGTACACATTCATCTCAGGCAAGATAAAGATAAACTAGTTTTAAACGATGTCTGACATGGAGGTCTGAATGTCAGTCAGCAGACAACAGCCTTCCAGACGCATTCAGTTCAACTCCAATTTATTTTCATCCTTTATTCTGTAAGGCTACATATGACCCTCTTACAAATGATTAATATATATCTAAAAGAATGCATAATTTAAGTAAGCAAGCAAGTTAGTTAGTTAGTTGTCCATCCATTTAATTAAGGCTGGCAATTACCATTTTATTGAACTGATAAATATATAAATATATATATGAAGAGTTCAGATGCAAAAGCCTCTAAATGCCATTTGAAATTTTCATCTTTAATGATGATTTTTATCAAACTTGTATATTTAAGTTCAGTAATTTCACTTAAATAACAATTAATAGGTAATTATCATTGCCATTTAAGTGAAATTACTGAACTTAAATATACAAGTTTGATAAAAATCATCATTAAAGAAGAAAATTTCAAATGGCATTTAGAGGCTTTTGCATCTGAACTCTTCATATATATTACTCCATTGTAGAGCTGGAGAAGATTTTCTGTAAAATACTACTTATATTACACAAAACTTGACTTGAAATGCTGTCCGAAAGTTGTACAGAGTTCTTTTTCAACATCTGTTTTTAATGCAGATTCCAAGTCACTGAAATTGTACAGAAAAAAAAAAGGTTTTTTTGGCATATGGGTTTGAAACAACATGGATGAATAGACCTAAATCATGATGGTTTTTGTGTTGACTAATGAGTACTTATTGAAAACTTTTACCGTTTCTGTAATATTTACATCTGGTAAATTAATATATGTTAATATATTCTAGATTGTCGTGTAGTTGGGCAGAGATCATTCATTTTGGAAATAGAAGCAGTAACTGAACTGAAACCCCATTTTGATGCAGTTCAAAAAGTCATCAAGAAGTCAAACAGAAATTTAAATCATTGTTTCCTCTGAATACCTCTTTTATCTGTGTGATATCTATATCTTAGTATGTCAGGCTTTGAAGATACACGTTTGCCTTCTCTTGTGCGTCAGACAGTGAACATGAAGAGATGAGATGACTCGTGAGTGATGAAATGAGGAAATGGACCGTATGACACCGTCATTCAGTTTGATATGCAAGTCTTCAAGTGTCATACATGAGATGCTGTATTTAGACTGCAGATTTCTGACGGCTGTCTTGTTGTGGTGATATCTGCATGTCAGGATGATGTCTCACAGCAGCTAGATTTTTTTTGTTGTTTTTCAAATATTGAAAGAGTTGATATAAGAGGCCTGTAGTTTCTAATTCAAAGATCTTTTCATAATTTCCAAACAAACAATTAGTGTAGGACCTCTAAGCCTGGACCAACTGCACTTGGTCATTGACATTTATGGATATAGACGACGCATTTATCCCATGCACTACTGTTTAGTCAGGCTTGAAACCAAAATGGACAATTCCTATGGAATAATGCAGTATTTATTGTAAATGATTATGCACATAAAGGTATGTTTTCTCAATCTTTAATCAAAATAACGTCTCTTCTCTGATGACGTTTATTGGCGTGAGGGCAGGAAAACCTGTCACTCAAATGAGATCCACCAATAGCAAATGACCTTCATCCAACCATCCAATCAATTCCCAGTGGACAAAATCAAGCCCCACCGTATTTTTTTTTTCTTGTTTGAGAAAGTTTCACAGCAGATTCAAAACACTATTGCTCTGTATAATGCTCACTTTAAAGACCCTATGAAATCAAAATAAGTGTTTCATGGCTTGTAGCTCATGTCTAATATATGTGGTGTCATATACTATATATATATATATATTTTTTTCTTCCATGGACTCCAGGAATGTATTCTCTCAATAGGCCCTATAATACTGTAGATCTGGCATAATGCAGAACCAGGCACGACGCAAGTGTTTTTTGTTAGTTTCAGCCCGACGCAATTATCATTTTCACGTCCTGTGCCATGTTCTAAATGTACAAATGGCCGGAAATGCATTTGCGGCCATTTGTGCGCCCATGGGCCGCTGGTCTGAAAATTAAGTGTGTTCAGGCGCATTGTTATTTTGAGGCAACACAATTTTTTTTTTTTTTTGTTATTTAAATAGTGTGTTAGTAATATGCTACCAACAGTGATGGAAACTAGAAGGTTAATTGTCATTAAAACTACGTATGTCACACTTTTTCCCAATACAACCTCTATATGACCTCCTTGATGTTACAGGCATAGAGATACATAAGAAAGTCTAGATGTCTCGTCCGTGCTGCTGGCCAATGGAGGTTGACGTCCGCACCTGGCGGCTATCTTGTCACAGGCAGTTCGCTCACTCGTAACTTTGTGTTTAATGGTGTATGTGCTTTTTAAATAGCCATAACTTGCTCAATTTTCTACTGATTTCAAATGGTTTGGTTTGTCATAAACGTCAGAGATGTAGTTATGACACTGCATACTTATGAATAATAAGTGTATAAATAAATAATCATCCAGAATTATAGCCACGTTAATAATGTTTGTAAGAAACCAAACCGTTTGTAAATCCGTCAAGATTTCACTGAGATAAGAGTATTTGTGTTCTTGCTGATCACTCATCTTACATACAATAAGGTACCACAGAGCCCGCCAGAAAGCTTGCCTGTGACAAGATGGCAGCCGGTGATGACGATAGAGACTCCGCCATAAGATATCTAGCCTTTATTATCTATGGTCACAGGTACCATGACACACTTGCTTTATGCGGATGCCATTCTCTATTCTCTCCATCCAGGATCGAAAACAATAAAGACAATTCTAAAAACGCTGGAAGATATATTGTTGCACACAACAAAAGAAAGTCTGTTGTGAAAGGTGACATCTACAAATGTTTAGTAACATCAAATGAACAGCTATTGATGATGTGCATAGGTATGAGTGCATGTGTATTAAAGGAAGAGGTCTATCTTTCTTGATTCGCCTCATCTCACTTTACTGCTCCCCAGACGTCACTTCCTTTAACAATCAGACATGCAGAGAAAATAAATATTGGAGGATTGAAAGAAGATGTCAAAACCACATGACTGAAATAAGTCTACACTGTAAAAAAAAATATATTGTTGGTTTAACTTAAAAAATTAAGTTCATTGAAATTGAAAAAATGAGTTAATACAATGAAGGAGATTGATTTAATAACGAGAAACGTACAATATTATGTTATCTGAACAACATAAATTATCTAAGTTGATTTGACAGAAAAAAATGTTTATTTTTTGTTTACAGTGTATTTTCCAAATTAAAAATGTGTTTAGTTTAAATATAAAAACAACCATGTAGGCTACACCAACTCTGATTGGAAGACAGCGTAATTATGCAAATGACCCTGAGGATGAGAAGATGAAGGAAAGTGCTGATCTTGAAGATTGGCTGAAGAGTGTCTAGTCAGAACACAACACGGCTATATTTTATCAGTGTTTGCTTTTGTTTTGTTTCGGTTTTTTTCCCATGAGCCCCTGAAATAATCAGAGACAATGATCGCTGACTGATTGCTCTGTTGTCAGCACATCCACCAGCTCTGGTTTTTAATAGGCGTGGGTTCGACCTGCACACGGCAGCATCTTATCGAGACACTATGACCCTCATTCTGCTGCTGTCCTTCAAAGCTTTGATGCTACCATGTGTCGAACGCCCTTCTTTGAACCTAATCTGCTTCTCTCTTCTGACTGACACATACCTGCAACCTAACAATATCTGGAAATATGTTAGAATCTGGCCTCTATTTGCGATTTCCTCTAAACGCTAAATCGTATTAGTCCTTCCTCCGTCACTGAATATTAATCTTCTTGGTGGTTTGGAGGACATAAGTTGCTTGGAGAGCTTTGAATGCTCAATGAATGATAAATTATGGTTCTTACAAGGGGGATGGCACAAACTTGATTAATAACACATATAGGAGCTGACTTTATAAAGACCCAACATGGAACCATTAGCTTTAATAGCATCTCAGCGTGTCCTTGTGGGTAAAAGACGCAGACACGAGTCCGTCATGCTAGTGTCCGTAAAACACGTCTCTCTGGAGAGAGCTTGAAGCAGCAGCTGTCTAAATCTGCAAGGACGATTCATGTCGGGCGCATTGGTCATCCTGGTGCTGCTATACTGATTACAGAGCAACCCAGTGAACTACATCTAAAAATGTAGTCATCACTGTCATATTGCTAGGGGAAATCGAAATGTATTCTTTTGCAAAAAGAAAAAATTGATTGGTAACTTTCTGAAATTAAAACATCCTCCCTAAAATAAGTCACCTACTACTTGATACCCTATAAAGCAACATTTAAATGATCAAAACTTTGCTTAAAACTAGCTTTGATTAATACTCTTGGTAACACTTTACTTGAATGGGTGTCCAAAAGCCTGACATGACATGTTATGAATATGAAGGAAGTTTTATGCATGTTTGTGACAACGGTCATTAAGTGTCATTCGCTCAGTTACGACATTTTTAATGCAAATATGACATTGTTTGAGATGCCTTTGTCATGACAACTTGACATTACTATAAGACAACACAACCTGTCATTTAGGAAAAAAAAAGAAAAATTCATATGACTACAGACTAGAAAAACTACAAACAGACTACAAACAGGAAACTACAGGAAGTACAAAATAAAAGTCCATATGGGCACGTGAACACAAAACATATAGCCCAAAACACAAAACAAAAGTCTTATCAATAGGGTTGGGTATCGTTTGAATTTGAACGATTCTGATTCCGATTCTGATTCCTTGTTTCGATTCCGGTTTCTAACGATTCTCGATTCCGATTCTTTTAAGAGGCAGCGTCAAAAAAGTAGGGATGTCCCGATACCACTTTTTCACTTCCGATACCGATACCGATGCCGCACCTTTGGGTTTTGCCGATACCGATATTAGTCCGATATTTTTTTTTTCGTGGTCCGACGTGCCGTATACGGCCCACAGGGTGGTTTATAGGTTTAACTTTGTGAAAGACAAAACAAAACAAACACAAAAGTAAACATAATACATATCTTTGGAAAGCTGAGAAACTCGTGATTCGAACGACGTAAACCATTTTAAGATACAATCAACACAGCGGGCACAATCTGTCTCTTTGTCAGACCACCAACAGCCAAAACAAACCAACACAAACTGGAAGAAACTCACCAATTAGCCATCTGTTAGTCCACATTCCATCAAAAATGGTTTGGTTTCACTGTAAAGCGTCCATACAATCCAATTTGAAGAAGTTTTTAGTCCAAAACAATTGTATATATGAATAAACATCCATGGAATGTAAATAGTAGCATTTCGCGTTAGCCGACAGCGCTATCACAACTTCGACGCACTAATGCTTCGTTCACACCGGACGCGAATAGGGCGTCAGGCGCGAATGATTTCAATGTTAAGTCAATGCAAGAAAAATTCCTGCGGCGCGAATGAGGCGTGGAGCGCGGCGCGGAAGACGCGAATCAAGTTGGCGCGAATGGCGCGAATTGAGCGTTGTGCATTCACGCGTTTGACGCGAATTCGCATCTGCCGCCCGAGTTGAAAAATCTGAACTTTGGCGTGAATTCGCGCCGCGTTAACCAATCAGGAGCCTAGCTGCTTGCTCACGTGGTGAAGTGTCTGGATGCTTCAATAAATTATTTTGTTAATATGACTAAATGCATGGTGGGATTATGCACAACAAAGCAAATGTTTCATCACTTAAAACATTATTTCTATATGGAGACATGTTCATTTTGTATTGAATGTTATTCATTCCATATCTAGAAATAGTATTATGTTGTAAAGACAGCCAAGTCTCCCGGAAGTTCCGGGAGTCTCCCGCACATTGATAGCGTCTCCCTGATGCCCGCAAATTAGTTCAAATCTCCCGGAATCTAGAGCGAGACATACTGCGCGCATAACATACATAGCGCGCTATATATATATATCAACATATGTGCATACATTCGTGTCTGGACGTGAGAGAGAGAAAAAAAATCACAGGACAGGTTAATAACTTTTGAAGGCTGGCTCTATTTATTATCAAAACAAAAATAAATGACAGCTAGATTAGATGGATGAGGGGCCGGGCGAGGGTGATCCTCGCTCAGATGCGGGACAACAGGTCATCAAACTGGGCGCGTGACAGGCGGAAGTACCGCTGACAGCGGCCGTCATCCAGCGCAGCTCCTGGAGCGAGCAAATGGTGAATCGCCAAACGGTTCGGCTCCGAAGGGTCCGGTGGACACAAATATACGGCGACGATGATCCCCACGCCGCTTATCTGCTATCCAGAGTAAATACAGAGCGGTAACTCTCTTGATGAATGCTCGGTCGACATAAAAACAATGACCGCCAACGGATTTTGATTCTGACGCGCGTCACGCGCGTAAATTTCGCTTCAAACTATACGCGCGCCAGTTTCGCTCTCTCTTTGAGTGACAGTTTATCTATCCAGTTGCAATAGAGAATGAAATGACGCTATTTTCTGATAGCCAATGAATTTCTGAGAAGACTGAAATGCAGCTTTTGTGGAATCATCCGATTACATTAGAATCCGTGCGCAAAAGCGAGAGTGATTCTCTGCACGCGTGTGCTTAAACACAACAATCATCACGTGACAGGCTGCGCCGCTAAACTGGATATCGCTCATATTTTTTTCTCCCCTCCGATCTCCGATCTAGCGTTCTGGGCCGGTATCGGCGCGATACCGATGCCGTGGATCGGATCGGGACATCCCTACAAAAAAGTTTAGCTAACTTTGCTAATCAACGGCTTTTCTGAAAGAAATAATCCTTTCTGAAGGAAATACTCCCTTTGTCACAAATTTTGCATTTTGCCGAGATTTCGTTATTTTTAGAAAAGTGAAGCCACACTTTGGATCGCCGACGTAAGGTACTCATGTTCGACTCGCGCGGTTATGCCAACACTTCCGGTAGACGCTTCTTCGTTGGTGTTATTCAGCGATTTCTTCTTCCGCTCGGCGGACTGTGAATATCGAAACTAGGAATCGAAATTTTAACTTTTGAACGATTCCGGGAAAAACGAAAAGTTAGTCTCGGTTCCAATCGATACTCGATTCTCGATACCCAACCCTACTAATCAAAGAACAGGGCAGACTGGAGCACCTGTTCATGAACCTAAAAAGCATGCGAGCTTCGTGCTTTTTACTAATTGACTCTTTGTTCACTAAGAGCCCTCACATTAACAGTTGGTTAACAGCTGAGAACCTCCTTAAAGAATTTTCTGCATATGTAAAGATTGTCACTGTGTAATATTACACACATTATTATGTGTTTGTGCTGTTTTTAAGATAAAAACGGGTGCAATATTAAATCCGTTTTGTGTTTGGCAGCAGTGGCTTGTTTTTGGCCTGACATTTCTGAAGATTAAATGATATTGTATGTTATTTATCACTTTCCATCTTTACCTCCATCAGATGGAGAGATTTTAGAGAAACTGCAAAGAGAAAGCAATTATTTTGTTGTGTTTAGTCTGGTATAAGTTGGCTTCGGCTGTTGTATTTGATCAATTTCAGCGAGCTATAAACAGGCGTGGATGTGTGTGAGAGGACTTCGCTACTCAGCATACATATGTAGATCTGTTCTGCAGTCTTACATTGGTAAGTATAATATATTGAATAATTTGCATTTGGACGTCTAGTCCCAATTCATGAGCAAACAGAATTCCTTTGCTTCATTTAATTTGTGTAATGAAAAGCTCCAGAAGTGGATGAAAAGATGATACGAATATTCAAAGAGATGAAATTGCAATAACAGTAATTTGCATTTTCGTCTCAAACAGAAGATTGGGTCTTTGTAATTGTAAAAGAAAATGCTTAGTTTTGCTCCTCCCAGGCAAGTGAGGTATACAGTAAAACCAAAACATGTTCAAAAACATCCACTATGAACAAAATGCCCTCTTTACGTTTCAGAATGTATATGTTCCCTGTATTAAGCAATAGGTAGTATGCTTCCCAATCCAAAAGCAAAGAGTCTTAATGTCACTTTGACGTTCCCAGAAACACTCCAGAAAAACTCCTAAAGACAACAATGAATAAAGCACTAGTCAAAGAAAATTGTCAACGCTGAACTGTAGAGAAAATGTCACGCAGGAGATTGTGATATTTGTGAAGTGACTGATTAAACTTTGAGTAGATCAGCACACACTGCTGTCATCAGACATGTGTCACAGCGAGCACGTCCTCTCATTAGTCCTATCGGGAGGCGTTTCCTCCTCAAAGGTTGTCAGACTAGACTAGCTTTGAAATGACAGATGTGTCTGAAAGAACGGTTACCTCGAAAACAAAGACAGAAAGAAAGAAAGAATCATTAACATCTTATAAACCATGGGCTGTATTCAGAAAACATGTTTTCTTACTACAAGGAGTTCTCCTAAACAGCAGTAAACATTCTTAGGTAAGGGTTTCCTCTTAAAACCTGTTCACAAAGCTGCTGAGACCAAATTTTCCTAAGAAATTGATAGAAGTCTTAAGCTAAGAGAAAGGGCCGGGTTGACCTTGTTGCTGTGGATGATGGCATGACAGCACACCAAATACGATTATTTTACTCATTGAAACTAGTTAAAAAAAACCAGCCACAGGCCATTATTTTCTTATGTATTTATTAAATTATTGGACTTTTGCCTTTTATATTTTGATAGGACTGTGAGAAGACAAGCAGCGAAGTGGAAAAGAGAAAGGGGATTGAGAAAGGTACACAAGCCTGAACTCAACAACTTCTCATGCCATTTATACTCCAAAAATAGTTTTTGCGTGCATGATACACACTGTAAACCCCTTGGGTAGGATATCGAGAATCGAGTATCGATTGGAACCGGGACTAACTTTTCGTTTTTCCCGGAATCGTTCAAAAGTTAAAATCTCAATTCCTAGTTTCGATATTCACGGTCCGCCGAGCGGTAGAGAAAGAAGCCGCTGAACAACACCAACGAAGAAGCGTCTACCGGAAGTGTTGGCATAACCGCGCGAGTCGAACATGAGTAGCTTACGTCGGCGGTCCAAAGTGTGGCTTCACTTTTCTAAAAATTAACGAAATCTCGGCAAAATGCAAAATTTGTGACAAGTATTTGTGACAGAAGGAGTATTTCCTTCAGAGTTACCGTTGGTTAGCAAGGTTAGCTAAACTTTTTAGACCCTGCCTCTTAAAAGAATCGAAATCGAGAATCGTTAGGAACCGGAATCGAAACAAGGAATCGGAATCAGAATCGTTCAAATTCAAACGATACCCAACCCTAGTAGGATTGTGGGTGTGGAGTGTGTGCGTATAACGTCATAAAGTACATATCATATGCACGCAAAAACGACGTATCATATCCACGCAAAAACTATTGTGTCATCGTGTGTCCACATTCCTCTCCCACGATGACAAGACGTTTCGTTGGGCCATTCCATACCTTTACAGATTGCTCTCAGGCCTCCACATTATTCATATTTACTAAATTGCAATTTTGTTCAACAAAATGAGCCAGAACTGATTATTTTTTTATACTAAATTACAAGCATTTTTCTCAAATAATAGCAAGTAACACAGTGAATTAAATGTGACATTTTGAAGTGATGTTTATTCATTCAGTCGTACCCGACTCTATGGACCAACATTTTTCATTCTTTTCACATATTTAACTTCGATTAATATTTTGTTTTTCATCAACATTTGTCATAACATGGCAGACATTCCAAAAACAAAAGGTGGTGAAGCTGCTAGCTTGATCCCTGGGGAGAAGAGAGCTGCGGAGAGAGAGAAAAGAGCCTGAAAGATGAACGGTAAGTTGTCTCTCTGAGCTTGTTGTGTGATAGAGGGAAGTAAAAGACACACAGTGAGGAACCTGCACTGCTGGGCAGACAATCTTAACAGTGCAACACCGTTTCTCCACACTCAGCACGACACCTTAACACCCACAAAACATGCCTGTCACATAAATACACCATAACTCACAATAGCCAAAGCATTACACCAGACCTTCACACTGACTATACCAACAAAATAACACACTCATGCACGTCGTTCTGACCGACAACGGTGTCCATTGTTCTGTCGCTCGCTTTTATTCCAATGGTTAAATACCTTTTCTTGACTTTAGTATTCTTAACCAAGGAGAATTATAAAAATCTGAGAAAGTTATCCATTAGAGAGATATTTTGCTTTGTGCCAGAGTTCAGAGACTTGACCTTTACCAACCTGCAAAGTGGATCAGACTTAATGTCAATAGTAAGAGATTAATCTTGGATGAAATGGCAATGTTTTAGACCAGCCTCAAACTGTCAAATTAGTGTTTAGGCTGAAGTGAATTGATCACATCCTCCAACAAACAGCTCTAAATGTAAATCATTAGCAGTGTGTCTGCCATCACCAATCAGAGAGGCATTGATGATAAATGATCAATATGCCATCACACCACATTACCTCATTTTTCAATATCTCACATATCTGCTTATTAACTCTCAAATCAAAAAGCCTCAATAATGCTGAACTGTGGAATAGACTAATCCACAAAAAAACATGTGATGTGTGCACCTAAAATCACTTTAACATGAGTCTTGATCAGTTTTATTTTAGTATCAATGATATACTATTATAGTTTTTAATTGATATTTTGAATTCGATTGTATTTTTTTTTCACCTGAATTTTACAGTGGAACAATAGACGTGGAGGAAGGGTGGAGGTCTTGGATGGGGGAGTTGAAGGGTTAGTGGAAGAGGTCCTGATGAATCTGGTGATGTGGCTAGCCTAAGTGATGTCGTAGGGATGGCCTCCCAAGGTGGAGCTAGGGGTAAGTGTGACCAAACCAGAGTCAGGGATGCCGGTGAATTGGGTGACAGTGAAGGGCCACAGGACTGGAGGACACAAGAGGAGATGGTGGGACTAGGGAAGCCAATAAGTTTGCATGGATGACAAGCCAAGGTGGACCTGAGGGAGCAAGGAGCCACGGTTGAGCCCATGGACCAAGGCAGAGCTGGGAAGCTCTAAGTGATGCTGGGGAGCTTGGTGGAATCAACGGAGACAGAGGAGCCAAGAGATTGGGTGGAACCAGTGGAGGAGGAAGGGTCAGGGAACTGTTCAGGATCAGAGAGTCCAGTAAGCCAAAAGATGCCAGGAGAGATAGAGAAATATCGGGGGTGGGAACCCATTGGATTGTGTGGAGATTTATGAGGGTTAGACTCAATCCCAATTTACCTCTTGGCCCCTTTCGTTTTGCACGCTCACGTTTTGGGATAGGGTGTCCCGATTCTTGTTGCGATAGAAGGGTAGGGTGAAGGGGTAGGGCTGCATAGCCTTCAAAAAGGTGAGATGACGTCACAAACAGTTAAACATTTAAATTTATCCCCAGATGACACCACTATGCACTTTTACTCTTATAATAACACAGTCATTTAAATTAAGAAATTGTATAATAAATTACCTTTCCGAAACAGAAAAGAAGGAATGTTCAAGTCATCAAGTTTCCTCAGAGGTAAGGGCAGAGGTGCTCATTGTCAGTCGCTGTCACGGAGACACTGTAAAAACTCGTTGCTTACATAACGTCAGAGCCATTATCGACGAGTGATGACGTATCGGGTTCATGAAGAGTTGTTCCATTTCGTAGGGGGAATATTTCAACACCTTGGCCCTTGTAACTTTGTTTTGGGGCAAGGTATACACTCAGAAACAAGGGGTAGCAGCAATGGGATTGAACCTAAGTCCTGGGGCCATCAAAATTGGGATCTCTGGGTCTGTGTTGGGTGCAGGCTTTGGATCCATTATGTCCTCTTTAGGATTTAGGGCAGGCATTGCTGGATTGGGCACAGAGTGTAGAGCAGACTTCCTCTTTTGCTTCAGGGAACAACTAAACTCCCCCATGGGCATGAGGTGGAGGAGGTGTTTGTCTACCCCACTTCAAAAGCAACCACTTAAACGTGCTCTCAATTTACTTGATGGCACAGCTCTATAAATCCTCAACAAAATCTTGCAGGGAACAACCCTCTTGATACAGGGAAAGTAGTTGGTCCTCAGTGTGGATGTCAACTGCTGTTGGAAATTGGTTTAAAAGGCCAGAAAAAAGGCAAAACTCTAGAAAACCGAAGGCACACTGAGAACCAAACTTAATGCAGAGGACGGACAACGGAACCAAATAGGGGATATAAATGCCCAGGGTTAAATAAGGAACTACACAAGATATACGAGCACGATCATAAATGAGGGAAACCAATTCAGTGACTATGGAAACCAAATGAGGTCATAACAAAATATGATAAATTATATGAGAACGAAACTCAGGAACATATCTAAATGTAACCACAGTTACTTTAAAGTTTAATAATACTTCACAATATTGTGCTTTTACTGTGTTTCTAATCTCATAAATGGAGAATTGGTAAGTATTAGACACTTTAAATGGCAGTGTCTCCGACCATGCGGAAGGGAGATATTTTCCATATCATTTTACAGTAAATAAATGAATATAAAAAAGTGCACTCTTTGTCTGAATATGGAGCTGATGTTATAGTGTAAATTTAGAAGGAACATATTTCTATAGCATGATTTATTGATTATGTTAATTGTAACATGCTACCCCCAACACTGTGAGATAAATGGCTTTTTGGTCTGGCCTTTAATCTGCATCAGGATCTACTTTGACCTTTATGAGGACATAGCAGAGCTGGTTCCTTTCTTTTTAAGTAAGAGGTTATACCTATTGTCTTATCCTCCATCTGTGTCTGTGCTAGATTGAAAGTGTTGTTTATTGGCACATGGGTTGATTGTGGTACAGTCTGATTGCTTAAATTTGATTGCTTGGTCTGATTGCTCCTTCCAGGCATTTACCACATATGTTTCAGTCCACTAGAGAAAAGAGTGCATGTTATACTGTATATTCTGTTACCAAATTAAGGAAAAAGTGTCCATATGTACACTTACAATGGAAATTATATACATTTTAGACACAACAAATCGTCTTCTTTGATGATATGCTTTAGGATTCTTGTTTGATGGACAGCTAGTCTATTGTCTACCAGTTCTGATTAACAGGACACTGGGGTGCTCAATCAAGCAGTTTGTGAGCAATCACAATCACTTACCCTCTCTTTTTCCAGCAAGGCAGTGTGCTGACAGACTTTTACTCACGGTTCGGGCATCTCCCTGTGGAGATCTCCTCATTGTCATTCATATTACAATCTCCCCATCAACAATTAGTGCCAGAACTTCCAGTAAAAAATAATTAGGGGGAAAAAAAAGGGAAAAAAAAGAAAATCCTTGGGGAGTAGCACTGATACTAACAGCATGTTAAGCAGTCATTCAAGGAAAAGTCATTCAGATGATGTTTCAATCAGGATCAGTGCAGTAGGTGCCTTGGGAAGGGGTTTTTCCCCGGCAAACATTTTACTGTATTTGCACTCCAGCCGCTTTTAGCACCTCAACATGTCTAATAACAGTAACGCCCTGATGAAACAGCCTCTGAGCCATTTATATTTGATTGCACTCAGCTCTAGATAGCATCTCAAGCCAGTTACCCCAGTATGAATTCTGCACCCCATCTGGGCTGGGTGGTATAGCATGTCAGGTCTCATGCCTGGATCAGATGAGTCTGACCTTGCTCTGGGATTAGCCTGTAGCGCACAGCCACAGTAGTTCTGTTTCTATCCAAAGTTGCAAATATAACTTGCATGCAAAATTGGAATATAATCGCACCACAAAAAAACAAATCAAATAAAGCACCGTTTCCATCTAGTCAAAGAGAACAAAATCATCACTTCTTGATAAACTGCCGATAAATATCACTAAGAAAAGTAAGAGATGCCACGTGTATAATAATTTTCATATATAATAAATGACTTGCGTCTTGCAGACGAAACACAATAAACGTTTTATATTGCTTTCTGAGACGGATGCTTCTGTTTGGGAATCCAGTCGTGTAAACCGTTCTCAATTAATAATACTGAACCACTTTGGCCTCGTTTACACTGTCAGTGAAATGTGACCCAATTCCGATTTTTTGCTCATATGCGACACAGATCGGATTTGTTCTATGACAGTGTAAACAGTAAAAAAAAACGCATGCATTCGGATATTTCCAGATCGGTTTCAGGCCTCATTCATATGTGGAAATAAATCGGATTTGTGCCAATGCGACTGTCATGTAAACAGGCAGATCGGATTTTCTGAGGCATTAGGCGACGTCTCCGCGGTTTAATGACGAGAGAAACCCCCGACGCGCTTCTGCAAAGGGACGGCTGGCCGACGAAACGTTCTGTCATAGGAGAGGAATGTGGAGAGGGGCACGGGAAGTGTTTTCACAGGATTGTAAATGTGCCGAAAACTGTTCATTTACATTTATTTTAAGCATTTAGTAATTTATTTGTAATAAACACAAACACATTTATTTGTGGTAGGACTATTAACATGCTCAATTATATTTTTAAAACAGACGCGCAGAGAGTCTCCTGAGCGCAACTCCACTGTCAGTGTTGTGTAACGGACCGATCTACGGGACATTGAGCCTTAAAATAAAGGGGTTATTGGGCTGTTCACTGTTATACAATAAAGAGCCTGCACACACAGCAAATAGAAATGAACACAAAAAAAACTGCCTAGAACCTGTACTTACACAGTGTATATTTTAAATATATCCTTTGGAGTCATGATGCTGAAAATTCAGCTTTGCATCAGTCTTCAGTGTCACATGATCCCTCAGAAATAACACTGATTTGAGCTCAAGAATTGTCTTATTATCAATGTTGGAAAAAAAACTACAGCATACACTTAAAAGTCTAAATAAACTCTTTAAGTTGCCGTGAAGTGCAGATTTAGTGGAACATTACAATATGCTGCTAGTTGGCCTGTTCTACACACGTCTTTGAATTCTGAGACTGGTGGATAGGGCAGCAGAGAATAAAGTCGTACATGTAGATAACGTTTCTGCTTGTTACCCCTCCATGTTACAGTTGTTCTTGTTTTTTTGGCATAGACATACCAATGCAGTATCATTGCCATAGAAACTAATGTAGATAATCTGGAAAGAGAAAAAAGCGCCATGGGATACACAAATCGAATCTGATAAGCTGTGATACACAATGTGGACATTTAATCAATTAGATCGGATTGCATTTGGATACACAAATTTGGACTTAAAGACTGAACTAAAGTGTAGATTTAGTTATATCAAACTGTCCTAGGAGAAAGTAGTTTAACATAGAAAAAAAACACTAATTTCTTCATTATTCATGAAAAACAAGCCCTTAGAATTTTAATAATGCTTACAGTTGCCTCACAAGTGATTTTTCTAAATTAAAAAGTACTACACAGAGCACTAGATTATCAATACAGTTCAGCTCCTCATTTAAAGTATACCAATTTCCCTCAAGAGTACCAAAGGGTTTGCTCCGAGCAGGACGCACTAACAAGGACAATAAAGACCACAGTCGCTAGTGCGCCTCTTGAGGCCAGGGGAGTGAGGTTTACACGCACAGCTCTTAAAGGGATACTCCACTTTTTTTTGGGAAATAAGCTCATTTTACAACTCCCCCAGAGTTAAACAGTTAGTTATTACCGTTTTCAAAACCATTCAGCCGATTTTCTGATATTTAGAAGAATATCAGTAACCAGACTGTTATTGGTCCCATTGACTTCCATAGTAGGAAAAAATATATACTATGGAAGTCAATGGACCAGAAAATGTCTGGTTATGCCTTGTTCACACTACATGATTTTAAAACGTCGGGCTGAACTGTGCGGTTCACACTACATGACTTGCTCTCTGTGAAATCAGAAGTGTTCAAGGTGTTGAGCTGTTCACACCACACAACACAACGTGATTGATCCACAACAGGATTTAACGCACTACACGAGCTGACAACAACTCTACGATTCTATCTTGTCTACAAACCACGTTTTGTTAGGAAAAATCATGCGAATAAGATAAGACGAACCGGAAATGGCGCAAAACAGCATGCGCGTCAATACCCAGCGAAGAAGAGAAGAACACAACACGCGAATATGGACAGACAGAAACTAGTGCTGCACACTGTTAGCGCGATGATTTGCTCTGAGAAAAAAAAAGGTGACATCAAACCATGCCTTGCTATGATTGGCTGGAGCTCATGACATCACCGAGGTTGAGTTGCACGACAGCTCTGGATATCTAGCATGCTAGATATTTTTCTGGGCTTGGCGACGCGTCTGCGAGGCGTCTACAAGCGTCTTTCTTTGGTGGGTTGTTGGCTCTTTCATACTAACAGATTGGCAAGCGTTCATAGTCCGCTAATCCCCCGCGATTTGTACGTGATAACACCCTGACATGTCAGCGAGCTCAACGATTTGCAAATCGGGCTTAAAATCATGTAGTGTGAACTTGGCTTTAGGTTACCGACATTCTTCTAAATAGGGATGCACCGAAATGAAAATTCTTGGACGAAACTGAAAACCGAAAAAGAGGAAACCAAGGCCGAAAACCGAAAACCGAAACACCGAAAGAATTATTAGTATCATTGCATTTATGGCTATGACTGTGAACAAACTTTACTAAAATCAAGGCATTGCAATTGCATTTTATATCACATTTTCAAAGAATAAATCAATTACAAATTATGCAAATATTTATTTAGCACAATGCACAGTATAAAATAAAATTCAAACTAAAATGTTTAACTTGACCCCACTCATGTGTACACTAAATAATAATCTACTGGCCTGCAGAAAGGTTTTAAAATGAAACGTTCTCTCAAAAACAAAGCCGAGTGCAAACTTCTCATCAAACCAGGACCCAGTTTGCATGTCTAAATTAGTTACATTTTAAAAATTTGGCATACAATAGCATAAAAAGCCTTTTTTAATGAACAATAGTCCATGTTTAATACAAATGTACATGAAACTTAATGAAACATGTTCAGTGAATGTATTTAAATATTTAAGAGAGCATTAATTTAGTTCTATACATACATATACATAGTTCCCAATCCCATATACATATTTTTTGTAATGTCACAAGTAATAATCTCAGGGTTTACTGGGTTTTACATGATTATTTTTGTATTGGTGGTGGAATAGCCTACTAAAAAATAAGCACTGTCATGTGTTTATCTTTCTTCTTCTCACCGATTCCTGATGGTTAGAGGACAGTTACTTGAGTCGTCCCCTGTCGTTTCAAGGAATAGTAAAACGGAGAGCGCGTCAAGTATAAACGCCTCGACCGTTTGGAGCGGTGCGCGCGCTGTCTGTGGAGACTCGCGCTGCCTTGTTTACTTTCGCCTGTCTCCGCAGCGCGAGTCTCCACAGACAGCGTTGTTTAGAGCAGATATAGGTGGATAAACAAGGCTTCCGTCTCCTCGCGGGTTCAGATACACTGAAATGCGTCCACACCGCAGACATGTTGCTTCAGACAAGCACGTGCAGGTCGCGGTTTCTGTTTACATCACAACAACATTTCGGCCGTATTGTTTCGGTGATAAAAGTCTTTCGGTCGAAAACCGAAAATGCACTTTTGGGCCATTTTCGGCCGAAAATTCGGTGCATCCCTACTTCTAAATATCAGAAAATCAGCTGAATGGATTCGAAAACTGTAAAACTCTGGGGGAGTTGTAAAATGAGCCTATTTCCAAAAAAGGGGAGTATCCCTTTAATGGCCTACGTCCATTACATTTAGACGTTCACATTCTGACCAAATCCTTAAACATACTCATTTACATCTTGTCTCGTACAGAAAGATTTGTAACTCATTTTCCTACTTTTTTTTCCCCATTTTGCCCAAGGCAATGATGAAAAATACTGTGGCTACTATTGTTCCCACAAGCAGATAAATTCAATCCAAAGGCAACAGAAATGTTCCAACAAGACCCATCCTGTCAGAACATAAGTCAGCTTCTGGTCTCTTTCATAGACAGCCGGCCAGCTAATGGTGAAGTTTGCTTTTATTAGCAGAATAATTATCAAAGCGTTCCCCCTAACTGAGCATTGTGTGAGCGTAGTCCGGACGAGCTCCCAGCGGGCCCGCGGTTTGACAGCTCCCATGAATCGTCAGGCTGCGGCTCCGGGCTTCGCGGCTTTAAACAGCCTCTTCTTACAGAAATAATCTACCTCCCCTCCAGGGACCCTCCTCAGCAGATACTGCTAAATTGTGTGGGGCCATGTACACCATTCAGCCTGTGCTCTTTAAAAACGAGTTCATGGAATATTTAACATCTTTGTCTTAGATGAAGCACCTCAACCATTTTCTCTGATGCTCGCCACTCTCGGGTCCCGAGGCACTTTCCTGCTCTAAATAACTGCCTCCATCTTAAAATATTTAAAGTCTTAATACATGTGATGGTTACATTAAGGAAGCGTCAAGTGAGAGAGAAGCCTTCAACACATTCGATTTTGAAAACGTTTAATTCATCTTGCGAGGCTTTTACGGTGCCTGCTAGCATTTGGCTGTCAAGCATTTTGTCCCAGTAATTTGTCACGCCATTTAAGTCGTGTTTAATAATGCTTAATACCACTTCTCTCGTCGAGCTGACATGAAAGGCTGTCCTGTTGCGAGGTTGGATGGTAGCTTAAGAGCAATTAAGCTTGTCAGGTTGTTGTTTGAATACAGTTAGGCCTGACTGTCTGTAGTCTGGGGATGAATATGTCAAAAGTTTAGCTGCTTTATGGAATCAATCAGAGCATAGCAAATCCACCATGTTGCTCAGATACTAGGCTGTGTATATTCTCTCAGCTTGATGCTAATATTCTCGCAGCTTGATGTTAATAAGATATTAGTATCAAAGTTTTCTACAGCAGTCTGTGCTATTTTTGACCATCAGTGTCACTCCAACTTATGTAATTCTGAAAGTGGTTGTTCTCCATAAACTTCATGACAATCAGTGAGATAATGAGCCACATCATACACCCGGAGCAA